>NC_134249.1:23530000-23883750 GCF_965152275.1 Natator depressus | reverse complement strand
CTCTACAGTATTGTAGGTTCAAATGCTGAATGCAGACAAAGCTGTCTTTCACCAGCTTTGGAAAACAGACTCACCCATTCTGCTGACTCTCTCCAAAAGCCATGCATACTATTAAGTACTCATTCAAGGTTTTGTTTTTTTGGTTTGTTTGTTTGTAATTCTAGTGCTTACAGCAACAGGAAGTGTGAATAACATTTTTTAAGCTGTGATACATCTCACAATACATGTATGTGAACCAAAGTCAATCTGTGAGTCAGAATGGTCCTGGGGGTAATGTACTGGATAGAGGAGTAAAGAGATCTGGAATATAGTCCCACCTCTACCACCAGAAGAATTTTTCCATTTGCCTAGCTGTGTCTATACAGCTGTGGTCAGGTTGACCTAACCACATCACACAGGGTGCAAAATTTTTCACAGCCCCTGAGCAACGTAGCTAGGTCAATCTAATTTTCAGATGTAAACCAGGCCTTATTCTATCTGTGCCTCAGTTCTCCATCTGTAAAATGGGGATACTACTACTGCCTTACCTTACAGAGGTATTGCAAGGATCAATTAATTAATGGATATGATGTGCTCAAGATAAAGCAATGAAGGATGTATATAAATAAAATTCCTCACTTATTAACAGAAAAAAGTGAACCAGAGTATGTATGTGGAGAACCATAGCAAAATATTCCATTTTTAGTGTGCTTTTTTTAATTGCCTCTTTCAAGTAGTGAGAAGTTCAATTCAGTTATTTTAAAAAAACAGAAGAGCAATTCGTCTGCTAATGGTTCAAGTACAATACTAGAGACTACACATGTGGCCAATACATCATCACACAATTAATCACTGCTGCCTATGGCTGGGTCTTGATAGCTGTGAGGTACAAATCAAATGACTGAGTTAATAACCTTACAAGCTATCGCTTTACAGTATGGTATATTGTGTTGTGGTAAATCTGAAAAACAGATATTATAAAAATCCTTTCCCACAAAGAAACTTATCATGAAAAACTTCACTAAAACCATAACTCTTAGCTGGAAACTGAAATCCTAACTCCCTGCTAGACTTCATACGGAGCAGCTAAGAAAATGAGCCAGCTTATAATCTTACTGACATGTCATCTAATAGTTTTTTTTTTGTTGTTTTTTTTTTGTTGTTGTTTTTACACAAAACACATTTTATTAGGTATCCACTCAATACAGCCTCATATGCAAACCAATTCCCAGTCCCACACAATACAGTATTTGCTAAAAGAATTCAACTCACTGATCTACAAAGTTAAGTTCAAAAAGATGTATTTATGGCCAGAATTACACTCCTTAAAAAAAAAAAAAAAAAAAAAGAGTAGGGTATCTGATACTTCAGGAAAGAAGTGACTAACTGGGAAAGGGTGGGGAAAATTTTTACATAGCCATGTGGTTTCTCAAACTTAGAGCCATGAGTCAACAGATTCAGACAATTTCAGACAAAGACAGGAAAAGGAGAAGTGAGTTCTAAAGTCAAGGGGCCTCACAGAGAATACTCTGCCAGCATCTTCCTCATTTTTATATTGAGGAGGTTCCAGTTTGAGCACCTTTGCTGATCTCAAACGTGATAGCACAGCATGGGGAGAGAGTACATAGAGCCCAGAATCTCAGGGCTTTATAATTATTTATATGCATTGTGGCAGCACCTAGAGATCCCAGCCCCACTGTGGTAGTCACTGTACAAACCTATAACAAAGAGATGATCCATGCCTCAAAGAGAAGCCAAGTCAAAAGTTGATCAGGAAACCAACTGGTAAGCCTGAGCCAAGGTACCTCTGTAATAAGCTCACAGCAATTCTGCACCAGCTTCACTTTAAAAAAAAATGTAGCCCCACTCTGTGGTAACAGCGTCAAGGTGAAAAAACACAGATGACATCAACAAGGTTTATATTATAAACAAATGCAGCCTCTTGGCGACAAATATCTGAAGGAAAGCTGCCCAGGCCATTTCTGCTGCTTGGTGATCTAGGAGCACTAACCTGGCCACTAGATACAATCTTGAACAACAAATAGTGGACACACACTCTAAATGGCAGATATTATCCTCACCACATCTTACTGTTGCTTCCCCCAAACAACTGACACCACCTCACTCTTATCCATTTGGAGTATCAGCCAGCTGACCCTCAATTGTGCCCCAATGTCAACCAACCACCAGGAAAGGCAAGTGATTGCTTTGTCTAGGTCAGAGGAGATTGGTGTCA
This sequence comes from Natator depressus, assembly GCF_965152275.1. Classification (NCBI taxonomy): domain Eukaryota; kingdom Metazoa; phylum Chordata; order Testudines; family Cheloniidae; genus Natator; species Natator depressus. The sequence continues at coordinate 23,881,535 of NC_134249.1, read as the reverse complement.
TCAGCATACTGAACCAGCCAGCTGAAACTTTTTATATATTTTACAGCAATACACTACACATACACATGCTGAGAGAGTGGGTATTGGGGTTTTTTGCAGGGTGGGGGTGTATTGTTTTATAAATGCAAATGAACTATACCCAACTTCCCTTCAACCTATACTTAGCTGGCCAATTTCTCACAGAAGTCAAGTGATACTGACAAATTCTCCTGTCACCCTCACAATGGGGGCCCTCAAAGTAAGGCTGAGACACACTGGCAGGATGCATTATGGGAAATCTTCACTGCTGCTCATGCCACATATGCTTCTCCTGTGGCTGGAGGACTCCAGTGTGCAGGGCTGCCAATCTGGCATTTGTCACCAGCACAGCATGCATATGAGATGTCATCGTTGTTTTAATGTAAAAATGTAAAATCCTACAGAACTGCAGATACTCTGACAGTTTTGCCCAGATATGACATCAGAGCAGGGGTGGAATATCACCTTGTTTTTCACTGGCTGCTATTACTGATGGAGCAAGTGGCGCTGAAGCAGTGAATACAGTCATTCTGAATTACCTGATCCGAAGATATAAAGTCCTCATTTCCTTTATTACCAATTTGACAGTTTTTAACGCCTAAGCAAACAAAATATAAAGGTTTTTGCAGAGACAGAATTATACTAAAGGCAACACTGCCGTGCGACTTACTTACAACACAGCCAATTCCAAAGGGCTGATTTTGTCTTTCAAAAAGTTACAGTACAATTCCATTAAGAAACAAGCCCTACAGTATGTTTTACCCAAAATATTATAAGAGTTGCTTTTCTCCATGAGAATGAATCACAGTTTTCCTCTGGGAGGAAAGGAAAGTGTAACTGGAACACTTGCTCCTTGGGGGACTTATTAGATCCTCAAAGAGTCGTTGCAGTTGCTGAAACCTGCTTTTGCCAGAAGAAGCTTCATCTTACAAATATATAACAGAAAAGCATAAAAGAGAGGAAAACCTAGAAGATTACACTTCAACATTCCCAGATAACTGAAGAAATACAGTTCAATATTGAAGTATTTAGCCTCTCTGGCCTTGTCTACACTATGCTTTTCTGAAAATTTCCTACCATTGTACTTCCACTACAGATAGCAACAGTGGATGCGCCAGTGTAGACAGGATACTGGCATCCACTGCTGTGTGACATGTTTCCTGCTTGTCCTTACTTCTCCCAAAGACACTCTGGGCAGGGTAAGATGACACAGCAGTAAAAAAGGCCAGCCAGCAGCTTGCCTACCACTAGGACTCCCACCAGGGCACCAGCACTGGTGAACAGCAAAGGTTGGAAATGTTAAGAAAAAGCTCTCTCTAGGCACAGTTTCTAACCCCCTCTTTTAATAAGCATATTGAAACCCTGTAGCGTTGGAAGGGGCTTTTACTTTAATTAAAAAGCACTATTTAATAACAGTCCAACAGAACATCTGTAGAAACAAACAACCCTTTCCTTTACAGAACTATTAAAATCCAAACACTCCCACAGATGAGCATGCGTCCACAAGATAACCTTAAGAGTTCTGACAAACATTTTTTTTAATTGTAGCTAAAAAGGATATAGAAGCATTATAAGACTTATCCTGATGAAGAGGGCGAGGGGAAGCATTTCCTATAACAAATACTGAATTCATCCATTTTCTGCTTTTAAGCTTTGTAATCAATGCATACATGGCAAAAGTTGAAATAGTTGTGACATGATTAATGGTCTTTTTCAAAGATTGTTGATATAATTGCTGCTGTTTTTCTTGCCCCTGCCTTTCCCCTTTTCCTGCTTTTGTGAGAGCAAAAACAGTTAATAAAAATCATCATAAAAGCCCCCCTTAAAGAACAAAGCAGAGACTAAAAGAAATCTCAACCAAGAAGTTACAAAATAAGCGACAGCTTTCCCTAATATTCCACGAACTAAAGCAAACACAGGTAGAGAACTGTACCAACTGTTTACTCTTGGATGGTAACATTCTTACAACTGACAAGATGTTATAAATTAAGTAGCTGACCTGTGAAGGAAGTAAGGAGTTCCAGTGAGTTAAAAATTTCCCTATACAAATGTGTAACACCCACGAAGAAGCACTTACTCTAAGTACAATGATTATGAAAACACAGAGAAAATATTTACCACAAAGCAGTGACTTTAGTATATACAGCCTGCTACACATGGCAGCACTGGTTCTTAGGGTACGTCTTCACTACCCGCCGGATCAGCGGGTAGTGATCGATCTATCGCATCCCATCTAGACGCGATAAATTGATCCCCGAACAGATGCCTGTACTCCACCTCGGCAGGAGGAGTAAGTGGAGTCAACGTGGGAGCCGCCACGGTCGACTTGCCGCGGTGAGGACAGCCAGGTAAGTCGAATTAAGATACTTCGACTTCAGTTACACAAATAGCGTAGTTGAAGTTGCATATCTTAGTTCGAACACGCCTAGTGTAGCCCAGGCCTTAGTGTAGTAATAGCTCAAAGCCACCATTTAGATTTTCCAAATTGATTAAAGCTGACCTGCAAGTGAAAAGACATAAGGCTGTTCATTTTCAGATTCTTGGTGTTGTATAAAAAAGCCTGAAAGATTGTTACAAATAACATTTCTGCTTCTCTTCTCCATTAGAAATTTAAGTCTCACTTCCCTTTGAAGAACTAGTGAAGTTATCACAACTCAAAAGAATGAAAGCAGAGCTACTGAGAGGGAAAGGAATTTTTAGTCAGACTGCTAAAAACATACACCCAAAAAAGTTTAACAACATTTTAGTCAAATTCCTGATAAACACGTGGGAGAAATAATGTAAACAACTCTATAGTTTCATCCCTTTAAGAGATCACAAAACACACACATCCTGAGATTCCCAGAGTCCTCCAGCAAAACCAGAGACTTGCTATTCTTGATCATTCTAAATAAAAAACAAGTAGTATATTATTATTATTTTTGGGTGGGAGGAAGTAGAAGGGAAAAAAACCTCTCAGAAGCTAAAAGAGGGCACAAAACCAATGTTCTATAAATCCTCTGCAGGGCACTTTTCCTCTTTGATGAACCATGCCAATTTTCTGTGATGTTACAATCCATTTTTTAGCTTAAATTCCAAAAAGGAATCACCAGTTGCAGAGTCTAGCCAGAGCACCCTCTCATCCTTCAATTTTAAGTTCCCACTATGGCTTCAAACTCAATGAAGAGTTACTCTCTGGTCACAAGGACGACAGTTGGCTCTATGGAAAGAGAGAAACTGGAACCTGAGTCATTCTACACCAGTTGAGCCAGGAGCAGGCTGCTGACTCAGAGGCAGGCAGCGACAGGCAGCAGCTATGGGTGAACTTGCTTGGGTTCTAGTCTACACATTTGCACACATACCAACTCTCCATGAAAATAATCCCAGCTATCTAGTTGTACACTTAGCTAGTCTACAAAGAAAGGAAGACTAGTCCTGAGTTCAAGAAACTCAGTTCTCCTGAGTGCTAGTCCAGTGCAGTTCTAAGTTCTGCCACAGATTTCCTGTTTGACTTTGGATAAATCAGTTAGGCTTCAGTTTAGGCTGAAACCAACACAACTACTGACATGCTTGAAATGAGGAGTGCATAAGACTTTGCCAGATCAGAGTTTGAGGCTATAAGCTCTTCAAGACAGAGACTGTGTCTTCATGCACCTTTGTACAGAACCAAATGCAAATGAGCTAGTGCAATGAAATAATATTCCTAACTCTTATTGATCCCCAGAGTAACAGAGGGCAAAGCACAATTTCTTCATGGCTCACTTCAGCAGCCGTCTCTAAAGAGGGCATAATAATGATGCCTTGCCTGGGTAAGGTATAGTGAGGATAAATTAAGTAACATCTGTAAATTGTTTGAGATACTTGGATGAAAGTAGACATATATGCCAAGTATTGTTTATTTTTTAAAGGTTTAAATAATAAACGTTACAATTTTCTTCATGTCATGACACTGGTGAACTTTAGTTCAAGTATCGGACAAATTTTCACAAATTTTCTATTGCGGGTAGTATTAATTCACAAATATTAAAACAACATATCAGATCGCTATAACATATGGTCTAAGGCTCAGTTAATGCAGTCCTGTGCATTAACTCAATTTTAAAAATACCAATATAAAATAATTTATCCATTTTTTAATCGTGAGCTCTCACATTCAATCTCAAATTGCTGAACAGAGCAAGAGATTCCATTAAAAAAATCATGACCATACTCAATTTTCATATCTGTTCCTCTTAAGTCTGCATTCTACTTGCTACTGCTCAGGTCATTGTTAATAAAGAAGGATTTGCTACACATTTCCCTGAGAATTCTCCAGGCTATCAGACCTTGTTGTATAAAACAACAAACAAAAAAAGAACATAGTATCATCTTCATTTGCGCAAAACACAGCCAAATCATAAGACATAATTCAATAAATGTTGCAAAAGCATGGAAAGAAAAAATATTAAACACATGCAGTAATAACGTCACTGTAGAGACACCAGTTGCATTTCAAATGAGAATTACTTTTTTTACACAGCTCTGGGCAATGTGTCAAAATAAATATTAAATAAAGTCATCCGTATTTCTAAATCTACTTTCTTAACAAAGATGTATTAAGTAATGCACTCTGCCTTGCAAGGTAGAAACATTTTACTTCCAAGCATATGGCAACAATTTTACAAAGTTTCTAGGTCTTACTCAGTATTTAACACATGATTTGACTAATATATTGAAGTAGTACAGACTGATTTGTACTAAAAAAATTGCAGACACTTTAAGGTTAATCAGAATGACAGTAACTCTTCAAAGTAGGCCCTTTTTATTTTAGTTCACCCAATATTTTGTCCTAGAAATGGTCTGTTGCCTGACTTAGCTAAATAAATAATAGCAAATATGAATTTAACTAAGATGCTTTCATTATATTACTGTTGGTTTTGCATGAAAACCTATTTGGAAACAAGCAGCAAAGGAGAAATTTTTCTCTCTCCCATCTGTGACAGGCAGCTGCTCACTGGCTGGAATCTGATGATGATACCAGACACTTAAAGTAGCACCAAACCAAAGTAAACATTGCATAAATAACTTTAAAAACGTCTGTCCCACTTAATAAAATACAATTTCTAACATAGCTGTGCTATGCCATGACAGTTCTAATTGCAAAGAGTGGGCTATATTAAATACTGTCCATTATTAGAAATTAAAAGGTCAGTTTTCATATTTTTAAAATATAAAATAGTTTATTTTGAATATTAAAAAATGTATTCAAAAACCAAAACTGAACCCCAGAGATTTCTCAGGCATGCAAAACTGTGGTACTATAGGTACAGATGTTTAACTACTCAGCACAGGTTAGAATGTAAAGTAATCTTAATTTGATCCAAAACAATTCACATGTAAAAATAAGCCAACATACAAAAAGAACAGTTCAGCCATGTAAAGATTTGTAGCTATACAAACTGCCATGTCTGAACCACAGTTAACATCAGGAAGGTGTTGGTTTAGTTTTCCTTTTAAAGAAATCTTGTCTTACAACTTTTAGAGTTATTTTGCCATGTATTCAAGTAGGATATTCATTCCCCATGTCCTACACTACAGAAGAATTAAGACAGAAGCTTCCTATTTAGTTATTTTTTATTATAAATGTTTTATTTAAGGCGCCTTTAAACAAATATTGATTTGCTCTATAATTTAAATGTAGGGATTAGAATCTGCCACAGTAGAGTTTTGCTTTAAGAGCAGTTTTTAATCTACATTCGTATTCAAGATTTCAAAAGATTATGTATTAATAAACTGTCTGGAACTTTATCATTTGGGCGACCACCACCTCTATTTCAATACATACTCCTCTCCTACCCCCAATAAAATACTTTGTTTTTCCCTGTCTCCACCATTAACGATATCAAAATACAACCTGAATCATAGAATTTAGAAATGGAAAAGACCTATTAGATCATTTCCAGCCCATGCCGCAGCCAGTGAACAACTGCTCCCTAAAGAAAATGCTCTAATGTCTTGTCTAGTCCAGGTCTGAACAACCCTGCAATAGTGATCTCACATCTTCCTTGAAGAGACCATTCCATAAACTACCACAATGTATTGTTAGTAATTCCTTGCTGATGTCCAACCTAAACATTCCCATGTTGGTTATTCCTCCATGCATCATCCCAATGGCTCGTTATTGCTCAAGGATTAAGGGGAGACAAACTTGCAAGCTTCCCAACACAGTTCTGGCTGAATACATATGGTGTGTAACAAAAAAGTCCCAGCAGACCCATATAGCTTTTGCAGCCTGAATGTTTCCTGAAGAAAGCTGGTGGCTTTTAAAGACAAGTGGTACATGAGCATCTACAAAACTTATTGTATTTTCATCTCACTATTTCTTAATTTGTTTTCATAACAGGGGTCTGTAATGGAACCTCTGAGAACTTTTTCTAGAACTTGTATAACAGTGTGGTGCAGAGAGGAGGGCACTGGACTGGAAGACAGCACACTGAGTTCCGTTCCCAGCACGTGTGACCTTGGACAGGTCCCCACCTCTCTTTGCTGTTGTCTCTCTAACTGTAAATTGGGGATGCTTACCCAGCCTTCTGAAGCACTTTTGAGATCTACTGAATATCAGTACTAAGTATTACTGTGCATTTGTACTATAAACTTTGCAAATAGAATGGCTGTATGGAGAGAACATGTTAAAGTTAATGGGACTAATTACAGGAGCAAAGACTATTGAAGACCTCTTAATCTTTTAAGGGCAACTTCTTAACATACCCTCCAAGGTAGCTTTCAGGTGAGACCTTAGAAACTTTTTTGTTCCACATGGACATTAAAGGGCTTGTCCACACATGGTGCACTGCTGAAACGTCTGTGAAGACACTCTATCCAAACGGGAAAGTCTCTTCCGCTGACATAGCACTTACATCGGTGTAATTTATGTCACGGGGGGGGGGGGGGGGGGGGGGCTTGATTCACTCCCCTGAGCTACATAAGCCATACCAACCTAAGCTGTAGTGTAGACATAGCCAAAGAATCCATGCACTTTATATATTAACTGAGCTTTGCACAGTTTAACAACATATAACCTTTTGAAATCTTGAATGGAAATGTAGATTCCACCCTTCATGCCAAAGATAAAATGATCCGGGTGTTCTTTGGATAAACATTATGCAAAATATGAAATACATAAATCTTTAGGGTTTGATTTTGCTGCACACAGAGACAGAAAGGAAACCTGAGGTTTACCCCTTATTGACTTTTTATTTAAATTTTAAATTAAGAATTTTATTAAAGCAGACATCAGCTTGCTAGATCACGCCCAAAGTACTTCTCTCTAAACACAGTGTCAGGAAGTTAAACTAATGGTTGACTGGATCTTAAAAAAATTCAGCTAATCTGGCAAACAGACAATACTGGTACTTGATTCTGACAAATCTAAATATTTGGAGTTCATTTATGCCATCAAACGTGGATAGTAGTGGATAGACACCCTGGGCATTCCCAAAAATGTTTCTTTAAGATTTCTTGCTACTGTCTTTAAATAAACTAGTCCCATAGGAACCTGTAATTTATGAAGTACCTGATTTATGCAGCAGACAGGTGAGTTTTTCAGAAGTCCTCCCCTTTAAGAACCCAAGGAGCAGAATGAAGTTACTTGCTGCCAGAATTAGCTGAAAGTGTCTCACAAGCAGACACACATGGTGTCCAGATGACTGGCAGCTACAAGCTGAAAGCTGCTAGTGACATCCACTTTACTCCCAAAATGATCCACATGCTAACAATTGTGCTCACAACTAACCTCACATTTAAACATCCATCCCACTTTAGAAATTTATATTGGCATGAAAGACTTATAAACAATACAGTTTATTACTATTAAATATACTTCCTATGTTTGAAAAAAAAACACCTTAGAACTTTATCTTCAAAGAGCTGTACAAGTACTTTTTATTTTTTAAACAAAACAACTCTTTTAGGTAGGTAAGCAAGTGCGGAATGATTTTCTTCCATATATACATGGGGAAAACAGACAAAGGTTGGTTAAATGATTTTCCAAGGCAAAAGGGGGAGTCTGTGTCAGAGATAGAACTGCACTTCAATAGTTAGTGGCTCCCAATTCTCTGCTCAGACCACACTATCATGCCTCTCTCTCTCTCTCTCTCTCTGAAGTACAATCAATGTACAAAAACTCAATTCTAAAGATGTTAAGAATATGTTAGGGTTCAGAGTAGCAGCCATGTTAGTCTGTATTCGCAAAAAGAAAAGGAGCTCACTTCATCGGATGCATTCCGATGGAGTGAGCTGTAGCTCACGAAAGCGTATGCTCAAATAAATTTGTTAGTCTCTAAGGTGCCACAAGTACTCCTTTTCTTTTTAAGAATATGTTAATACATGATTTTTATCTTGACCTTAACATGTTGAGTAACCTCCTAGTGATAAGCAACAATGCAAAAAGGAAAGTTTGTTTAAAAATTAAAAGCCAGCCTGTTTTCTGTAATGAACTTCCATTGATTTCTGATCTGGTAGAGATTAAACCAAGTTTCACAGCTGTCAGAGCCATGAACTGCCTCTTCCACATCATGCAAATCTATCAGCAGTAAATTAGAAAATGTTTAAATCACACAGTTATAAGACTAGCCTCGTTTCTGAGATGCTGTGTCCCCCAACTAAACACTGTTTCATTAAAGACTGTTTTGTTGCTCAGTATTAGATCTTACATTGATGTCCACAGTTCTGTAATTCATTGTTCAGCTTTTGCTTGTGTTTTCCTTGTGTAATGCAACTCCCTCATCCCTTCCAACATGCACACTGACAACTTTTCTTGCTTTAAATATAAATTGAAGATGTTTGTATTTTTCACTTCTTACCCTATTTACCCTGCTGACTGTTCTAATTTACATTGTTGAAGTCAATTTCTCAGTGCCTTGATGTGAAAGATATTTAGCACTTATGGCTCCCCCCATCTTCAAAGACCTGTATGCATACCACCTAATTAATCTTCACAGCACATCTTGGAGCTGAAATATTCACATTTTACAGAGGAGGAAACTGAGGTGGAGAGGTTGAAGGAAAAGTCGGAATCAGGAGGTTCTGGCTCTTAGTCCGGTGCTCAGAGTACTATATCATACTATGTAATTAATGTGAATAGACCACACAATGCAAGAAATATCTTCCATTTAAAGCCTTTCAAGACATCAATAATCTCTGAATAAAACCAAAAAGCACTTTGTTAGGTAAATCACAAAACAATTTTCAGATCATTTGCTACTGCTGCTCTTCCTCCTTCATGGGGAGCGATTAGAAAAGACAATTTAGGCCAAAAGTATTCAGTACAAAGTATAAATTTGCATCATACACCTGAACAGTGACTGTCAGGCAGGAGGGGGAAAGCAGGTGTTATAAACAAACTCAATTTCCAGAGCAGACATGGGCATACAGGTTTTGCATTGTTATTAATTTTGCCCACTTTTCACAGAACTAAACAAAACTGAAATTTCATAAACTTTAATGAGAACCTGAACAGCTCAGAACACTGTAACCAGAACTCACAACCAAGTTATTGTGACATTCTTCTCCTTAGTTGAATTATATTTCTTTCATGGAGATGGAGGAGGGATGACAGTGTTTTTGCATGTTAGTACCCATAACTGGGATTATTAAAACAGAGGAAAAAATGTTGATTTTGTACTAATGAGTTCCTCTTTGGGTTGTAAAAATCACTTGCGTTTTGAAATCTCACTTCTCATTGGAAATACTTCTCTTCCATTACAGTGAAGGCTTCCCCCATCCCCCATTATTTTTAAAATGTAAGCCATAGGAAATAGTACAGCAGCCCCAGCCTAAAACAAGTTCCTTTTAAAACAAACAAAAAAGAACTTGGTTCTCAGACAGAAAATCTACAGGAATAAAATTATTCTGACAATAAAAGTTTGACTCTGTGTCAAGAAATATGTCAAAATATCAACACGGTTTAAACGTCACATACATTAAATGTTTCCTTGTACTGCTTCCTAAAATATTAATGGAGACAAGTGGGAGGACAGGAAGAAGTTCATATGAGGAATTTGCATCACTGAACTTTCAATTGTCATAGTATTTCCTATCAGATTATTTATTCTGTGAAATACCGTAAAACTCTCATTGATAAAAATAAACAGACAGATGGAGTTGTTTAGAAAGCTGTTCATCATTCTAAAATAGTGCAAATCACACTTTGGATTGAAGAACATGTTAAAGAAAATGGCATTTCACTGTTCAGCCCAAACCAAATATTCCAACTACAGAGAGATTTTGTCTCTCCAAATGTACTAATTTTATTCCAGATATACTATACCATTTAAGAATAACAGAAAATAAAGCACTCTAAGACTAGTTAGACTCCTCTCCCTTAAAATGTTCAGCAGAATGTTAAAAAACAATAAACAGAAAAGTCCCCAAATGGAAAATGTCTGGAGGTAGAGAAGTTCTCAGACTAGAGTCCATAGACTAACCAGTGATTGCAGAGCTCTATCCATGGCACACGACCACAGAAGAGAAGGCAGTAGAGAAGGTAAGGGATTTTAGAGCAGTGGGTATCAACTTTTCGAGACTACTGTACCCCTTTCAAGTTTCTGATTTGTCTTGTGTACCCCCAAGTTTCACCTCACTTAAAAACTTACAAAATGAGACATAAAAATACAAAAGTCTCACCGCACACTATTACTGAAAAATTGCTTACTTTCTCATTACCACCATATAATTATAAAATAAATCAATTGAAATATAAATATTGTACTTACATTTCAGTGGATAGTATACAGAGCAGTATAAACAAATCAGTGTCTATGAAATTTTAGTTTGTACTGACTTCGCTAGCACTTTCTAAGTAGCCTGGTGTAAAACAAGGCAAATATCTGCGTTGATGTACCCCCTGGAAGACCTCTGCGTATCCCTGATTGAGAACCACTATTTTATAGGATAGTAGAGCACCTATTCCATGAGGTGATTTCTCTCTCCCAGATCAGAATAGAAATATATGGGAACCACTGGCTAAGGCATGTGTATCTGGCAGCACCACCATCTCGAATGTAAAAAAAAAAAAAAAAAAGTGCAACCTGACACCAACCCACATAAAACCACACAAACAGCCCTATTTTTAGAGTAAATTTTAACTTTGCTTAACTCCAGAAGCAATGTTGCCTACTAACACCTTTCCTAACAGCACTTATAGATCAACAAACCTCCAACAAAGAGGGGGAAATACTGCACTTTGGTGTCATTTCAACTTTTTCTCAGATTTGTCCAGATATGGGTTAGCCCCAAAATCAAGAGTTGCAGTAAACTGGGAAAGTCACATGGCCAAAGGGAGCCCTGGCACTATCACTCAACACTTCTCAAATTTCTTCAAAGATTACTTATCTCCTCCTCCTCTCTCTGCCTCTCATATTTACATTGTTTCTTTCCCCTACATTAAGACTGATGTCCACATGCTCCCAGTCCACTAGCACATTGCTCTGTGACACTATGATGCTATTCTTGACAGTGAGTTCTAGTCCAGGGGTTCTCAACCTTTCTACTTCCGAGGCCCCCTCAACATGCTATAAAAACTCCACGGCCCACCTGTGCCACAACAGCTGTTTTTCTGCATATAAAAGCCAGGGCCTGCATTAGGGGGTAGCAAACACGGCAGTTGCCTGGTGCCCCAAGCCACTGTGAAGCTACATTGCTCAGGCTTTGGCTTCAGCCCCAAGTGATGAGGTTCAGAGCTCTGGGCTTCAGACCCTGTGGTGGGGCTTCAGCTTTCCGCCCTGGGCCCCAGTGAGTCTAACACTGTCCCTATTTGGCGGACCCCCTGAAGCCTGCTCGTGGCCCCCTGGGGGCCCCAGACACCTGGTTGAGAACCACTGTCCAATCTAGTCTGTTATGGACTAGTCTCCCAGAGGAAGTGGTGGAAGCCCTATTTGCCTGGATCATTTAGAATGAACAAAGCACAAAAATATACATTAGGAAACAACCCTGCACTAGCTCTGTAGAGGGTGGGAAGAGATAATAGATCCTCATAGGACTTTTCCATGTCTAACTCTATGACTCTAGTCCTTTTCTCCTAATGATACCACAAACACCTGCCTGGATGCTACACAAAGACACCATCTAAGGAAACTAAGGAAGGCAAGTTTAGGGAGCGGGAAAGACTCCAGAACATTGTTCCTGAGCATTACACCCAAGTCAGTCACTAACCTGGTCACTAAATACATTCAAAAAGTGACAGAGTGGAGACAGGTGTCCCAAAAGGAGAGAGCAGCACATCCTGTTCTCCTGCGACATGGACCTTCCCCCGGCCCCTGCAGCACAGCAGCAAGTCCACGAGCCCTCCCCAAAGGCCCTGAGGCCAGTGGCCAGTCCACGTGCCCCCACCACAGGCCTTCCCCAGCCCCCTGCAGGCCAGCCCATGGGCCACGAGCCTTTGCCAGGCCCAGGCAGGACGGTGGCCAGCCCGCATGCCCGGTCCCCGGGGCTCAGTTCACCCACACACACACACACCCCCTCCCCCACCACACACACAGAGCACACCACCCCGCAACACACACACACACACACACACACAGAGCACACACGCACCCCCTCCCCCACCACACACACACACCCTCCCGCCCACCACCACACCACACCACACCGCCACGCACACACTTGTTGCCTCCCGGGAGGGCCCCGCCGCGGGCGGGCGGGCGGCTCAGGGTGACCCCGGCGGGCGCTGGGGTGCGCCCCGGGCGGCCCCTACCTGGGCTGGAGGCGCGGCGGCGAGTCCCGCAGCCCCGCTCCGAGTCCGCGGCGGCGAGTCCCGGACACAACTTCGCCGCGCGCTCCCGACGCCCCCACCCGGGCCCGCGCCTCTTGCTCGGCTCCCTCCCCCTGCGCGGGCGCGCGCAGCCCCGGCTGCCACGCAGGCCCTGCCGCCCGGGAGCGCGCCCCGGCCTGGCCCGGGCCCAGAGCTGGGGGCGGGGCGGGGCGGGGCGGGGCGCCCCCCCCCCGCCCACGGGGCCCCACCCGGGGCGGCTCTGCCCGCCCCAGCCCGCGGGCCCGGGCAGAGACCCCCTGGGCGCGAGGGGTCCGGCCCGAGGCGGGGGAGCATGGCGGCGCCGGGCCTGTTAAGGCTCCGCTCAGGGAGGGCCCAGGCCGCGGCAGGGCAAGGGCTGGGCCCCCGAGGGGCACGCGGGGGGACCAGGGGCTCGCGGGGGTGCAGTGGGAGGTACCCGGCCCCCCAGCTCTCTGCCTGGGCCCGGCTGGGAGGCAGGAAGCTGCCCCGGGGCTTCCTGGGCCATGCGCGCAAGGGAGAGCAGAGCCTGAGCCCTCAGCGTTTGTACAGCGCCTGACACAGCAGGACCCCAAACCCACCCGAGGCCTGTGGGTGCTACTGCCAGGGCTGTGCTGGAGTGGAACCAGGACTGCTTCTAGCTCGGGCCTGGCTGGCTGTTGGACTTCTCCAAGGGAGACTTAAATCCTGCCAGAATGGGCCTGACTACTGATATAAATAATAGAGAGAAATTTACCTGCAAGTTTGTTTAACTTCTGTTTTTAACTTGTGGGTTTTTCCACATCCTAAGATGAGTCATAGCAACAGCAAAACTGTACTGTGGAAAACAGAATTAGAAATGCCCTCCCACCACCATCACAGTCTCATCACCTTTACTCCCACGGAAAATTATGTTCTCAAATGCTTTATATGTCAGGAGACAATGCTCACGTCTTTTGCCCTCGAGACTGACAGGATGCACATATGTACCTAATCATTTTGTTAATTTATACCTTTGGTTTCCCCCTTGTGATCCAGATAAAATTCCCCTCCACCTCTGTGGTTAACATGAAATGAGCAGTGACAGTGAGAGAGTTAGAAATTAGTTCATGGTCTCTGTGTGTATATAATGTCTTCTGCAGTTTCCACGATATGCTATGCATCCGATGAAGTGAGCTGTAGCTCACGAAAGCTCATGCTCAAATAAACTGGTTAGTCTCTAAGGTGCCACAAGTACTCCTTTTCTTTTTACGAATACAGACTAACACGGCTGTTACTCTGAAAAGAGACAAAGTAATAGATTTAGAGTTTCTTTCCCTAACATTTACATTTTTCTTTTCCTATTGATGTATGTACATAATGTCCCGTCAAAAGACACTTAAGTGCCCCATCTTACAAGCACACATGCACTAAACATTAAGGACAATGTGAGTAGTTCCACTGAAGTCAACGGGACTAGTTTTTATAAAAATAACCCTTGAATAAGTGGGTAGAGGATTGGGGCCTTAGTCCAAGTCTAAAATTTAGGCTTTGCTATACATTTAATATGATTTTTCAAAACAAAAGGAACAAATATTTCCATTTAGTTTTTCTTTTTTTAAATAAAATACTATTTTGTAGAGAAGGGTAGATTTAAACATCCCTCTGCTCTGTTTTAAAACTAAATGTGATAGCCTTTTTTTTTACTAGTGAAAGAGAACCCAAAGGTGAAATTAACTAGAAATAGAAGTGAAATTAACCACTCTGATTTCATTGTTTTATGCTTCTCACCCAGCTTTGACAAACAGTTTATATGATGAAAAATACATTTGATTTGTAAAATTATGTTTTTGTAAACTAAAGTCTAGTCTACACTCAAAAAAGGTTTGCTGGTATAGCTACACAGGTATATTCTTACAAAAACCTTCCGAGGGCACAAGCATACAGCTTACACAGGCAAGAAAAGTGTTGTTAGTATAGCTTATACAAGTTTGATGAGCAAAATAAATTATACCAGCAAAAGCACTTTTCTGCCAAGATAACTTCAACTACACTAGGGCTTTTGCAGGTATAAAAATGGTGCAACACAATCATGCCCATAACCAAAATTGCTATACCAGCTAACATTTCTAGTTTTAAACTTGCCCTAAAGTGTCAAACGGTCCCCTATTCTTTGCAAACAACTCTCAGAACTGAAAAATTCATTACACCAAACATGTCTTACAATATATTTACCCATAAAAAGTAATATGTAAGGTATCTACATAAAACATATGACTATCAAGACAATCATTGTAAGATGTATGTACTGGTAATATTAAGGAATAATGTAACTATATGGAAAGTATGCTTTATGGACTTGGACTAAAAGTTTGTCACCAGATGATAAGTCGTCTTGGTGGCCAATTCGAAAAGGAGGGAGCTGTCATCCTGACTTATTTAGCCAGTGAGATAATGCAAGGCTCAGTTGTCTTGCTTTATTCCTTCCTAAGATTATCAATGGAAAACCATCAGACAACTGCAAACAATCAAAATCACTTGGAGGTAAAAAAGGAACATTACAATAGATCGGTTTGCCCTGACTATGAATAAAGACGAAAGACTATTTCAGTATAACAGAGGAGGGGGGAAAACCCTCTACACCCTGTCACTGAAAAGACATCCTGGTTCTCCTGAAAAATTGGATCCTGATTCCAGCCAGCCAGCTCTGCAACAGACTGAACTTTGAGGGGAAAAACTACTTTATTAGATAGGAAAGGTAACTTAAGTGTAGACCCAGGTTACATTTTTTATTTTGTTTTCTATTGTAAATGAGTTTCTACCACTCTCTCTCGTTTCTAGTTAACCCTCCATTCTTTCTTAATAAAACAAAAGTAAGTTTACCTGTGAGCGCTTATGAATCAACAGGATCAGTGATTTAACGTAAAACTACTAAACTGGGTTGCAGAAGATTTGGGATTTCTGAGAGTAGACCGTGTCAGGGGCTGGATATCGCAGAGGAACAATTCAAAGAGATTTGGGGTTCACCTGTTGTTAACCTGCAAGACAAAGACAAGGCTGGTGTAGCCCAGAGGCAAATCCTTGAGTGACTAACAAGTTGGCAGTGTCAGGGAGCTAACAACCAGTTACCACAAGCAAGACTCCCTCACACTGGAGGCCGGCGGTAAGAGAGTGACTCACAGTCCTGGGTACCCCAAGAACCATCACACAAGGCATTATGCTTTTTAACATTAGTGATAGATACATACATGTATCAGCTAGGCAGGGTTTTCCATCTTTCCCACAATACCCACTCCTGTTTGATTTCAACATATCTTCCCCACATATATGTTTAATAGTGAAATTCAGGCAAAAGGTAGCTTTGAAGGAGCTCTTTAGTTCTCAAGGAGTGCCCCCAAAGGAGCATTGTTTCGGGCTTGGGTGTAACTATACAGATCTAAGGGGCAGTTTTAACGTTTTCTTGATTTCTCACCTTTGACTTCCATTCCCCAATGGTTCCATTTGTATTTTCTCCTAAAAAGGAGGATTTCTCATCATATGTTGTTGTTATCCTGCATGTGGATTTGACCTACCAGACAATGTGACCAGTCAAACCAGACTGGTTTATTAACACAGGATGATAGGCAAGTGGGGCAGAACATTCAGCAAACACACAGCAAACTCCCACACGTTGTGACAAAATTATCAATAATATCCCACCTGCTCTGTTCTTAAACCTCTTGTGTTTAAGAGTTATTTTAGATACCCTGCAACTGGAATATAGTTGGCTTGAGAGGACAGTCCCAATAAACACTATCAAAGGTACCTCATCAATAACATCTTTTCTTTTTCTGAAAATACAAGGAGTACTTGTGGCACTTTAAAGTGCCACAAGTCCTCCTTTTCTTTTTGCGAATACAGACTAACATGGCTGCTCCTCTGAAACCTATCTTGTATTTTGTTATTTATTATTTGCATTGAGGTAGTATCTACAGGCCTACCTCTGAGATTGGGGCACCACTACACTAGGCACTGTGTACCCCCACACACAGACACCCCTGTCCTCCTTCCTAAACCAATGTTCTCTTACATAAAGAGATTACAATTTAAATAGAATAGCATTTTAGATTTGTAGAAGAGCCACCTCTCTTTGCAGACAGTCTGACCACAGCATGTAAATCAGTGCTGTACGGAACCTGTTACCAGACACATTTTGGTTAGAATAAGTTATTTTTTCCTGTAGGTTTATCTTGTGTGCTTTCATAAGCTCCAAGATAAGTTTCTATTTTGCATTAAACTGAAACTTCATGACAAATCTTGGCTTAAATTACTGAGTTTATCAAATGAAATTCCTAGTTTCAGGCAAACTTTTTGCCAGAACAATGCCACCTCTGGAATCCAGAGACAAGAAGATATAGCAAAAGGTTTGTGTAAACTGGAGGCAATTGCATCAGTAGACCTGAAACCATTTGACCAGGGGAATTTGACTGGCTTCGAGTTTTGTTGCAAAAGTTTCTTCCACAACTCTAATGTAAACTCGGCTGTGTAGTCAGTTTGGGTACATGTAGACAAGACTCTTTCAGAGGCTCAAGTCCCTAATATGTCTGATACTTAAGATGTTGCAAGAGTATATACTATCTCCTTGAACATTTTGGATAATGTAAAGAGTTTTCTCTCATGGGTACAGATGCTTGCACAGCTATGCTATGCTTCTCACTAGAGACAGAGTAATAGACACACCAGATGGAAACTAAGAGGCCACCTGGTTTTAAAGCAAATTATATCATCAGTCCATCAGTACAAAATCTGAAACATAAGGGAAGTGCTTAGAGTGAAACAAAATGAATTCAGTTTTTTTACCCAAACTCAATTTTCCCAAGATCGGTGGAGCATGGTCTTTCTAATATGGACAGAGGTGTAAGGACTTGTTAAGTGTGTAACATCAAATGAAACACAAGAGAGTTTTTAGTTATTCTGCTTTCAGTTACTGTCCTTCTAGGCAGTAAAGAAGCCTTTAAATATGGGCTACATTCTTGTGCACCACTTCAACATCCAGGCTCTTTTATTGCCAAGTTAGACAGACCAGACAGAATTACTTTAGATTACCAACAGAATTCAATTATAAAAGAAAATTTAATTTCCTCAATTAAGTCTCGACAGAGATGTGCCTAGTTTAATATAGTGCATTATTGTTCCATGTGAAATTCCTTTCTGAACAACCCAAATATGAAAGGAAAAATTTCAACAATAATTTTTTTCTGGAAGTTTTATGTGTCAAATATAATCAATTTTAAAACAAAGTTATTAATGGATCCTGCAGCTTGGCTCTGCACAGCAATGTTAAAAACTGTGTGCCTGAACACCCAAAGCTTCCTTTTAATTCAGTGCAAGTGCTGACTGCCCAAGTATTGCGGTATTAGGCCTTTAAGTCTCTAAATCAACAAATATTTTTGTGAACACCCATTTTAATGAAAGTATTGCCATTCACAGGTCTCATTAACCATTTTCATTTGATCAGATTAACTGTGGTACACAGTGCAATTATGTGTTGATCTAGGGATCAGTTTAAGTCCAAAGTTTAGGCTTTCTTTGGGGTGGGGGAGGAAGGGATTGCACAAATTAATAGAACCAACTGAAGAACTTAATTTTTTTAACCTAAATGAAAACAATCTTATGTTTGGATACAAACAAGTCTTTATGTTTATAAAGCTCTGTGTATATGTTCTAATGGAAATATTTTGTAATGAAAACAAACAGCACTGTTTATGTGTTTCTTTAAAAATAAAGGGAATATGCAGCAGTGCAAACAGTGTTTGCAACCCAAACATTGCCCTAGGACATGTGAAACTAGCTAGTCTATTTTCATTGTCCAAACTGAATAAAGTGCAAAAAGTAAACACACAGCATAAATGGTGAACCACAAGTTAAATCTGATTTTTTTTCTTTCAGTTTCAAATGATGCAGACAAAGAGATTTGTTTTTAAAAAAACTAGGATTTTTAACTGGCAGTAATCCTTAAGGATTTTAAATCAACATACAGTCTGATGGATTGATTTTTAAAGTTTACTCTGAATGCTAAATGCTATTGTCATAGATTTCTTCATTCTTACTCCATTACTGGTAGAATCCTGGCTCCACTGACTAAAACAGACCCTGGATTTCACCTTATGTATCATATATGCATGCTGTCTTATTTGTTAGTTTTCTTCTTAACAGAGTATACTGTGAAAACTTCCTGCTAGGAGTTATTTTCAACAAACATTTTTTCAACCCTAAATGAAAATAATAGACGACAACGTTTGGAGAAATGCTTTGGTCAAAGTAGAGAGAGAAGCCGGCTGCATATTATCCTTTCTAGTTATAAAGCTGCAGCATGTCCTCTCCACACACAGTACATGCAGGCTACTTTCATAGCATATCTGCTGCATGCATGCTCCATTCTCATATTTCTGTAAGGTTTGAGTCCCAAAGGAAACATTAATGCTAAAGGAATGCATACCAGTATGTGACTAGTCTAAAAGTCAGTACAAAAAATCTCCACCAGATTGCCCAAAAAAATGCCTCTTTTTTACCAGATAAAGATCTGCAGATTGATCTCATGAGCATTTGTGCAGAAGTTTATTCTCAAACAGATAAAAGTGCTGAAAAAAAATAAAAAATTCTTAGAATCAAAAGGGATTCAGAAAGAATTGGTGTTCAGAAAGATAGGGCAACCTAGACATGTCATATGACCCATAAAACAACTCCAGTCCAGCTGCCTGTGGATCTCATCAGGGAACCAGATGTGACCAGTGGCAGAATATCCTTCCCAGCATGGGATCTGGAGTACGTGATTGCTGTCCAGGAAAGGGGAGATGGGAAAATATGATTGAGAAAATGGCATGGTTTTAAATGTTTAATTGCTTAAAAGAAAGACACGTTTTCTTTTACAGAAGAAACGATGCTAGAAAGCAGGTTAGAGAAGGTGTCTGGAGAAAGAAACAGAAGGATTTTCTCAGATAGACACAAAGGATTTAACATTGTTTCCTCCACTTTGTTAAATGTGGATTTTAAAGGATTCAGTGACCTAATGAACCATTATTATTCTTTTTTTTTTTTTCTTGGTCAGAAAAAAAACCTAAGATGGAAAATAAATAAATACTGAGGGCCCTATTTTTCCCTACCCGGGGGGGCTGGCAACTGAGATACAGAATTTCTTCAATCAGGCAGAGAGGGAAAGGGAGAGGTGCTTTCACCTGAGCAGAAGCTGCAGGAGGTTCAAAATGCAAAGCATAGGTACAGCAGCTGGACGGGGATGAGGGGGACATTTCACCTGCAACTCTTTCCTGTGCCTCTCAATGTGGCATTAGGACTGTCTGTCTGTGTTATATGGCCTCCATCACTGTGTATCTGAGGACCCCCCCAGCATTATGAAGTGCACAAATAAGCTCGCTCGCTCTTCTCTAGTCAGCAGGGAGTGGGCTTGTGTGTGCATGTCCTGATATTGTAGGAAGACTGGCTACATAAGAGGTTCTGCATGCACAGAGGTTTGTGCACGCTGATCTCTTTTGGGGTTGGATTCCAGACTGATGGGGCAGTTACAGACAAAGTTTGGTCTCCTGCACGCACAGATTTCACTCTTGACGCTGGCTGTGGGAGGCTATGATCACATAAGAACGGCCATACTGGATCAGATTAACGGTCCATGTAGCCCCATATCCTGCCTTTCGACTGGCCACTGCCAGGTGCTTCAGAGGGATTGAAGAGAACAGGGCATTTACGGAGTGATCCATTCCCCGTTGCCCAGTCCCAGCTTATAGCTGTTGGAGGTTTAGTGACACCCAGAGCATGGGGTTGCATCCCTGACCATCTTGGCTAATAGCCACTGATGGACCAGTCCTCCATGAACTGATCTCATTCTTTTTGGAACCCAGTTATACTTTTGGCCTTCACAGCATCCCTTCACGTGTGTATAGAAATACTTCCTACTGCCTATTAATTTCATGGACAGTGAGGGAGTTTCAGTAACTTGCGTCAGTCCCATGGAGGGCTCTGAAGATTGAAACTCTGAAGTTCATCCAGCATTCAACCGGGAAGAGAACAGAGCACGGGGGGGGACCGACTCCCACGAGCCTGTGCTGCTGCCCAGATGGGCTGCTGTGTTCTGAATCCCTGCAGTATTGTTGAGATCAGCAGTTGCATGCCTAGGTACTCAGCATTACACTAATCAAGCCTAGACATCACGAACGTATGGATCACCCCAAACTCATGCATTTTCCTTCCACCCACAACGCTACACCAAAGCCGGCAGATCTCTCTTTACAGTACACAGGGAGGCTCTATGCCAGCAGTAGTTAATTATTTTTTGGCAAGGTCCAAATTTCTTGGTCAGGCTATAGTCAAGATCCAGACTTCAGAGAAATATTTTTCACACCACAATAACAATAATGATACTAATAAGTATATAAAAAGAGTTCACAGTCCATTCAAAAGCATCTGGCCGTCCAGATTTGGCCTGCAGTTCACCTATTGACTACCTCTGCCCTGTGTCTTAATACTGGCTTTTGCCTGTCAGTGGTCCCCTTCAGTTTCCTGTCAGCACAACTCTTGTAGGTGCTACATGGCTAGCGACCCCTCCATTGGCTGCTTCTCCCAGAACCCTCCATCAGGAATTTCACATGGCAGAGGAAGAAACAGAAAGGGTCAGCATTAACTCTCTCAGAAGAGTGCTATGTGTTTGGCGGACAATATCACACAAAAATGCTGATCCAACAGCCCCCCCGCCCCACAGCTATATAGCCTGGTCCCCACAGGTCCTCCATGCTACCTCTTACTCTGGGCTGTGACTAAGTGGCATGATCTGGCCCATTGTCCCTAGTGATCTGAACTGGTGAAGCCGTATCCTATCGCTAATCATCGCAGCCATCCAGTCACCCTCCAACCTTAGTTTTTGGCATAATATGAATTTTTTGAGTGGTGACAAACTATACCCAGAATATATAGGCACCAAATTGCACCTAAGCAATATGCATGGAAAGGAAACTGTTCGAACAGATTGATCCAAAGTCTAACACACACACACACACACACAATGATTCCATCGACTTCGATAGAGATGCTTGAGATGCAAGTCATAGCAAACTTTGGCCCTGTGTGTCCTTGTCCTCAATAAGCAGAGATGAGGCCCAACCCCTCTCCCCAAGCTTTGGGTCAACTTGGATCCAGAGCATCACAGACCCAGCTCTTGAAAACAGTGCATGTTATTGCAC
Source organism: Natator depressus (assembly GCF_965152275.1). Taxonomy (NCBI): domain Eukaryota; kingdom Metazoa; phylum Chordata; order Testudines; family Cheloniidae; genus Natator; species Natator depressus. The sequence continues at coordinate 23,859,590 of NC_134249.1, read as the reverse complement.
GAGAGCTGTGGCTTATGTGACATCCAGCAGTCAATGTTTTCACGATAGCACCGTATTCCTTTCCTATGCGATTTCGCCGAAGAAAGGTAAATTGGTCAGGTCTGTTCAGGGCCCTTTCCAAAGTATGCTGCAAATCTTTGGTGAACAGATCTACAACTCAAACCCCATCACTAAGTCCCATTCAATCCATTCCCTCTGGCTGACTGTAGCATTTGTAAAGACCTGCCAAAGTCTATCATATTTTGCTAATGCACTGTCTTCATTTGGGCCGTTTGTTTATTTGCCTCTCTGATTGTTAATGATGCTTAAATGCCTCCCCTTGCTTAGCCATGCTGGAGTTTTCATTTTCTAAGCATTGGTTTGATTTCTGGCAGCTCCACGTGTGTATTTTTTTTTAAATTGAAATTGAAGCCAGATTGACCAGTTCTGACTTTAACAATCTTAAACCCGTCCCATTTTTCCCTGACCTTCTTCTTCCCGTGATCACATCCAAGTGTTCGGGCAAGTTTCATTGGAATGCACAGTTACTCTCAGTCTTGGTGAGCAGTGCCTGCTATTCAAAACGAATTGGCTGAGTTTTCTATCTTTCACAGCCAGATGTTACAAATGGGACCCTGCCAAAAGCTGCAATTCATGCACCTTCTCTTCCCCAGCTCCCTTTTGAAGGGGGAATTTTCTAAAGGAGCTAGTCCACATAATGATTTTTTTCTGGAACTTGCTCTCTCTTCTTAACATTTATTATTTCGGTTTTTCACATATCACCTTCATTTTTTAAAGTATCTGCATCATGCTTTTCACCAATTTGGTCATTTATGTATAGGGAGAACCACAGAGACGCTCCCATCCCCTTTCTAAACTTTGTGTTCAGTAACTTCTGGGAACATGGTAAGAATTTTGCCATTGACTTCAATGGGACAGGGTCTAGTCTTGTATTTTGCTCCTACCCCTCTATATATTCATGTGGTTTGATAAACACACTGCAATACACGAGTTACGGTACTCCACATTTTTGGGACCTTCCTGTACTCTAGGAAGTGTACAGATAAGTCATTCCACTCACTGACTGATAATGTAACAAATTAGCTATTATACAGGACCAACAAGTTATGCACATAGGTGGCTTATACCACCACAAGATCCCACTAATTATCCTCATCCACCCTTCTCTATCCTCTCCTATTGTCTGTTAATCTCATGTACTCTGTCTTATTTTAATTAAATTATAAACTCCTCTTCTGTGCTCACCCAGCACACTGGGGCCCTGATCACGGTTGGGATCACTGGGAGCTATTGCAGTACAAATACTGACAAGATGACAGTTGGGCTATTGATTCGTCACTGAAATTCTCTGTGCCTCAGCTTCTCAGTGTGTAAAATGGTGATAATACTCACGTTGATGGGACGTTGAGACGCTTAACTGAGGACCATTTTGTGACCCCTTCAAATCAATGGTTAGTTTTGCCTTTACCAATAACCAGTGCTACAATATTGTCCTTAATGTTTGTAAAGTGTTTGAATTCCTCAGATAGAAGGTGCAATAGAAGTGCAGAATAGGAGATTTATTTATTAGCAGTCCTGCAAAGGAATTTTTGTGAGCGCCACTGGGGAATGTCTGACAGGTGACATGGGTGACCTCCTACCATGAGTGACATCTTTCCACTTCAATTTACATTCTCTAAATGATTTGGCATCAGATTCCTTAAAGCATAGATTAGTTCCCCCACCACCACCACACACACACACTATTCACTTATGTAGCCCCAATCAAACACCCATATTCAACTATTTGTTCCACAGAGCCATGTTAAAACATGAAACACTGACTCCTGCTTTCAGGACATTCCATCTTGGGAAAAGCCACATGCCCAGCAATTTGATTCATGGACTTGCTGTATCAGGCAACAGCATTATCGTCAGGTGAAGATGGCGATACAGATCGCTGTCTTGACAAGAAGCATTTCTGCGCTTGTAATTTGATTGTGCAGCCAAATATACCAATGGAATGTTCCAGCCCGAGTAAAGAAAAGTGATCAATCTGTGGTTTGGTTGCACAGGGACCAAAAAGACTGCGGAGCATACAGATTTTGAATAGTAAAGAACAAACCCCAGGTGTTCCTTAGTAGCTGCAGCAATTCTAACCACCAATGGCAGAGAAGTGGTTAAGGGAATATATTACGGGTGCAAAGGGTCTCCTGACCTCTGCCACTGTCAGTCCTCTCAATGGGTCTAGAGATGCTAGTGGAATAATTATGCCCTATATTTAGATTATGGATGCATCGGGAAGGGTGAAGGTTGAACATGAGGAACACAATTGTTTGCAGTTCATTAGCAAAAGGAGCAGCCAAGGGTGTGTGCAGGGCACTGAACTGGATTCATGCCACCTGGAGTGCTTGTGCCAAGCTGCATAACATTAAGGAAGACAGATCTGATTATGTGGAAACAAAAGCAACAAACAACTGTGTTTGGATTGTCACTTGCACAGTGCCGAAGGAAGGAAGGAAAGGAGAAAGCAAGACAAGTTGCCGGCCCTCAGCCCCACAATTACTTCAAGAGTGGTTCTAAAAGTTACCAAGAAAACTCTCTGCACAGAAAGCCTAGAAAGGCTTGGACAGGAGGTTGAGTGTGTGACTGGGTTTGAGTGCACTAGGGGTATGTAAATGTGCTGCGTAGTCAAGTGCATGCAGGTGAGCATGTGTTGTGCTAAGAGAATGGGGGAGTGAGTGTGCTGTCATTGTGAGTGGAGGGGCGATATGTAAGGGTGTTTGTATGCATGTACATGGTGCGGATGAGTAAATGTTGTATGGGAAGGCTGAGTATGGTACGTGTGTGGCAAGAGCTCATCCAGGTGTAAAGGGGCATGTGTGGGTATGTGTATGGGTATGAAGATGGTGTGCACACAGGAGTAAGGGGGTCTGAGTGCTGGGTGAGGAGGAAGTGAGGTCTGGGGGACTGGTGATTTAAAAAAAAAAAAAAAGAAAATCCAGTGGGTACAATTTATGAAATAGTCTCAGACACTGTCACCTCCAGTACTATCTTCTAGTGTAGAATTCATTTCACACACAACATTCTTAGAAAAGGACAAAATAAAGAAGATGCTGAGATCAAGGTAAAACTGCCAGGAGATAGAGAAAAATGTATATATTTACAGGAATAGTGTCAAAACTAACCTTGTAATGTCCGATTCCTAACCCTGAATATCTCTCTGCAGTGCATCATCATGGTTCAGTGCAACATTGAGGAGAAGCTAATCCAAAGGAATGGGAACATGACCTGAATCAGAAGACACTCTCTCTCTCTCTCCTTTAGCTAATTACTGGAAATCTTTGTCTTGTATCGAATCATCTAGGAAGCTGGATGAGGGAGTGAGTCCCCATATTAATTAAAGACCGTGCCAGAACAACCATTGCAGCTTAGTTTGGAAAGGAGAGTTTAAGTGACTCAAGTTTTAATTCTGCATTTGTCCCCTGAGCTCTTGCAATTCTCTCTCGTTTTGGAATGCATGTCCAACAAAAAGAAAAAGGAGGACTTGTGGCACCTTAGAGACTAACCAATTTATTTGAGCATAAGCTTTTGTGAGCTACAGCTCACTTCATCTGAATGCATTTCTATCGTAATGCATCCGATGAAGTGAGCTGTAGCTCACGAAAGCTTATGCTCAAATAAATTGGTTAGTCTCTAAGCTGCCACAAGTCCTCCTTTTTCTTTTCGCAGATACAGACTAACACGGCTGCTACTCTGAAACCTGTCCTCCAATAGTAACACTTGCAAAAATGCTCCATAAATGTTAACATTTACTAATTAACCCTCCCAACACCTCTACAGATTGGTAAGTAAATATTATTATCCCCAGTTATATTCAAAGCTATAGCGCCAGGGTCAGCTAGAAAATTAAGGAGGTTTCACTCTCAGTCTTGTGTTCAGTCTAGACCACACCTAGACAATAGTCAATGTTTTACCAAAAACAAGCATTGCTAGGGCGATGATGAAAAGCAGGATTATCAGGGCTATATCACTGATTTCTGCTGTCTAATAGGTCGTATGTTAATTGCTTGTTGGAAGCTAAGAGGAATCCCCTCCTCCCACTATCCCCATTTTGCAGAAAGGGAAATGGAGGCAGAGAGAAGGGAAATCATTTGGCCAAGGTCAGACAGCAAGTCAGTGACAAGCTGGGAAGAGAACAAAAATGGCTGGACTCCAGTTCTAATCACAAGGCCACCTTCCCGACCAGAGCTAAAAACCAGCCCAGATTGAAAGTCCAGGAGAAGGGAGGTTGAGCTGAAAAAGGCTTTGTGGGGATAGGCAGTAATGTTGTTAGCTATGTCCATTTCAACCATGGAAGTCCCCTGGATGTCATAACAAAGGCCTTTTGCTGCTGACCAGGTGTTGCAGCCATCAGTAAATTTAAAGTCAAATATGGAAGAGGTGCAGGAAAAGTAAAAACGGGAAGCAGATGCCATCTGCATAAGTTATTTTTCAATACAAACAGTTGCTCCCATCAACCTGCCTGTGCCTGGTCCCCAGTCAAATGGCTGCCAAAGCTCCTTCACTCCAGCCACTGGGGATAAGGAATTCAGGAGTTTTTGAACAGCTGTTTTTCATGGATCATTTAGAATTTGTGATGCAAATATGAAAAATCCATGTTAAATGCCCTCAACTAATTGAGTAAAGTACAGTGAATACAAGAGGCCAGATCGCTGACCGTGGTAAAACAGCACAAAAGCCTTAATCTGCACAGAGTGACTACAGAGAACAAGGAAAGAGCTGGAACCTTGTGTATCCCAGCACCAATTCACAGTTCCGCTTACCCAGAAATAAACACTAGGCTCTCCCAAGGGATGATGTAACAAATCCCTCAGTGCCCCTCCTGTCAACCTAGGGCTAGGGAGAGAGGGGTGAGAGGCAGTTTGGAACCATGACAAACTTTGTAGATTTGTTGTTTCAGAGCAGCACTTAACATCTGGGTTAAGGGCGGGTGGGAGGGTATTTTTGCTTAGTTTAGTTTAAAACACAGGATGCAAAAATAAGAAAGGTGATTATAGGCAGGATGGAGGCTGGGCAGGAAGCAGAGGTTGGCCTTGGGTGCACATGGTCAAAAATCAAACCAACGTTCTCAAGGCTGATTCTCCATTCTGGCACTTCGAGTGCAGAAGGTGGGGGCCCGCAAGGATTCTAAAAATTAATACTGGCCACTCCAGGCTTGTATTAACCTCCCAAGGTTACAGCTTCTCTCTGACCTTGGATGGGTAGATGCTGCCACCACCTAAGTGCAGAACCCCTTTGAGAACCCAGGAAGGCGCACTTGGGAATTCCTTCCTGTGGGGTACCCTCAAGCCCTTTCACACACACCCTCCCCCGGGGAAGAGCTGAGAAAGAAGTGGGGGGGAGGAAAATCAGCTGTTGTCACCAGCTAATTAAACAACATATGCACAAACCTCTTAAGACACAAAAATCCAATACTGTTCTTAAAAAAGGTAAATTTTATTAATAAAAAAACAAGAAAATACATCTGGGAACTCAGGCGTTTGCTAGATTAAAAAAAAACTACAAGGATTAAGCATCAAGAATAGCTTTCTTGAGGTTCATCTTGAAGTTACAAGCAAAACAAAAGCACTTGGGGTTAGCACAAGCCATAAAGAAATGAAGAGAGATAAACCTAATCACGTCTTTCTAGACATTTCCTGATCTACTTACAAATTTGGTGTTTTAGATGAGTAGTTTCTAGGTATGATACTGATGATTTTTCATACCTGGCTCAGGCTTCTCACAGCATAACTCTGCCCTGTCCCCTCTCTCCAGGGGAACAACCAGACAGACAAAAGGGGAGTCATTTTTCAAAGAGTCCTGGCCTTCCCATTGGCTCTTCTGGCCAGGTGCCCACTCACTTCCTTTTACCCATGCATAGCAGTGAGACTTTTTAACCCTTTATGGGTAGAGCGATTAGAGAACAGCTACTAAGGAGGATTTTATAGCTTCTGGCTGGCTGGGTGTCCATAAAAGGGAGCTACCCCCCGTCTCCCTTCATTTATCACAGATGTTCATATATCTCTCTTTTAAATAAGCAGGAGACGGAAGGTGTGATAGTGGCAGGAGAAAGCCAGGAAGACTGTAGCTTTCCAATGAGGCATGGCAGAGCTGCTCACCCTGTATAGACTAAAAGATGTTTGTGTTGCCTAGATCTTTACTGTGACTATCCCAAAAATTCTACATTTGCTAGGTATATGCTATACTGTCTCACTATGAATGTACTGATTATATACCTATGATTGCCTAGAATAGGGGCTGTTACACATCTCAGAAGGTGGTAAAGTTATCCTTCCCGCAAACCTTCCTTATCTCTGCATACTATGTGCATGGAAAGTAGCAGCTAAGGCCGGCACATGAACAAGTGTCCCCCAGTTGTAGTTTTCTAAAATTGGAACTTGCACGTCTGCTGCACTACATACCAGCCACTGGTCCTTTCAGCTGTTCCTCACTTTATCATTATATATTCCTCTGAGGGAGCCCATCTAACTGCTTTCTCTTTACTATGGAGGTAGCTTTTGCAAGTTGTGTGTCTGTGAGGAGCAGCAAAACAAAAACACTGATGAGCTCACAAAAACAATACAGGCCAATCTATCATTTATACCCACTTTCTCCCGTTTGGCTTGAACAAGCAAAAAGCTCCTTTTAAAAGCCCATAATTGTTGCTCAGATTCCAACAGAGACAAAGGGATGTTGTAATAATAGTTTCAAAGATATCCACAGAGGGACGAAAAGTGGCAGGTTCACTTTAATTAGGCAGATACCCAAATGGATGATATTTAGAAGATTAACATTTATTTTAAAAGATTTTGCTCTGTGTGTTTCAGTGACACAAATCTAATACAGTTTTAGATTTCTTTGGAAATCTTCTGCGTTCATATTGACTCAGCCCCATAGTACTAATGCTTATTGCAGAAGTAGGGCTATCTGTAAGTTAGGAAGTTCCAGGTGCCGTCTAGGCACTCATAAGATACTGTAAAGTTTCTCTGTCCCCGCTTGTCTGATTACAAATAATTACAAAGCAGAAATTTAGTGTCACTGGTTCAAAGGCTGCATGGATATAAGGCTCTCTCTGGAACAGGAAGGAAACAGGAGGTACAAGGATGATGCCACAATTGTCAGAACCAAGAACAAAAACAACTGAAGAGACCAAGTGTCAGGAAGGAAAACAGTATCAGAGTCAGATACTGTACGAGAGGCCTGGGAAAACATTTGATTAGTATTATAACCCTTCTACTCGGTCAGAGGTTTGAGCATTGGCCTGATAAACCGAGGGATGTGAGTTCAATCCTTGAGAGGGCCATTTAGGGATGTGGGGCAAAAATTGGGGATTGGTCCTGCTTTGAGTAGGGGGTTGGACTAGATGACCTCCTGAGGTCCCTTCCAACCCTGATATTCTATGATTCTATGATTTTCAGTAGCATTCCGAGTTCTCAGAGCTCATCCTGAATACCGCCAAGACCACTGCATTTTGAAAACCCCAGTCTTCAGTTTGGATGGTGATGAAGAGAGGATGAGTTACTCTTCAGTATCTAGAGTTACATGCCAGCAACAGAACATATAATAAAGTATAAATTCTGCTAGAGAAATGAAGCCTTTACAAGTTCTAGTCATCCTTTGACCGATTTAGTACAATCCATGTTTCCCATTAAGTCCAAAAGAAAATACATACATATTAAAGAAAAATACCAAAATTCTGCATGTGTGTTTACCAGCCTGTGTCCTGGTTATACCTGCTTATATAGTGTGTATTAGAGAAGGGCTATTCTGCAAAGTTTTAATCCAGATGCAAACTCTCCCAGAAATTTGGAGTGTTCTGATGCAAGGTTCTGTCTGGGCCGATCACTAATGTCTCTTGTGCATGAACACCCTCACTCACAAAAGTGCAGTTTATAAATGGCAGCAGAATGATTCAATGGTCAAGTAAGATCAGGGTTGGAAGGGACCCCAGGAGATCATCTTGTCCAACCCCTTTCTCAAAGCAGGACCAACCCCCAATTTTTCCCCCAGATCCCTAAATGGCCCCCTTAAGGATTGAACTCACAACCCTGCGTTTAGCAGGCCAATGCTCAAACCACTGAGCTACCCCTCTCCCCAAGGGATTAGCTGCAGTTTACCTCACCAAACAAAATATATGGCTAGATGCAAGTTAGTTTTGAAAATACAGAGCTCAAGGTGGGGGTTGATATCAGTCTTACCTGAGAGCTTAAAGCCCCAAAGCATCAGAAAATTATCTGTCTGTTTAAACATAAAGAGGCACTGACCAACTAAGCCCCAAGGTTGTATGTTTTTAAAACAGTGTTTTTCAAAACTCCCTATCAACAGAAATTGTTATGAAATCAAATAAAACCAATGAAAACTTTCCCCTTGCAGTTTGAAAACCCTAATATAGTGCCCATATGAGACATAGAAAGATAAACTGACAAGAATCAGGTGAAACTGGGCAGGCTATTTACCCATACCAAGTGAACTTTAATTTTTACTTTAATTTTCCTGATATCTGCTGGGAGAGCAATACAGCGGTGCATAGACAATCCAGGAAGTTTTTGGAAAGCGTAGGGGACAATTTTCTGGCGCAAGTGCTAGGGGAGCCAACTAGGGGGGGCGCTTTTCTTGACCTGCTGCTCACAAACCGGGTAGAATTAGTGGGGGAAGCAAAAGTGGATGGGAATCTGGGAGGCAGTGACCATGAGTTGGTTGAGTTCAGGATCCTGACGCAGGGAAGAAAGGTAAGCAGCAGGATACGGACCCTGGACTTCAGGAAAGCAGACTTCGACTCCCTCAGGGAACGGATGGGTAGGATCCCCTGGGGGACTATCATGAAGGGGAAGGGAGTCCAGGAGAGCTGGCTGTATTTCAAGGAATCCCTGTTGAGGTTACAGGGACAAACCATCCCGATGAGTCGAAAGAATAGTAAACATGGCAAGCGACCAGCTTGGCTTAATGGTGAAATCCTAGCGGATCTTAAACATAAAAAAGAAGCTTACAAGAAGTGGAAGGTTGGACATATGACCAGGGAAGAGTATAAAAATATTGCTCGGGCATGTAGGAAAGATATCAGGAGGGCCAAATCGCACCTGGAGCTGCAGCTAGCAAGAGATGTCAAGAGTAACAAGAAGGGTTTCTTCAGGTATGTTGGCAACAAGAAGAAAGCCAAGGAAAGTGTGGGCCCCTTACTGAATGAGGGAGGCAACCTAGTGACAGAGGATGTGGAAAAAGCTAATGTACTCAATGCTTTTTTTGCCTCTGTTTTCACTAACAAGGTCAGCTCCCAGACTGCTGCGCTGGGCATCACAGAATGGGGAAGAGATGGCCAGCCCTCTGTGGAGATAGAGGTGGTTAGGGACTATTTAGAAAAGCTGGACGTGCACAAGTCCATGGGGCCGGACGAGTTACATCCGAGAGTGCTGAAGGAATTGGCGGCTGTGATTGCAGAGCCCTTGGCCATTATCTTTGAAAACTCGTGGCGAACGGGGGAAGTCCCGGATGACTGGAAAAAGGCTAATGTAGTGCCAATCTTTAAAAAAGGGAAGAAGGAGGATCCTGGGAACTACAGGCCAGTCAGCCTCACCTCAGTCCCTGGAAAAATCATGGAGCAGGTCCTCAAAGAATCAATCCTGAAGCACTTACATGAGAGGAAAGTGATCAGGAACAGTCAGCATGGATTCACCAAGGGAAGGTCATGCCTGACTAATCTAATCGCCTTTTATGATGAGATTACTGGTTCTGTGGATGAAGGGAAAGCAGTGGATGTATTGTTTCTTGACTTTAGCAAAGCTTTTGACACTGTCTCCCACAGTATTCTTGTCAGCAAGTTAAGGAAGTATGGGCTAGATGAATGCACTATAAGGCGGGTAGAAAGCTGGCTAGATTGTCGGGCTCAACGGGTAGTGATAAATGGCTCCATGTCTAGTTGGCAGCCGGTGTCAAGTGGAGTGCCCCAGGGGTCGGTCCTGGGGCCGGTTTTGTTCAATATCTTCATAAATGATCTGGAGGATGGTGTGGATTGCACTCTCAGCAAATTTGCAGATGATACTAAACTGGGAGGAGTGGTAGATACGCTGGAGGGGAGGGATAGGATACAGAAGGACCTAGACAAATTGGAGGATTGGGCCAAAAGAAATCTGATGAGGTTCAATAAGGATAAGTGCAGGGTCCTGCACTTAGGATGGAAGAATCCAATGCACCGCTACAGACTAGGGACCGAATGGCTAGGCAGCAGTTCTGCGGAAAAGGACCTAGGGGTGACAGTGGACGAGAAGCTGGATATGAGTCAACAGTGTGCCCTTGTTGCCAAGAAGGCCAATGGCATTTTGGGATGTATAAGTAGGGGCATAGCGAGCAGATCGAGGGACGTGATCGTTCCCCTCTATTCGACACTGGTGAGGCCTCATCTGGAGTACTGTGTCCAGTTTTGGGCCCCACACTACAAGAAGGATGTGGATAAATTGGAGAGAGTCCAGCGAAGGGCAACAAAAATGATTAGGGGTCTAGAGCACATGACTTATGAGGAGAGGCTGAGGGAGCTGGGATTGTTTAGTCTGCAGAAGAGAAGAATGAGGGGGGATTTGATAGCTGCTTTCAACTACCTGAAAGGGGGTTCCAAAGAGGATGGCTCTAGACTGTTCTCAATGGTAGCAGATGACAGAACGAGGAGTAATGGTCTCAAGTTGCAATGGGAGAGGTTTAGATTGGATATTAGGAAAAACTTTTTCACTAAGAGGGTGGTGAAACACTGGAATGCGTTACCTAGGGAGGTGGTAGAATCTCCTTCCTTAGAGGTTTTTAAGGTCAGGCTTGACAAAGCCCTGGCTGGGATGATTTAACTGGGAATTGGTCCTGCTTCGAGCAGGGGGTTGGACTAGATGACCTTCTGGGGTCCCTTCCAACCCTGATATTCTATGATTCTATGAACTGCAAGACAGAAACAAATAGCTTTAAATGATGAAAAGTACCCTGTTGCTGTTTACAGTTGTCTTTATTCATCATAAGGGGTAAAAGGAAAGTAATTGCTTTTGGATATGGAATTTTTATTTTAAATCCCTTTATTTAAGACTGACCAGCCATTGGATACAAGTTGGGACTATTTGGGTCATGGACATATAAGGTATGTCTGGACATAAAAATTCTCATGCAAAGCAAGACAAGCAGGTTGATTGGGTTAGATGGTTGTCTGGTGAATCTCACAACTTTTTTCAGTTGCATGTATGTTTTTAATATTTACCATACCTGATCTAGGTACTTTGTTACAGAAACTACATTAAAAAGTGATGAAATAAATGAAACTATTATCTTATTTGGTAAATAGCCCACTGTGAGTAATGAATGGCTTTGTTATACTTCTGCTCTTCAGTGCTTTTTATCAGTAGTCCTCAAAAAGGTGAAGTATCATTATCCACATTTTACAGATAGGAAACTAGAACCCAAGAACCTCCCCACAGTCACAAGCAAGTCAGTGGCAGAGTCAAGAATAAAACCCAGGCCTCCTGACTCTCAGCCACACATGTAATCCACTGGCCCACAGCTGCCTCCCTGTGTGTTCATGCCACCTCTGGTAACATGCCCATCTGCTGTGACAGCAGGCCCTCCCATTGATGTCTGGATGTAGGACTCTGATCTCCTTCACTGGCTGGTGTTTTAACTTGTGTAGTGCATGACCTTGGATTTCCCTGCTGAGAAAACTGCAAAACAAACTACAGCTGTTCAGCTGCAATGTAAGATAAGGTGATGTTTGCACTGTAAAAGTACACTTCACTGGTGAGGTGTAGAGAGAGAGGAAAGCAGCATTCTAGAAAGGAACAATTGATGAGGGCTGACTTTAAAAAGACTCATTTAACGCAGTGCAGTGATTGTTAACAAATTCACAATTGCTAATAAATTCATAATCACCATGTTCCTGAGTGATCTTACGGCCTTGATCCCATCTCCTGGCACCTTAAACTTGAGTAGAAAATACATTTCCCTGAATTCTGGTGGCAAGCTTTGAAGCAAAGCCCTGTCCCCCTAAAGACTGTTGGCACTGCTGTTAATGTGCGCGTTTCCTGTGTGTTTAGTTGCAGCCTAGAAAAGGCTTCTTCTATGGCTAAAATAACATTTTTGTTCCTTTTATAACAACTTTCTGTTTGTTGGTTTTGTTTCTCTAACATTTGTTAAAGTTCTCAGAAGTTGCCAAGTGCTGCTGTTATACTGAATGCACTAAGAATATTCACATGAGAAAACCAGAAACAAAAATAAGGGTGTTTGGCAAAACAGTTGGGTTTTGACCTGAAGTAACATACCTGCCTCTGCTGCCAGTAGCGTAGGTTCTAATGGTTAATTAATACACTCAGGGGCAAATAGGTTTAGTTTAAAAATGCATAACAAAGGAAGTAAATGGACAGGAAAATAATTTTTCTTGCACTGAACTTTCCAAAGCTTTTAATGGGATTCAACAGCTTTGGCCATAAAACAGATTTAGGTTGCTTTGCAGTGGATTTTATATGTCCAAGTTATAACCCCACAGATGCCCCCTGAAAACAGTGCTTTAGGGTGGAAATGCTGATCAATACTTAATCCCAAGAGCCTGACAATCCATCTACAGTACTCCACTGCAACTCTGGGAGAACGCCAAAAGTCGGGCCATTACAGGAAGCAGCCACCATTGTACCAGGGAAAGGGAAGATGGCCAGGTCATGCTACAGGTGGGATTTGATTTCTAAGAATTCATCTTTATCCGAGGGCCTCGGATAAGATTTGCAGAATTGTTAACTGAAGCCAGAAAGCAGAGATTAAAAGAACAGGGCTAGTGCTCGGGGGGGCGGGGAGGGCGCAGTTAGAGGAAGAGGAGGAGAGATGCCCTTTCGCTGACAAGGCAGGTGGAGGTTTGTAATCAGGAAATGCAGTCAAGTGAAGGTACATTAGGCAGGTGATGAAGCCTGACCAGAGGCTCAGATCTGATGCTGAAAGACTCAAAATTTCACTCCTTCTCTGAAAAGTTCTCAGAACATGAGATAAGGACTTGGTACAACAAATGGTGCAGGTATTTCAGCCATGTTCCTTGGAACATTTTCTCTGGAACATTTCAACCTCCGAAATCTCCTTTGTGGCTCCTTTTGTGCAGCATCTGGCCAAGGACAGACTCAGTGCTCTTTGGCACTTGTCATTTTTCTTAGAATACTGTATATATTTGTGACAGGTCAGGTCACAGAGCCCCCTTTGGGACTGTCACCCGATATGCTGAAATTACCTTTGAGCCCGTTTTCCCTGCTGGCTTGGGGCTTCCAGAACCCTGCCTTGTTGAGCCAGACACACGAGCCTGCTGCAACACAGACCCAGGGTCCGGGCCACACCCCCAAAGCTGCAGGCGTTAAGTGAAAACAGCTCTGCAGGTTACCTGACTCCAACACCCAGACACCCAGCTCCCAATGGGATCCAAACCCCAAATAAATCCGTTTTACTCTGTATAAAGCTTATACAGGGTAAACTCATAAATTGTCCGCCCTCTATAACACCGATAGAGAGATATGCACAGCTGTTTGCTCCCCCAGGTATTAATCACTTACTCTGGGTTCATTAATAAACAAAAGTGATTTTATTAAGTACAAAAAGTAGGATTTACGTGGTTTCAGGTAATAACAGACAGAACAAAGTAAGTCACTAAGGCAAAATAAAGTAAAAACACACAAGTCTAAGCCTAACACATTAAGAAACTGATTACAGGTAATCTCTCACCCCCAGAGATGTTCCAATAAACTTCTTTCACAGACTACAGAGTAGCAGCCGTGTTAGTCTGTATTCGCAAAAAGAAAAAGGAGTACTTGTGGCACCTTAGAAATTAAATTTATTTGAGCATAAGCTTTCGTGAGCTACAGCTCACTTAAGCTTATGCTCAAATAAATTTAATTTCTAAGGTGCCACAAGTACTCCTTTTCTTTTCACAGACTAGACTCCTTCCTAGTCTGGGCCCAATCCTTTCCCCTGGTACAGTCCTCATTAGTTCCAACAGAAATCTCAGGTGGTAAGCAGGGGCACTCTCATGACTGGCTGCCCCTTTGTCCTGCTCCACCCCCTTTTATAGCCTTGGCACAACACAGGAATCTTGTGTCTCTCTAGGTCCCCACACCTCCTTCTAAATGGAAAAGTACCAGATTTAAGATGGATTCCAGTATCATGTGACATGGTCACATGTCCTGTGAGACCCCAGCCTCCATTCTTCCTGGACTGGCCCACACGTACACAGGAAGGTTTGCAGGTAAACAGAGCCATTTACAGCTCATTGATTCTGGAGCACTCTTAATGACTTCCACTTAATATGTTTACATCAATAATACACGTTTATGTCTTATTCTCCTAACTCCAGACCTAGAAATAAACACACGCAAACAAATAGGATGAATACACTCAGTAGATCCTAAGCTTTGTAATGATACCTTACAAGAGACCTTTTGCATAAAGCATGTTCCAGTTACATCAAATTCACATTCATAAGCATATTTTCATAAAGCATATGGAGTGCAACATCACAATATTTAATACTGTTTCCCCCATAGTCTGCAGACAACTGTGAGATACAGGTGCAGCCTGCACAGAGCTAATGAGTGTCAAATCCCAGCTCCCTGAACACCCACTGAAACAAGATGCCCAATGCTTTGAAGAGAGAGAGAGAGAGAGAATGAATGAATGAATGAATGCCTGTGGCAGATACAGGGCTCTCTTCCCCACATCTGGCCTGGTGGGGACTGCCAATGGGGCTGTGTCTCAGCCAGTGCAGGATGCTGCATTCATTTCAGAGTCAGATGTTGCCCTTCTGTGAAGATCTTAAAAAAAAGTGTGTCACAAAGGTTAAACCTCCACACTCCTGTGAAGTGGATAGTTGTTACCCCCACTTTTCAAATGGGGAAAATAAGGTACCGAGGGCAAGGGGAAGTCATTTGACCCAGGTGTCATGCTGAATAAGGGGCAGAGGTGAGCATACAACACAGAAGTCCTGTTCCCTAGTCTTGTGCTCGGACTTCTAGCTCACACTCCCCTCCAGAAGAACATAAACTTTGGAGCCTAAGGCTTCCAGAGAGAAGTCTTATTTCGTTTTTGTGAGGTGGCTATGCAGGGAGTGACCGCACCTGGAAACTTAAAATAGGGTTTAGCTGGGAAGAAAATTACGTTGCTCCCTACGCAGGCACCATTTTAACAGTGAGGGGCGTCAGGTCAGATGGGCAACAGTATGAAAGCTCTGAACTAGGTCAGGGCCTAGAAGTTGCAACATGTGCACCACCTACTCAATGCATCGCTCAGCTTACAGGTACTTTCCAAACCAAAACCCACAACCCTTCCATCAAAACAAAAAAGAAAAAGTGCACGCAAGGGCTACATGCCAACAGAGAGAGAGGGAACAATTCCTGACCTTCCATCTGAATTACTCAATAATAATAAAAATAATTATATTTATTATTTGTATTATCATAGCCTCATGCCCCTGCCCTGCTTTAACCCTGAATAGTTTGTCCCAATTAAGGATCCTCAGGAATAAAGCACATCATGGTGGCAGCTATAATCTCTCTAAAATTGGTGGGAAAGCAACTGCTACATGTCTAGTGTGACCAAATATCTATACGGCTGTACACCCTGCCCTGTTTATTGCTAATACTCTCTAGTGTCCCCTCCAGATTTTCATGGGGCACTTTATGCTTCTAACTTGTGACAGGAACACATTCTGCTGCCTTCTGAAGATGTTCACTACATGAGGGTGGGGACAGGGGGCAGGAGGAGAAAGATGAGCCTGCTGCATTAGTTCCCCTGGAACCAGTCTGCTGCCAGGTTGCCCTATTGTAGAGTGTCCATCACAGCAGCAGGCCTCTCCCCAGAGTGAAGATGTGGCTTGCTGAGTTTCCTTCTCTGGATGGCAATTTTCCTCTGGCAGGAACCTGCAGCAGATCTGGTGCAGGGAACTGACTGGAGTGGAAGGAAAGTACAACAGAAAACACCATCTACCACTCTAGCCCCTTGCTGAGATGTAGCCCTATGCCAGGCTCAGCCATCTTCCCAGCCCTTCCTGGGCTCTGTGGCTCTATAATCACAGGAGTCATGGAATGAGACGGGATCTCCTAGCCCATTGAGTCTAGTCCATTGCTGTCACAGCCAACCCAGATGTAGCATCCCAGTCAAACTGATCAAGCTCCATCTTAAAACTAGCTAGGTTGTTTGCCCCCACAACTCCCACTTGGAGGCTGTTCTAGAACCTCCCTCCTCTGAGGGTAGGGACCAGCCTGAATTCATTCATGGCCAGAGTCACGTATCAGGGCAACTGCACCCGTATTGCCCTTCTGGGATCCAGCCAGGGCACCCACGCTCAGGCTTCCAGCTCCCGTCTCCTCTCTTGGGTGGAGACCCACGTCTCACTCCTTTCTGACCGGGAGATTTCCAGGCTGAACAGTTCCCTGCCTTCACTGTGTTATTCCCAGCAGAGAGAGGCTGCTCAAGCGGGTCTGCTTGCTTTCTCTTCAGAGACATTAATGGATGTGACTGCCCACAGGTATAGTTACTACACAGCACTTCCTATGCAAGCCTATTTTTTTCTTAAGGCAAAAGCACTGCAGAGAAAACATTCAAAAACAATAAAAGTACTTATGCCCACGTGGCTAAGCTTACCCAAGGTCACTCCAAGCAAACAGGGGCTCTGGCAGGAGCAGTCCTTCAGCATCCCACCCAAGGGGTTTCCTTGTGGTTTCAAGTTCATCACAGCTTCAGCTCAGAACAAGTACAGTCTTATGGGGCCTCAGCAGGCCCAGTCCTTCCAATCCTTTCCTGTTAAGGATCGGGACATTCCACGGACCAGGGGTCCTGTCTGTTTGCTGGATCAGGAAGAAGGTCCCAAGCCTGTTTAAAACCAGGCTATTCAGCCAAAAATCCTCTCTCTGTCTATTGGTCACTGGAGAAACCAGTTTGAACTACTACATGCGAACCTCTCCATAGTAGCTTCAAAGGGCTGATCACTGGAGGAATTACATTAGCACCCCCTCCTCCTAGAGGAGTTATACAATTCCACAATAACACATACAGGATTGCGTGTTTAATACAAAACCCCAAAAGTATTAAACCTAACTCAGTCAGGTTTAACTTAATTCCATAAAGTTTGTCCAGGATACCATCTGTCTGTCACAGCCAGTTCATACCCATTTGTTCTTGTGCCATGGATTGTCCTCTAGCTTACATCATAGCTCTTCTTTCTTCCTGGTGTTTACCCCACCGCCCCCCAATGTATTTATAAAGAGCAGTCAGGTCCCTCTCAGCCTGCATTTTGCTAGGCTAAACAAGCCAAGCTCTTTTAGTCTCGTATCAGACAGGCTCTTCATTCCCCTGGTCAGCCTAGCAGCCTCTTCTGCACCTGTTCCAGTAATTAATCTTTCTTGACCATGGGTGATTCAAACTGTACACAGTATTCCAGATGAGGTCTTACCAGTGCCTTGTCCAATGGCACTCGCACTTTCCCATCTCTACTGAAAATGCCTCAACTGACACAGCCTAGGATCACATTTGCGGCTCATTGTGCCAGAGTGCTCGGTATGGAAGCCTGAGTCAGCACTCTGCTCACAGCCACTCCAATCAGGCAAAGCAGATTGGAGCTGACTAAGCAGAGCTGCGTCTAACTTGTGGGTGGGACAGGGCAGAAAGGCTAATTAAGCCATTAGCCAGAGCCCACAAATAAGCACAGGAAGGAAGTAAAAAAGGGGGGAAGCCGGTGGTAAGAGGGAGAGAAAGATCCCTCCCGGGCTTGTTAAAGGTGCTATGTATGTTGTGAAGGTGGTGGGATTCCTTTATAAATAAACTATACAAGGTGTTGGACCAGCACAAGGGTATCTGCCTAGTTTGTTAACCAAGACAGAAGCAGGACCAAGGAGGCCGGCCCTGTTACACTTAGTCACCCTGTGATTGACTAATACACCCTTGTCTTTCTTCTCTTCTGTTGTTTCCTACTGAGGAGCTTCTGGCTTGTAGCAGAAATTCTTGTTGTTAGTCCCTAAGTGCATGACCTTGCATATTGTAGTATTAAAATTAATCTCATTTCTATTATCCCAGTCCTCAAAGTCACCCTGTTCTTCCTGGGTAATATTTCAATCCTCCTCTATATTGACAATGCCTCCCCACTTTGTGTCATTAGCTCCTACTTTTTGTGCCAAGTCATTAATAAAAATATGAACTAAAATGAGAATCTTCCTTCCCCTCAGCACAGGGTTTTGTATACCCCTCCAGCTAATGGTCAGTGAACCCAGGCTCTTCCCCTGGAGCCCAGAGATGCTCAAAATACAGTCTCTGCACCCCACTCGACATATCACAGCACATCACTTCCTTGGGCCATTCCCGACAGGCCCATCATTCATCCCTTCTCCAAGCTCCTTCCCAGGTCTCCTACCTAACCACGATTGAGAGCCTATCACAAGTCTTGCTTTGACACAGAACACTCTCTGACTGACCACAGAGCACTTCTTATATAGTCTCCAGGCAGTCACATGATCCCTTAGCCACATGCCCCTTCCTACTCAAGTGCTCCCTCAGATCAGATGTTTCAGCTAAGGACTTTTTAAGACCTTAAACCTCAGAGCAAATAAATTCTGGGTTTCCCCACAGCCTAGCAATTCCCGGGGCAGATCTGTCCCTTTGATACCTCCCTCTGTGTGGAAAGAGCACTGTCCCTAGGCTCATTGAAAGCCCTCTGCCAGGCTACAGATCTAGGCACAGAAAGGAGGGTGGACTACCATCATCTACCAAACCCATGGAGTTCCCGACATGCCATGCAATTGTCCTTCAAGCATGAGGAGGCAGAGCCACACTGACAGGGAGCTCGAAGAGGGTCAGGAACCCATAAGAACGGCCATACTGGGTCAGACCAAAGGTCCATCTTGCCCCGTATCCTGTCTTCAGACAGTGGCCAATGCCAGGTGCCCCAGAGGGAATGAACAGAACAGGTCACCATAAAGTGAACCCTCTGGTTACCCATTCCTGGCTTCTGGCAAACAGAGGCTAGGGATGACATTGATGGACCTATCCTCCATGAATTTATCTAGTTCTTTTTTTGAACCCTGTTATAGTCTTGGCCTTCACAACATCCTCTGGCAAGGAGTTCCACAGGTTGACTGTGCATTGTATGAAGAAATACTTCCTTTTGTTTGTTTTAAACCTGCTGCCTATTAATTTCATTGGGTGACCCCTCGTTCTTGCGTTATGAGAAGGAGTAAACAACACTTCCTTATTCACTGTCTCCCCACCAGTCATGATTTTGTAGACCTCCATCATCTCCCCCCTTAGTCGTCTCTTTTCCAAGCTGAAAAGTCCCAGTCTTATTAATCTCTCCTCATACAGAAGCCATTCCATCCCCCTCATCATTTTTGTTGCCCTTTTCTGAACCTTTTCCAATTCCAATAGATCTTTTTTGAGATGGGGCGACCAGATCATAGTCAGTAGGGAAGCACCAGGCCTCTATACAGCTCCGGGGGGAATCCCTGGGTTGTGGAGTCAAGTCTTGTTCTCTTTCCTGAAAAAAGTGGGATGCAGGCAAATCCCAGTCCCCTGAGTGGACCCACCAGATGTCAGCGGAAGTTCTCTCCCCTCCATGATGGGGTTTCCCTTTGGCACGACAGCCTCCATTTGTTTAGCACACGGGATTTCTGCAGCTGCAATGTACTGCAGGAGAGGAGTGGGGAAGAGAGCTTGCGTCAATAACTGGTAGTGGCCAGCAAGGCTGGCTCTGTTTGGGGTGGCAAGCGACAAGTGTCAGAGTCAGAGATCATTGCACCAACCTCCAGGGGAAGGGCAGGAAAAGAGTTCTGTCTGGTTCCACAGAAACTCCACCCGCACAAACTCCCCTGGCAGGAGAAGGAGTTATACAAGCATTACATCCCCAGGACAAACTCCCATTGGCTGGTTTATCCAGGAGGCAGGACCCTGCGCCTTGCTTCTTTTAGGAGCAGTTAGGGCCAGTGGTGAGCTGAAGCCAGTTCACGCAAACCAGTTGTTAAATTTTGAAGCCAGTTTAGAACCGGTTGTTACTCCGGCCCGCGGGCCACATCCGGCCTGCCTGAGCTCCCAGCTGGGGAGGCTCCCCTGGCTGAGAATCCCTGTTTAATTTTCACTCACCCGGCGGCGCTCTGGGTCTTCAGCAGCACTTCGGCGGCAGGTACTTCAATGCCGCCGAAGACCCAGAGCAAGTGAAGGAACCGGTTCTTCAGATTTTGGCAGCTCATCACTGGTTAGGGCTTGTGGAAATTAACCCTTTCACATGCGTCACTTACAACACCAACCCACCTATAGCCTGCAGCTGTTTGGGCAGGTGAAGAGTATCAGCCCTGGTGACTCTGTCTGATTGACAGGCCCACTGAAAGTGCTGATTGGCTGGCAGAGCCAGCAAGCTTCTGGCCTTGGGGTGCAGTGAGAGAAGACTTTATGAAGACCCCAGCACATGAGTGACTTTCCCCGCCCTCCAAGCTCTGTGGCTTATTAACCACATGCTCCAGCTTTGTGGGAAGCTGCAAAGCACCTGCTGCCGCTAGTCACTGCCCTGCATGCCTGGCCATCAGGGGAACTAAAAATGGTTGGGAGGAGGGCAGCATCACTTCAT
Source organism: Natator depressus (assembly GCF_965152275.1). Lineage (NCBI taxonomy): Eukaryota > Metazoa > Chordata > Testudines > Cheloniidae > Natator > Natator depressus. The sequence goes on along the minus strand of NC_134249.1, from coordinate 23,838,982 downwards.
GCACTCCTCTGAGCATCCAGCTACTGGGTCTCTCCCTGCAGAGAGGACAACAATGGACCGATTCATCCCTGGTGTAAGCCGTTGCATCGCCCACTTACTTCAAAGGCCAGCTTAAAAGCAGGGGTAAACTGGATCCAATGGGGATAGCAGCACACAAAGGTGCAAAGCTCTGAGCTGAGATCAGCTGCTCATTTCCTGAGCCATAGCCTCAGCCAGCATGCCTAATTCTCCTCACTTATTCCAGGTTTACAGCCATTCATCTCCTCTGACTTCCAAGTGCTACTCCTGATTTACACCAGTGGGCATGTGCAATGAATCAGGTCCCTTCTCCCAGAATTGAGACTCTGTATCCACAGGGCACGTTCACCCTACGGGTGCTACAACAGCACAGCTACCACGCTGCAACTATGCCCTGTAGCGCCATAGCGTAGATGTTCTTTCCGTCGACGTAGGTAATGAGCAGCGGTAGCTAGGCTGACAAAAGAATTCTCCCATCCCCTGAGCTGTGTCTACCCTGGGGGTTAGATCCGCTTAACTATGGTGCTCAAGAGTGTGAGTTTTTCACACCCCTGAGCAATGTAGCTGGGATGATCTAAATTTTAGTGTAGACTAGGGCTTAGAACAAATAAAAGGAAGTTCTTCACACAGCACACAGTCAACCTGTGGAACTCCCTGCCTGAGGAGGTTGTGAAGGCTAGGACTATAAGAGGGTTTAGAAGAGAACTAGATAAATTCATGGAGGTTAAGTCCATTAATGGCTATTAGCCAGCATGGGTAAGGAATGGTGTCCCTAGCTTCTGTTTGTCAGAGGGTGGAGATGGATGGCAGGAGAGAGATCACTTGATCATTACCTGTTAGGTTCACTCACTCCGGGGCACTTGGCATTGGCCACTGTTGGTAGACAGGATACTGGGCTGGATGGACCTTTGATGTGACCCAGTATGGCCATTCTTATGTTCCTATGTTGTGTAGATTTCACACTCACAAAGACCACTGAGTCTCCTTTTTCTCCCCCGTTAAATCATCCGGTTTTGTTGACTCCCTCTCTGATTGGAATTCTTTTTTTCATTTGCATTAATTTTGCACTGATCCGACTGTGACCCATGTTTATGAAAGGGGCTTGCGAGCCGCAATGTTGCTGATTCAGCAACAGAATAAATAGGTAATTACACTCTGCCATATGTGTCTCTAATTCCGAATAGATGGTGTCCAAAAGGCAGTGTGTGTTACCAGCAGATGACTGGAGTTGGGACTGTAAAAATGAGTAAATTGGTCCCCAAGGCCAGAAATAGCTCTGTCAAATCCCACTGTTTATATCATACTGAGTGGCTGACTTGTGGTTATTTTGTAATTTAATACTGCTAAATGTCAACTGGAAATCCTTTCAACCACAGTTTGAAACCTAGTGACAGAAAATCATTCATGACTTACACAAAGCAGCCAGCTCAGAGAGGTGTATTTTTTCTTCAATCTTTGCATAAACAGTGATCTAGCAGAGGCTGCCATGGCCTGGAGGAAGGGGGCAAAAGACACGGGGTGAGACCCGTCCCCAAAATGATGCATTCTTGATATGCACAGCTGGAAGCATTACCTCTACCTGTGGCTCCCTGGTAGAAAGATACATGTGCTCAGCTCTCCCATTGGTCATCCCAGCCAGCATTAGCTCGTCTGCAATTTCCACTGGCATTGCTATTCCTACTGGTGGCAAAGCCCAAATGTTACATGAACTCCATTTGAGTTCTTTGGGATTTTTTTAAGTAAGCAAGAAAACCAAGAAAGGCCCCACCCCCAGATGTTTCTTCTAAATAAACACAAAGAATAATGGTTTCTGCAGTGGCCACTCACTCCATGCTGGGAGACAGAGCTGGAGAGCGGAGTTTGTGACAGAATGGGATGCGTCTGTATCAAATTATGAACTCCATCTTGTGTTATGTGCTGAACAAATGTCTAAGATATATTAGAAATGGAAAAGGAACAGAGAAGGACAAAGAAAATGATTAAGGGTGTGCAACAGGTGTCACAGGAGGAGAGATGGAAAAGATTGGGACTGTTCATCTTCGAAAAGAAATGATTAAGGGGGGGGGGGGGATATGCTAGAGGTCTATAAAATCATGAAAGGTTGGGAGAAAGTGAGTAGGGAAGTGTTATTTGCCCCTTCACATAACACAATAACCAGGGGTCACCCAATAAAATTCACAGGCAGCAGGTTTAAACAAACATAAGGAAGCACTTCTTCACATAACACACAGTCAACCTGTGGAACTCGTTGCCAGAGGATGTTGTGAAAGCCAGAAGTATAACTGGATTAAAAAAGGAATTAGATAAATTCCTGGAGGATAGGTCCATTATTGGCTATTAGCCAAGATGGTCAGGGATGCAACCCCATGATCTGGTGTCCCTAAGCCTCGGACCACCACATTTTGGGACTAGATGACAGGTAATAGATCACGTGATAATTGCCCTGTTCTTTTCGTTCCCTTTGAAGCTTTTGGCACTGGCCACTGTCAGAAGACAGGATACTGGGCTGGATGGGCCATTGGTTTGACCCAGTATAGCCATTCTTATATGTTCTTATAAGCTTGCCCACGGCAGCCTATTGCACTGCAGTCCATACAGTAGCCCTGCCCAGGAAAAGTCCTTGATTGATGATCACATAGATGCTGGAACTAGGGGAGCTGCCGCACCCCCTGACTTGAAGCACTTTTCATCATATACAGGATTTACAGTTGGGTTCAATAGCTCTCAGCCCCCCCCCCCCCCAATCCACTATACACATTGTTCCAGCACCCCTGTCCAAGCAGCTATCTGGACCCATCCACGTTGATTGCCTTTTAGCTGCTGCAACACCCCCAGGGAACAATGGCTCTTCTACACTGTGGCCTGCAGGTGGAGTAAGCATGATTGGGGGCTGGTGGGTAGCTGGAGTGTCCCAGAGGAACATGGAGACAGACTCTTCTCAGGAGAGGGGATTAGCTCTGAGGTGGGGGCCAACCAATGCCACACAAAAGGAGATGCTAGTGAGAGAGGGCAAGAGGGACTCTGCCCAGCCTGAAGTGACGACACAGTTTGGACTCCCAGAGGCAACGCAAGCTCAGCCTGCGTTGGGCTCCAGCGCCAGGCCCACTCCCCCCGCTTAGGGCTGAGGGTAGCAGCATCAAGGAGGTGCCGGGAAAGCATGGGGATGTGGAGTTATACGGAGGGGGGAGAGCAATAGAGGGACCCTCAGAGCTGTCTGGGGAGAGGGAGGACCCCTTCCTTCCTTGGTCTCGTCCTAGTCCCACCTCAGATAGATCTTTCCCCTTGGTCACTCTCATAGAATTATAGGACTGGAAGGGACCTCGAGAGGTTGCTAGTCCAGTCCAGCCCCCTGCACTCATGGCAGGACTAAGTATTATCTAGACCATCCCCGACAGGTGTTCGTCTAACCTGCTCTTAAAAATTGCCAATGATGGAGATTCCACAACCTCCCTAGTCAATTTATTCCAGTGCTTAACCACCCTGGCAGTTAGGAAGTTTTTCCTAATGTCCAACCTAAACCACCCTTGCTGCAATTTAAGCCCATTGCTTCTTGTCCTAGCCTCAGAGGTTAAGGAGAACAATTTTTCTACCTCCTCCTTGTAACAACTTTTTACATACTTGAAAACTGTTGCCATGTCTCCCCTCAGTCTTCTCTTTCCCAGACTAAACAAACCCAATTTTTTCTATCTTCCCTCAGAGGTCATGTTTTCTAGACCTTTAATCATTTTTGTCACTCCTCTCTGGATTCTCTCCAATTTGTCCACATCTTTCCTGAAATGTGGCACCCAGAACTGGACACAATACTCCAGCCGAGGCCTAATCGGCACGGAGTAGAGCAGAAGAATTACTTCTTGTGTCTTGCTTACAACACTCCTGCTAATACATCCCAGAATGATGTTCGCTTTTTTTGCAACAGTATTACACTGTTGACTCATATTTAGCTTGTGGTCCACTATGACCCCAAGGTCCCTTTCCACAGTACTTCTTCCTAGGGAGTCAATGCCAATTTTGTATGTGTGCAACTGATTGTTCCTTCCTAAGTGGAGTACTTTGCATTTGTCCTTATTGAATTTCATCCGATTTACTACAGACCATTTCTCCAGTTTGTCCAGATCATTTTGAATTTTAATCCTATCCTCCAGAGGACTTGCAACCCCTCCCAGCTTGGAATCGTCTGCAAACTTTATAAGTGCACTCTCTATGCCATTATCTAAATCACTGATGAAGATATTTAACAGAACCAGACCTAGAACTGATCCCTGGGGGACCCCACTCATTATGCCCTTCCAGCATGGCTGTGAACCACAGATAACTATTCTCTGGGAACGGTTTTCCAACCAGTTTTGCACCCACCTTATAGTAGTTCCATCTAGGTTGCATTTCCCTAGTTTGTTTATGAGAAGGTCATGTGAGACAGTATCAAAAGCCTTACTAAAGTCAAGATATACCATGTCTACCGCTTCCACCCCCCCACCCCCCCCCAATCTACACGGCTTGTTAACCTGCCAAAGAAAGCTATCAGGTTGGCTTGACACAATTTGTTTTTGACAAATCCATGCTGACTGTCATTGCATCCATCACTTTACATCACTTTGATGCAGTTAGCAAAGCTCTGACAGAAGCCCACTCTTAAGCCTTGTCTACACTTTAAAGCTTTGCCGGCATAGCAATACCAGCAAAACTGTCCTAGCATAGACACAGTTGGAGATTTTTGCCAGTATAACTGCCTACACCAGGACTTTTGCTGACACAGCTATGTCATAAAAAAATCACCCCCTAATGGATATAGTTATGCTGGCAACATTTTTAAGTGTAGTCCTGGCCTTTGATAACAGGGGTCTGATTCAATGCTGCCCTGTGTCTCTGCAGTCATTTGCATCAATGCAGAACAAGCGTAAAATGCTGCCATTTTAAGTGGGTGGTTGCTCTGCAGTGACTTTGTACTGTTGTGAACAGCGGCACAGCTGGGCAGAGCAACTGTGAAACTGGCCCTGACTGCGTAGCCATTTCTCTAGGCCTTAGCTGCACAGCTCTCAAGCCACAAACGCAGGACACAATGTGTGACAAAGACCCAAAACAAGAGACACAAACACTTATTCTTGCAGAGAAGACAACACTCCACAGGATTGAGTTCATTCGTGTGAATGACTCTCTGCAATCTCAGTACAATGATTCTGCGTTTCTGATGTCAATTAATAAGAGTGAGAGAGAGGACACCAGCATGCGTGGAATACAGGGAACTTGGGAACTGAGCAGAACCCATCTGCTTGGCCGCACTGGTGGGAGAGCAGAGCATGACCTGCTTTGTACCCAACTCCCAAGCTGTGTTTGGTTTTCCTGAGCACTGCGTGGGCTCGGGCCACGTGCCAGCTCCCTGTCTTGTGCAGCAGCAGCCATCTTTCAGGGCTGCTACCCAGAAATGGGCTAGATCTCCTGATAGCCCTTGCTCAGTTTCACTCCCCAGGGGGTCTGTCCTCTCCAGGGGCTGGACACAATAATTAGAGGTTTGAGAGATGGGCAAAGCACATCTGGTGTATGGGATAATTTACCAATGCCCAGGCCATCCGCATTTCCAAGTCGAAGGGGAAGCTTAATTAGCATCATTGGAGACACTCATTTGGGAGGAAACTAGGGCAGTGAGATTCCCCACCATCCTCCCAAGAAGCTAGCAAAGGGAAGAAGACTATGATTCTAAGACAAAAGAGAAAACCCTCAGCCCCCCCGCAATCAACACTAATAGATCCCCCCAATGATGGGGGTGGGGGGCAGATATCTGTGTGTACTAACATCAACCGGCAGATCTGTAGTTAAGACAGAAAAAAGAAGAATAGTCCGGTCCCCTGGCTCCCCGCCAATTCCTCAGTGCTGGAGCTAGAGTCATTGACTCTCCCCTCCTTCTTGCTCTAAAACACTCTGAGCAAATGCACCTTACCAGCTCTATCACCACTCTGGGGGTCTGGGGCCCTTCCCTGTGCTCTGTGATTGCCTGCTCTTACTAATGAAGTCTGCAGGGAAGATATTTCACACTTGGGTCTTCAGTTATATGCTGTTAGCTGCCAACTGTGAGGCTTGGCACAGGCAGTTCGGCCTACCTTTACCCCTAGGGAATCCCCCAGGATCCCACACACTGCTCTTTAGGGATCCCCCAGGATTCTGCCTGGCACCTCAGAGTTAAGACAGAGCATGCTGGCACACGCTGGCTACCGGGCTTGCATCTTCCTCTAAGCCAGATGGCGGATGCAGGTCACATTGCAGAAGCCCCTGGGCTGCATGTAGGGACAGAGCAAAAGGGGCACAGGGATCAAACCCACTGGTGCTTAACAGCCATCAGAATTCTGCGGTGTTGAGTGATTACTTCAGAGGCAATTGTCTTCTGGGGCCCTTGTTAATGTAGATGGCATCTTCAAGAGAGTGTTTTGCAGGCAAATTTCCTACAAAACGGCCAAAAGACAGAGAGAGAGAGAGAGAGAGACCAAGCCCCCAATTATTTACAATATAATACTTCTTTCAACCTCAAAATGTACCTCTCCTCTCTGGACAGACCAAGCTATCTCCTGGTTAGAGCACACAGTGGTTAGAGCAGCGGGATTCCTGGGTTCTCTTTCCAGCACTGACAGTGACGTGGGCAAGTCCTTTAATCTCTCTGTGCCTTAATTTCCCAATCTGTAAAGTTGGGTTAATAATGTTTAACTATCTTTCAGGGAGTTGTTAGGCTTAATTTGTGCCTGTAAAGCACTCGGAGTTCATCAGATGAAAGGAGATATGGAAATGCAAATTATTATTGTACTGTATTATCTATTGCACAGGATAACATGTACATCCTCCTCCTCCGACACTCACTATGCATTATCCACTTGGCAGCTCCTGGCATCCCCAGAAATGCTGCTTAAACAGTCTGAGTGCTAAGAGGGAAGTCAGCAACATCCAAATTATAACTGTGAGAAAGGCAAAGAGCTGTCATCAGAGACCAAATTATTAAGAGTGCAAAGCATTCAAATGTATATGGGACTGTCAGAATCCTCATTCCTGCCACACTGGGCAAAGGCATCTGAATTAATTTTCTAATGCTACAGAACAAACATTACTAAAATAAGAGTCTCTCTTATCTGATAAGAGATTTCATTGGGCCCTTTGCTGGCAGCTAGAGCACAGAGGCAAAGTCCTGAATGGGCCATGGCACTCGACAGTCCTTTGAGCCCTCGAGATGGGTCCCCTCTGGTTTCAGGAACATTGCCTGCAGGCGCATCACATGCTATGGGAAAAGGGGGGGGCAGTTTCCCCCACCCAGAACTTGGTTCCCCCACAGACTTTTTGTGGTTCTAGACGGTCCAGTTTTTACCACCTCCCTGATTTTGCAGACTGTAATATAATTATGTATAATGTTCCATGTGCTGACACAGCTTTGCCCCACACAGATTTTCTGAAATGATGCCCTGATTGACAGGTCATGGTGAGGAAGCTTGCACCCCTGCTCCATGTGCTCTGTGGAGAGACAGAAGATTCAGTCTCCAGGGATGTCAAGCCAACACCTGTCACGAGTGCAGAGTTCTTCTAATAAACAGAAGAAAGTGGCCTGAAATATCCAGCTCTTTGAGCCCCCTGGGGCCTGACAATTCCAGCCTTGATTCTGTCTCATCTCCTCAAATATAAAGAAACCTTGGGTCTGGTTCCCCTTTTCCGCCTGGTAATGAATGCAACCTAAGTGCCTGTTCAGGTCTTTCTTTTTCTCATACAGGAGCCATGTTTTGAGTTGGGAGCATCCCCTGCCTGATTCCCCTAATGCTTCCCAAGGGGACACACACAAGAATTTTAGCCAGTGGAGTAAAACAAGCCTTGGGGATGTGGGAGCTGGGACAGGTTAGCTCTTTGCCAACACAATGTGCCCCGGGGATGGGGTGATTACTGATAATAATAAGCAGTAGTGGGATGGTACCAGCTACTGTGTGCAAGGTACCACATCGACATAAAGGAAGAGGCATTCCCTGCTCATGTGAGTTTTATAGTCTAAGAAAGTATCACGAGGTGCCTCGATTCTAGCATTTGCATTTATGGTTGGTTGTGGGTGCGGAACTGCAGGAGCAAAATGAGAAGCAGGTTTTGAAGATGTGTCCTAAAGGGGTAAGTGTCAGAGCCAGGATTAGAACTCAAAAGCTCTTCCCTCTCTCCCCCAGTCCTGTATTCTGTCTACTATATCACATGCCACCATCCAGCAAAGGCCACCTATATAGATACAGTAGCTACAACAGAAGGATTCTGAAGGGCTAAGATTTAACTTTATGGAGGAGGAACAGGGCTAATTTTCTGACCTCTACTTTCTAGCTGGCCTGGTTCCTTTTTCAATTGCTTCCAAATAAATGCTTTAATGCCAATTTGTTTTTCCTCAGTTCTTAGCTGCTATGATGCAGGGGTGATCAGTTTAAATTAATGAGCGGTGAGGGTTCCTCCTGTACCCCATAGAACAGCTGGCCAGGTGCATTGTGGTTCTGTTTCTCTATCTACTTCTGAAGAATCAGGCACCGGCCATAGTTGGAGGTGAGAGGATATCAAGATGATGAGAGACCAGTGGTCCAACCTAAGTTCCAGTATCCGGGCACTCACCATTCATAAAGGAACCGCACTGTTCTTACTAGGTAACGACTTTTCCAGTGATGGTGTGAAGTGGAATCATTTTATTTAATCAGGTTTATAGGGGTGTTCCATGGGCTGTGTTCAGTCAGAGACAGATCAGTAAACAACCCAAATGTATTCATTTTGCACAGTGGAAAGAGGAATCCTGTTACAGGGATTGATTTGAGCAGCCCCTGTTCAGATTGTTCCAAATCCACCAAACAGTGACACACTCCCAGAGAAGTAGTATTCTCTGGCTTGCAAAGATAGAGCAAGAAATTTTAATGGCAGGCCAGGTTGGTCAGGTTACAATTGGCTCCAGCACACATCCCGTGGTCTGCAACTATCTTTACCTGCAGCCACGTGGGCCGCAAGGAGAAGAGAAATTTCTGCCATCTGTTGAGAACCTCAGCAACAAGCAAACAAATTGCTCCCATTCTGAACCCTGTCTCCCTACTGCTCCTCTGATCTTGGAAACCAAATGCCATAGTGCTCACAATATGCTACAATCTCTACAGAAGCCTTTGCCAACTTGGCTGCTGGGCACATGTTACATATACATGACCTCTCGCTAATTGAGAAAAACCTGAGGCAGGGACAAGATATGGTGTATAATGGGAATTTCTAATTCAGTCAGTGACTCAGATTTCAACCGGCCATTTCTCATTTTGACATCTCAGGCACTAAGGAAGAGAGTCTGCAATTGGCACAATACTCAGAATAAATATCCAAGCTCTGAGCAGACAGACAGACATCCTATATGCAGCCAAAAAGAAGCCTACCCAGACACACACACACACACATCAGGTTAGCTGGAGGTTTGCTCTTCCCTAGAGCTCTCTGCACTGATTGCCTGCCCCAGTGGGCCTCCTCAGGAATTCCCAGGGCTGGAATCCAAAGGAAAATTCCAAATACCCAGGCCTTAGTCCTGCAAGTCAGTTGGAGATTTGCCTATCCAGGGTCTGCAGAATTGAGCTCCAATGAAAGAAATAATTCAGGTCACAAAAGCTTGCTGCTGTCTGGTCATTGTGCCAGCCAAACCATTGCCAAGGGGTGAGAAACTCCATGTTGGATGCACAAGAGATCTATAATGGTGGGTATATAGTTGTACGCTTGGCAACAGAATACTGCCCAAGAACATGAACCCAAAGATTTGCAATGTGCATTGTGTTGTCCTAGTTGATCCTAGCCCACACACCTGGCCTAGGTGCCCTATGTAGGTGACAGGCTTTGGGTGGAAACATAATAATTAAAACAGTCTGCCATTTACATGAGTGCACTTCCCCCCAAAGAGTACTGCAAACTCTGTTCATTCAGCCACCTCTGAGTGCAAGGCTCCGGGGCCAGCGGCACAGCAGTGCAGAGGGAAGAACATAAGAAAGGTCCCACGGGGTCAGAAATGAACAGAACAGGATAATTTTGAGTGAGGGACGTTCCCTATTGTCCAGTCCCAACTACTGGCGGATAGAGATTTAGTGGCACTCAGTGCATGGGGTTGCATCCCTGACCTTTGTTAATAGCCATCGATGGACCTATCCTCCGTGAACTTATCTTATTCTTTTTGAGCCCAGTCATACTTTTGGCCTTTACAACATCCTATGACAAGGAGTTTCACAGGCTGACTGGGCGTCGTGTGAAGAAGTACTTCCTTATGTTTGCTTTAAACCTGCTGCCTATTCATTTCATCGGGTGACCATGAGTTCTTGTGTTATGTGAAGGGGTAAATAACACTTCCCCCATACCATTCCTGATTTTATAGACCTCTAACATATCTACCCACTAATCATCTCTTTTCTAAGCGAAACAGTCCCAAGCTATATATATATTTTGAGATGGGGTGAGCATAACTGCACACAGTATTCAAGGTGTGGGCATACTATGAATTTGTATAGTGGCATTATGATATTTTCTGTTTATTATCTATCCCTTTCCTAATGGTTCCTAATATTCTTACCAGCCTTTAATTGCCAGGATCACCTCCAGAGCCATTTTTTAAAAACAGGTTCACACGTTAGCTACACTCCAGTCACCTGGCATAGATACCCTGATTTAAGCAATAGGTTACAGACTACAGTTAGTAGTTCTGCAGTTTCATATACAAGTTCCTTCTGAACTCTTGGGTGAATACCATCCTGTCCTGGTGACTTATTACTATTCCACTTTATCAATTTTTCCAAAACCTCCTCTACGGACACGTCAGTTTGGGACAGTTTCTCAGACTGGCCACTAAAAAGAATGGCTCAGGTTTGGGGCTTCCCCCCCCCCCCCATCCTCTGCAGTGAGGAGGCAAAGAAGAAATTCATTCAAAAGGCCCACACACAGAATGGCCTGCAACTCAGTTTATCTTGCAGATAAGAATAAAGGGCTGAAGTCAGCACTTCAGCTGTGTTTACAGTAACCTAGGGCCTAGGCAGTTAAAACCAGAGACCTGGCCCTCTCAATCATCCCCCTCCAGATAGACTGAGGCTCCACAGGATGGAAGCCCAGAGTGGCACACGTACATCATACCACCTCAGCAGGGTCACCCCTCCTAGCTTCCATGAAAGTACAAGTGGCAAACCCAACTATAGACACATGGAACTGATTGTATTAATCATACTCGGTTAAATGGAAGATTTACAAATAGGATTGGCTTTTAACTAGTGTCACTGCATGTGGGGGCGAAGGGCAAGTCCAGGGGTCCCCAGCGGATATCTAAGGAGAAGCAGCAGGGATTGCATTGTGCCAGCCTAGAACCCAAGTCATCTGAGGAACTACATCCTGAGTTCTTTCCTAATGGGAGGCTGGGGGGGGGGCCCAGGGTTCAATATGGGGAGCAGAGATTATGGAGTGGGAGCCACAGGGACAGTACAGCACAAACTCCTCATTAGTGGAGCTCTGCAGCTAAAGACAAACCACTCACTTCTGGGACACAGAGCAATTTCGGTTGCAGAAAATGGGTGATGCTGAGGTCTTGGCATTGGTGTGCGCAATGCCCAGGGCTCAGGCTCCAGAAGCACTCCTACGGAGGGGAGATGGGGCTTGTGGGTGTCGGAAAGGATCTGGCTGGCTGTCTTACAAAAGATTGTGAAGTGCTCCTGCAAACACTTCATCTAGGCCTCTTCCTCAGTGAGTGAGTTCCAGCTTTGTCCTAGACGAGCCTCTGCATTAAAACTGATTTGCTGTGATGCAAGGGAGCTGGCAAGCAACATCTGGGTAGGAGGCCAACTTCATGGGGTAGGCTGGGGCTGTCCTGAGCACAGAAACAACAGGCTCCCAGAAGGGCAGGAAGAAATTGGGATTTTCTTTGTATGAAGATGCTTGAGCTCCTGTCTCCACGTGGGGAGTGCTGGGAAGGTATGGGCGGGCATGCCATGGGCAATATGGGCTCCTTCCAGCCTGGAAGCTCACAGCAGTTATACTGTGCGTCAGACACGACCCAAGAAATTTCTAGTCTCAGTGGTAGCAAGGGCAGGCTGTTCTCACATCACATTATTCAGACCCCATAGAGACACACGACAAATTAGAGTACACAGAACGGCCAGTAAGACCCTGCAGAGGGTGGGAAAGTCAGTTTAAAATGATGTTTTCAGCTTCTCATACCTAATGCCCAGAGTGGGGATTTCTGGGACTGTTTCCAGGAGGGTTTGAAGAGATGCTGCCCTCACCCTGCTGTAAATCAGAATCCGGGCCATTTAACTCCATGCAAATGCACTGGTGTAAAAGCAGGAGGAGGGAATAAGGCCCAGGGGAGTTAATGACCATAGGTGCTGGAACTAGCGGTGCGGGGTGGGGGTGCTGTAGCACCTCCTGACTTGAAGTAGTTTCCATTATATACAGGCTTTACAGTTTGGTTCAATGGCTCTCAGCCCCCCCCCCCCCCCGACTGTAAAAATTGTTCCAGCCCCCATTAATGACGCTGGTCAGTACAGGCAGAACAGACCTGCCATGTGCCAGTCCTGCCATGTGGCGCAGGAACCAGAGTGACACCTGCCAAGCTTTTTCACTCAGAGTAGGAGAAAGATTAAAGGGCAGGGTGCTTGGCAGATAGGGCTTAGTTCATTAGAAAGAGCCCTATTAATTAGGTATTAACTGGGCTCTGCTGGGGATGAGGGACACACGGGCTGGGAATACAGACGCTGCAGTGTGATGCTTGTCAGACATTTGAATGCTGGCAGCCTCATAGCCCCTATTGCTGCCAGGGGAAGGGCAGCCCCAGCCCTCAGCTGCCTTGTCAGGCTGTGCCCCTCAGAGATTCACTGATGCTGTTGTCATGGCCAGACTAATCCTCCTCCCTGGGACTTGGGGCTGGTTTCCTTTCCAGGGCCAGGCTGCATATTATGCCTCCAGAGCTCTGCTCAGTTTAAAAATACATGTTTATGTTTAATCCATGCTGCCCTAGGGCACAATGACCAGTCTGGCACTGAGATCACCTAACAGCCCCGAAACGACCACTCCCCCAGAGCCCTCAGACTCTGGCACCTGAAGTCTCAATTCCTCTCGCTTGGAGACCCAATAGGATTGTCTCTGTTAAGTGGGATTATGATAAAAAAGCCACCTTTGTTACTGACTCTGTCTGCTCTGTGGATGACAGTTGAGTCATAGCGGATTAGAGGCTCATGATTAGAGCCAAGGAACTGGATCAAGGACTCCTGGGTCCTATTCTCAGCTCTATCATTGAGTTGCTACGTGACTTTGGGCAAGTCACTTAACTGTTCTGTGACTCACTTTCCTCTACCCCTGAAGTGGGGATGACACAGGTCTTCAGCTGATCAACTGTTTTGCACCAGTGAAGCACTTGGCAGATGGGCATTGCTATATCAGCGGGAGGCATTATTGTTATTCCAGCCTCTGTCTGTGACCTGAGAAACAAAATACATACACATGCCAAAAAATGGGAGAGCCCTGATCACTAGGAATAGGCGGCTTCCAGCAATTACTATCCACTCTTGTATAAAATTACTGCAGGATCCCACAGCTACAGTCCCCAACACTACAGGCCAAACCTATGCCTGTATTGAGGTGGTGGTGATGTGAAGCTACACTACCCCAGAGGCAGCTTGGGGGAGCATAGGACTTTGGGAGGCATGATCCTTCCCCAAGCAGCCCACTGCACAGGCTGGACTCATAGGCTGCACCCTTCCAATGGATGCTACCCCATTTGCACCTCACTGGTCCTGCAAATTGGTGTAGTGGGGAGGAGGCAGGGCTGTCTCCTCTCCATGTCCCCTGCAGTGAGGAGCACGGCTGGGGGTTCACAGAGGCATGCAGGGATGGTGGCTGCTCCACATATCACGTGCACATGGTGTGTGGTTTAGGGCCTCCTTCTATGCTTCACCACACCCTGATAAGTGTTGGTCTCAATCTGGCCCTTAATCTCAGGCATTTAGTATTAGAATTTTAGGCAAGCATCTCAGTGTGTATGAGGCAATTACTGCAGATAACGGTCAACTTTTAAAATCAGGGAATCCACATCGGTCCTTGTGTCTCATCCATAATAGACTTCAGGCTGCAGCAGCCCATCCTCCCTGACAGAAAGCAAAAAGATAAGGGGAAATGACAGTGCTTTCTTACAGCCAATATTGTGCCCTGGGAGCTGCTCCAGGGTAAGGAGAGGCAGATCCCAGTTAAAGTGCGAGGGGAGAGAGTGCATGTGTGCACGAGATCTATACCCCAGTGCAGTGGGAGGGTGTGTGTGTCTGAGATCTACACCCCAGTTAAAGTGCACAGGGAGAAGGGGGTGAAGGGGTGGTTTGCACTCCAGGTAAAGTATTTTCTACCATGATTCTCCTCACTATCAATGAGTGAACATCCCAAGTACTTGCCCCAACTCTCATCTGAGCCACAGACACTGGATGTTGGCTTGTGTGCCTTTCGCCATGGGGCTGCAACCAATCAGCTTCCACTGGCATTTACAAAGCAGCGTAATGACTGAAGCCTCTTTACCTTTAAGGCATAAGGTACAGTACACACAGCAAGAGGGTTTGCCTAATTAACTCCGATTGTATATGACATTGTCATGTTGATTTACTAAATGTACATAAGAAATCTCTATTTCACCAGCTGATTGGTGACATAAGCTGGGATTGTCAGGAGCAGGTTTGACACCAATTCCCTCTGGTTATGTTACCTGTCTTTTCCACCTGCAATCGCATCAATGAAGCCCACAAGGAACTTCAATACCTAATTTATTCATTTTGCTTCTGATTTATTGTAAAAAGGGAAGACTGTCAGGGTACACTTGTCTGGAATGACAATCAAACCCGGAATCCTTCAAAAGCTGGAGCCTTCTCAACAAGTATCAGGCTTCACCCATCAGTGTGTACATCATAGGGATCATAATTACCAAGCACCTTTTCACTCCTGTGTAGACCCATGTAGGCTGGGAGAAGGGTTTTAGCCAATCACAGCTTGGAAAAATCAATTACCCTGCCTTGCCATTCACTAAAGACACTGGAAACCATGACTGACACATGACATCTTTGATCATGTTACTCCTTCTCATATTTGCCCTTGGATCATGATTCACTTTTTACCAAGCCACACTTAGGAGCAGATTTTGAAATGCTTCCTTATGTAAAGGGCACCACTGAGGCCCATGAGACTAGGTGCATGGGTAGGGGTTGCAGAAGCAAGTCCAAAGTTAATAAAAATGAAACTAGTGCTGATAGCAGCAAAAGCCTGCTCAGGTTAGATCTTACTCATCATTCATTAGACACTGAGGCAAAGATTTCCAAAGCTGCTTAAAGGAATTGGACATCCAAAGCAGCTTTAAAAATCTCACCCTAAATATTCACCCCTTCAGGATGACTCAGAGCTACTCAAACAAGTTTGCTCTTGGCAGCAACTGGCTTTCTGCCCCCTGGTGCTCCTCCAGAAAGCCAGATACTCCAATGCACTGGGTGAGTTTGCTCTTTAGCGAAGAGGGATCTGTTAACGATACCTTGTCCATGGGCAGCACTGAATCACTCTTAAAAGAGAAAGGCTGGGCTATTCCTCCCAAACCAAACTGGTTAATTACATGCCTTGTAGAGTAGCACTGCAGTTTTCCATTGTCATATAACTTCTGAACGACGCCTGTGCAGGTGTGTGGGCATGCAGTGTGTGGATCTTGGGTAAAAGCTAGGAGGAATTTTTTAGTAGACTCTTCTCTTCAGTTGTCCCAACCACAGAGAGAATTCAAACCAGCAGAGGAAGGCGATGCTGGCATGATCAATGCAAAAAAAAAAAAAAAAGACTCTCCGGGTAAATTCAAATTCCTTTTGGGTGCACATTATTCTGGAAACACTTTAATCCTGGAGTACTTCCAAGAGCCCAGACATTGATGGGCTGTGGATTCTTCCACTCCTAGTTTGCAAGTTCAAATCCAGCCTTGGGCAATCATGGCCAAAGGTCATCCCATCTCTCAGCTGTATTTCCAGGTCTGTTGGAAATGAGCTGGGGTTGCAGCCTTGGTTATAGACCTTGAACCTGCAACTGTTAGTGCACCCACGTGCAGCTAATTGCAGGGTCAGAGGCCTAGCAGACAGGTGCCCACATCCCATCCCCGCAGCTAGCATTAAATGACATATTTTCCAATGATCTCCACAGAGAAGCGAAGGAATGAGTGGGGCTGAACTCCCCCCTACCTCTTAGTCCCTACTCTTTGCATCAATAAGGGATTTCACTCTTCAGGGCTTCCCTCTGGCACCTTCCACCTGCACAAACATCATTTAATAAATTGCCCAAACCTGGAGAGTCTCTTTAATATCCTGTCCTCCTCCTTCTAAATGAGAGCAACTTTCTCTGAGCTGGTTCACTTTCTCCACAAATTGATGCCTGGAATAACTCAAGTAACAAACCCAAAACACTTCCCCCTGCACATGGCCTACCCTCATCATGGCCGCACTCCTCATCACAGTGAAAAGAAACCCTCATTTGACAGAGCAATCAGGAAGAGCAGGGTTAGCAGATCAAAGAGATTTTCAGATATTCTGTGGCAGGCATGCTGCCCAGCTCGGGAGCTGAACAAGCAGGGAAGAGGCCATCATGCAACTCCATTGGATGAGAGCCTAGTTAAAATCTGTCTGTCAGCACAAAGCCTAATCTGGATTGATGCAAACTGCAGAAAGTATCATTAGAGGCTGTCTGGGGAAGTCAAGGAGCTTCACTGCTCTCTTCTTGTCTCCCTCAGTAGTAGAGATATTTCTATTTACAGAGGTGGTTTTGATCCTCAGAATTTCCTCTCTAGAGCGCTAATAGTCACATGTGTCACCCTGTTTCTCCTGGCTAATTAATCACTCACTAAACTTGTCAAATTGGAACCACGTTTGCTGTGTGCCTTCAACCTGGTATGTGGGCTCTGGGGTGAATTTTTCTCCCTTTCCTTTATTTCTGGCATTTAGGAATCCAGCCTGGAATACAGTGGCACCTCTTAAAGTCTTTTGCAGTGCACTGCCCAGGTCCCCATATTGGAAAGGTAACAATGCACTGCTAAATCTGCAGCAGGCTGAGATGAGAAGGAGGCCTACAGTATCTATTGGAGTGGTTGCATATAGAGCTACGAATTAGTAGAAGAGTCTTGCAAACAACACAGCTCATGCTACAGCTACTCAGTCCCTCATCCATGGGATGCTCTGGAATCCCCAGTCTAACACTGCCCTATTGTGCATGCTCAGTGTTTAATCTTTTTAAACTGGGAGCACTGTGATTTGATCATAAAAAAAATCCCAGAAAACTTGCCATCAAATTGGAAGAGCCAGGAAAGGGGAACTTGCCAGAGGAAGGGGAACATTTGGTATTTTCCTCTAAACCAGTGATTGGAGAATTCCCAAAGGTTCAGAAGAAGTACAGATCTTAACCAAAACTATCTGAACCTCCTAGATCTGCAGAACTATGCAGGAGATCTCAGGAGAATAAGTGGGTTCTAGCCCATGAAAGCTTATGCCCAAATAAATGTGTTAGTCTCTAAGGTGCCACAAGGACTCCTCGTTGTTTTTGCTGATACAGACTAACACAGCTACCACTCTGAAAGATTACTCGGGAGATTACCAAGACTTCCTACTTCTAATCATCATCAGAAGCAAGCGCCACACAACCCAGGACACATCAACTCAAAGTGGTACTAGACCTGCAGACATAGCCCCACTGCTACAGTATTCAATACCCCCCACAACACACCTTTCAAGATCTATGGGTCCTATGTATGCCTATCACAGCATGTGGTGTATTTCATCCAGTGCATCACGTGCCCCTACAGCTGCTATGTGGGTGAAATCAGACAATCACCATGCTCTTGAATGAACTCAAACAGAAAAATGATAAAAGACAAAAAACACCATGTCACATGTGGGCAAACACTTTTCATGAAGTGACCACTCCATATCTCACCTCTCCGACCTCGTTCTCCAAGGAAACCTACACAACACCTTCAAAATACGAGTGTGGGCCCCTAAATTCATAACTCTGATGGACTCTAAAAACAAGAGATTTAACAGACACTGCTTTTGTGGTCCATTACAACAATTTGTGACATACTACCCTGCCTACTAACCTTTAATTGCCCATTTCATTTAAAGTGGTCTTCTAGAGAACTTGTGACCCCGTTATAGTTAACAATCTGTCCCACCTTGGATGTTCCGGTTACCTTCTTCAGACCTGCTCAAAAGCTTGTCCCATCTATGAACAGAAGTTGGCTCAATAAAAGATATTTCCTTGCTCACCTCGTCTACTTCTAATAAAGTCAGAAATCCCTTGAGTGCACCTCTCGTTGTGATGCATTGACACTTATGCTACAAGTCGGAACCCAGCAAGGCAGCTGTATGCAAAAATGTACAATGGTGGAAAAAGTGAACTCTGCACTCATCTCTGAGTGAGAGAAGTGGGCTGAGTGCAGTAGGAACCAGGAGCTCCAGTTCAGCATCTGCCACTAGTTCCCTCTTGGCAAGTCCCCTCCCCTCTCTGCCTGAGCTTTCCCATCGAGAAAGGGGACGGTAACACTTACTAACATCAGACTCAGTTTGTCAGAGCCAGATCTCAGCTGCAATAGCGTGAATAGCAAGTAACCCTACTGGTATCAGTGTGGTTTCCCAGACTGACAACTGAGGTCGCGTTGGACTCCTAGAGCGTGTAAAGTGCTGCAGTGGGGACTAGTCTCTGTATTAGTAATGAATGAAATCTCTGAGGCCTGCGTGACGGTTCCCGCGGGGGAGGGAGTTTGCCCAGGCAGTGCTTTGGGCCAGTTGCAGTGATGAGGAGAAGATTCCAACCTCACTCAGGGTGGCTGAGAAGTCTTTGTCAATCTCCTTCAAAGCATAGCGGTTGGGATAGACGCACTGCTGAATCCCTCCACATAGAATTTGCTTTGCTTTGCCTGTGTTTGATGCATGGGAGACTGGGACAAAGTTCAATTTTCAGGGTCAGATCCTCAGAATGAGTAAGACAGCGTAAGACCCTTGAGGCCAATGGTGTCACACTGATTTACACCAGATAAGGATCTGGCCCTTAGGATAGTTGCAGCTGAAAATATTACTTTGAAAGTGTGCAGTTCACTGTAACGTTCCCCTTGAAGTGTTATCTGCTTATAAGAAAAACTGTACAAATATCTAGTTGGATTCAATTTACAACTATTCAATTTCCAGGCTAGTCACTAAAATAAAAATAATACAGCATTTGAAATAGGTCATCCAAGGGATAAAAAGAGCTAACTGTGAGAACAGTGCAAAGAAAGCCTTGCCCTGTACAGCTGCAGGGGAAGGACATAGGATTGTCACTGGAGATTATAACAAGTTCGTTATTTTTATTTTATTTTGTTTATTTGTAGTTTAGCAATGGACTACAGAGCCTGAGAAGCAACATCAGGGAAAGCTAGGAGTCTGATTCCAGAGAGTCACTTTAATACAAAAAGTTATTAGAAAATATTTTCTTTGTTTAAGGTCTCCCTTGACAAGTCTGACAGAGAACTCGAGAACCCACCTTGTTTAAACCTGAAAATGGAACTGACACATGCCCAGGGTTTAGAGGTTTGAGCCTGCTGGTTACAGTTTCAATTTAAGGAAAGGAAGAACTGGTCTGGAGAAGTGAGAATGACCTGAGTGTTAGCCCCAACTCAGCTCAAACTGAGCCCAAAATCTATGCAGAGTTACAAAGAATTCTATCAACTTTTTAGTTTTTTGCCTTTAAAAAAAAAATTCTTTTCACCCTTGCTCTTTCTGATTTTAGCCAGGACTGGAAGTGAAAATACTAAAATGCTGTGTGAAAAACTTCTCCTGGTAAAGTGGCAAAATTTTCAGCCAGATTTCTAGACCAATGTGTGTATTAAAATGCTTTAAGACCATGAGATAAAAGCAAAATATAACTGTTAGTAACTGAACAGAATTCTCTCTGCCTCCTGAGGTCCCTGCAGATGAACCATTTGGGGTGTCTAGGGATGGACTCAGGGAGGACACATACCATCCCCATAGTCCTCCCCATGATTCTGTGCTGCTGTTAAATGGGAAATGAGCAAGAGGAGACCCAGAAACCAGAGTTACCTGTTCCTGTTCAAAGCAAAGGCCCAAACTCAGCAAACCATCCCTTTTCAGTAAATCACTTCAGCCTGAGCTTAACTTTAAGCACATGTTCTAGACCAGGGGTGGGCAAACTTTCTGGCCCGAGGGCCACATCAGGGTGCTAAAATGTATGGAGGGCCAGGTAGGGAAGGCTGTGCCTCCCAAACAGCCTGGCCCCCGCTCCCTCTCCCACTTCCCTCCCCCTGACTGCCCCCCTCAGAACCTCCGACCCATCCAACCCCCCTGCTCCTTGTCCCCTGACCGCCCCCTCCCAGGACCCCCCCAAATCACCCCCCAAGACCCCACCCCCTATCCAACCCCCCCTGCTCCCTGACTGTCCCCCGGGACCTCCTGCCCCTTACCCAACCCACACTGCCGCCGCACCACCATGCTGCTCAGAGCAGCAGGAGCTTGCAGCCCCACCGCCAGGCAGGAGCCAGCTGCGCTGCCCACGCAGCGGACTAACTGTGGGGGGGAGGGACAGGGGGACAGCAGGGGAGGGACCGGGAGGCTAGCCTCCCAAGCCAGGAGCTCCAGGGCCGAGCAGGACAGTCCCACGGACCTCAGTTTGCCCACCTCTGTTCTAGATCCATTGACTTGAATTTAAATGCTGTGCTAACCTGGGGCCCTACAATATTTTATTTTTCTTTGATTTTCAGTTCAGACTAATCTTTTAAAGCTATACAGTGTCACCAGGATCACTGATATACCTTGAAGAAAATAACTATTATTATTTGTCTATTGGTTCTACACTCGGGGGGGGCGGTGGTGAAGTAAAACTGTTGGACCTGTTCACCACTCAGGATTCCAGGTTTTAAAATTAATTTGCTATTGTCAGGGATGAGACCAGATTAAGTACCCCAGACTGGCATCTGAACAAAAGTCAAGACATATTCCTGGTATTGCATTTAACAATTCACTTTTCTTTAAAACTAGCCCATTGCAATACTCGGGTATTTCTTTTCACTCTTGTCTTCTTGCACGTCAAACCAAAGCAAGTTACTATGGGACTGCAACCAAATAATTTATGTTTGCTTAAAGTAAATACTTTAAGCAGCCACTGGATTGTTTTTTTGCTGCTCGTTGCGGACTCGGTTCATTTTCTCCACTTCACTGGTATGGTCAAACGGATTGAAATGCAGGGGACCTGCTGATGCCCCAGAGCAGAGTACAAATGGGCAGCCACATCCAAATACAGTGCATAAACCAGGCAAATCATCCCATGTTAGCCTCAGGTCCTCTACCTTATCCCAGGAGATCAGCAAATGCGAGAATTAGCCACGCAGAAAGCCAACTGTTCGCTCCCCTAATGAAATGAGGCTGCATTCCTTCAGGGACAGAATGTTCACCAATCACCAGAATCAGCAACATTAAGGGTCAGCAGGAGTGTTTGGTAGATAGGGAGACAGAGAAGTACAGTTCCATGGCAACTAGGACTGCTGTGAGCAGGTGTTCTTCATAGTGAAGAAGTTTGAGAACAGGTCCCTGGTCACTTTGTGCATCTGGCCTGGATGGTGCATTCCAGGGAGAGGATGTTTGCACACCTTGAACACTCAGAAGTATGTGGGCACTGTGCTTACATTATGACAGACAACTTCATAATGGAACTTTGGACACTGAAGATGATCCCATCCAGTCTAGCCCCCAGGGGCCAGTCCAGGACTGCACCCCACTATATATTCACCATTTAGAGTAATGCAAACAATTCCCTTTGACTTTTCCAATGGGGCTGCGAGGGACATGCTATGCTATGTTCCTACTGCGCTGACTTTCTGTGCACATTTGAGTGAGTATTATGGTGGGGGGGGGGGAAATCATCAAGAAAAGCAAATTTCAAAGTCACAGGAGTCAGTATCACCACAAACTCAATTTTTAACTTACACACGTGAGTCTTTATACCAAAATTGCTTACAGGCTCATCCAATCTAGGGACATAATAGCTTGTGACTCATCTGACCAACCACAAAAGAGCAGAACAGCCTGAATTTTGAATGTGTGTGTTCAATATATAGAATGAAAAAATCTGAATAGCTCTTCACAGAATGGATTGGAATGGAATGGCAAAGCACTCTACAACATGCCAGCCTACTCCCAGGATAGACACAGAAGCTAGATCAGCCACAGAGATTATTCACTCAGCAATGTCACCGCTGCTTTGGCCAGTCCAGTATTGTATGTCCCAAACACTTGGGCTTCCACCAACTCCCTTGGGAGATGATTTAAGGTCTAACACATCATTCTGCTTTCCTGATCTTTTGCCCAACTTCACCTTTTCGTATTTTCACCTGTCTGTCTGCCTAAATACTGCTCACCCTTTCACACACACTTTTCAAATTCTTGTAAAGACAGTTGTCGATACATGTCATGGGGGAGTTCACGTAACTGTTGTCATACCTTTTGTTAATTCCCTGCTAGGTCTGTCTGACCACAACTGCTGTGACAATGACTACCGTGGGCCTGGCTTGCTACTTGCTGACACCAGCCTATGAATGAGGAGTCAATCCTTTGACGCCAGCAGAGATACACCAGTGTATAACTGGAGAAATTCTGGGCTTGTCTACACTGAGAAGCTAGTTTGCTTTAAATCCACAACCTACCTTAATCCAGAATACCTATTCCTGATTAACTCCCTGCATAGAAACTCTTATTCCAGAATAAGAGTGCCTTATTCCACATTATCTTAATTCACGGCCAAAGTGGATTAAGCTAATTCAGAATAAGGCACTCTTATTCTGGAATAAGAGCATCCACTCAGGGAATTAATCTGAAATAGCTATTCTGGAATAACTCCCTGTGTAGACAAACCCTAACAGACTATTTATCTTGGAACATGATGGGTAGGGTTTGGTGTGCAATTAATTGATTGTGTGTACATGTATGTATGTACTGTGACAAAGTTCCTTCTCTCCCTTGGTGGGTCCTGCGCTTTCTGGCAGATTTGCTCGCCTCAGATGTTCACAGCAGCCCGCAGTTTGACTGCTTTTGCTAGAGGCTCAAACCTGCCATTCACTCAGCTAACCTCATCACTGGCCAGTATGGGGGAAATGGAGAACAAACTCTGTAGTCTCTGTTGTCCCACCTACTGGGTCAGGGACAGGCCAGATCCCTTTCCAAATTAGATCTTCCCTTCTGGTGTGTCTCATAGACCAGGTCAACTCCTCCTGTGTCAAATAGGGAGTTGGGGGGAAACCCAGACCCACCCTCTCACCGGGTTCCAGCCCAGGGCCCTGTGGATAGCAGCTGTCTACAATGTCCCCTGTATCAGCGGCATGACAGCTACAACTCCCTGGGCTACCTCCCCATGGCCTTCCCCCAGCACCTTCTTTATCCTCACCACAGGATCTTCCTCCTGAAGTCTGATCACGCTTGTACTCCTCGGTCCTCCAACAGCACACCTTCTCATTCCCTGCTCCTTGCAGGCCCTCCACTAACTGATGGGAGGTCCTTTTTAAACCAGGTGTCCTGATTAGCCTGCCTGCCATAATTGATTCTATTAAGTTCTTAATTGGCTCCAGGTGTCTTAATTAGCTTGCCTGTCTTAACTGATTCTAGCAGGTTCCTGATTGCTCTAGTGCAGTCCCTGCTCTAGTCACTCTGGGAACAGAAAACTATTCATCCAGTGGCCAGTATATTTGCCTTCTACCAGGAGCATTGGACGCTGTCCGGGGTTCTCTGCTAAGATGTCCCTTTCTGGTTCCTTAGTTTTCTCCCTTTTACTCTCATGCCTGTTCCCGTTATTGCCTTTGTTGTCCCCCGAACTTGGTTGGGTTCTGGGTTCAGTAGTTCCTCCCTAGGCCGGGGGAGGAGCTTTTAGCAGTGGGCAAGCTAGTGCCTGCCCACGTCCCGGTGCTGAAAAAGGACCAGACTCCTGCACCCAACTGGTCTGGGTCTGTCACAGTACATACGTGTGTGTACGCACACACACTTTCAGTTGTTAGTCACACTGCTAAGTCAAGTCCTCTCCTCCACGCAATAACCTTTTTACCAGCTCTGCAAAGACTCACATATTCAGCAGGCTGGAAATAAGACAGGGCGAATTCAGCAACTTTCACCTCCCACTTCCATCCTGAGCTAGTAACATGAGCAGAGCAAGTGCCTGTCTGGGGAAGATGCATTCTGAATCCTTACTGCCCACATTGCTCTCCACAGGTAGATGCCCTGACATCGGTGCTGTCTTTATTCAACTTTTTAAAAAATCTGTGCTTTAGAGTGACACACAGAGGCATTTACAGTAAAAGGGGAAGAGGCAGAAGAAGAATAAACACACACATTCCGAAAGCCAAGTGCAAAAAGCCTAGAATTAAGCTAGTAGAAACTACAGCTGGAGACCTTGATTCACACTGAGTAGCTGAAGTCCTTGTCCTAACTGTGTTGAGGGAGGCTTGTTCTTCAGATAGCTATTGACCACTGGTGCATTTCCAGATCTGTTTGAAAGTCTCAGTACGGCTTCAAAACAACCCTCCCAAAAGAGGTTGCTAGAAATGCAGAGCAGCCTCATAGGCAGTTGCAAACATGGCAGCTCCTATCCACCGGGTATAATTTTTAACAACCCTAACAAGCACCAGAATAAAGCAGAGAAAATGTCGGCCCTTTGCATGAGAGGCTTTTGAAACAGCCAAACTGATTCCAATTTGCTGGAGGCATTAAAATAGCATATGTCACAGCGGTGGGGAAGGGAGAGGCTAAAAGTTGGCTACAAATGTGCCAGATAATGGAGCTGCTGTTACAAGGCCCCGAGAGCCCTGGCTGTTGCCCCATTTGCACACTCGCAGCCGCAGGTTTCTAGGATGCAGACACTCGCTCACCAGTGCAGGCCACATCTGGTTCGATCTAAGGAAATTGTTACTTATTTTAGCAGCCCTGCCGCAGTTCAGCTGATTTGCAAAAGGCAAGTCGCAACGTCAGCAGCTTCTATAAGAAGCACCAAGAGGCAAACTGACCTCCTGGAGTACAGGGGTGGGAGGATTCCCCCCCCCCCCCCCCAGCCACACACTGCTTGGATGCAAGAGCCAGATCAGATCGCTACAGACCAGAGGAAACACACAGAGGTGCTTCCACACACAGCCAGCACCCTGTGCCCTGCTTCAAGAAGAGCGTCAGCAGTGCTAGGCCTGGGCATCACAAGGAGCAGAGCTCAGCCCCTGGTTGGTGCTGAGCTGCCTGAGATATTGCTCTGGGCTTTGCAGGACCTAATGTAGGGGGGGGGTCTCATGCAGCTCCCTCTCTATCATAGTCTGAGTCCCCTGACTCCATGGCATCTCTTCCCCTGCTTGCCTGTGACTGCCCCCTCATGCAGCGGAGATCCCTCTCCCTGGACAGTAGTCGCTGGCTTCTGGGAAGCTGGGATGTGCAGCCGACGAGAATTCAGTCCCCTCTACAGCCTGTCAGTTCCAGCCACGGAAACATCCCATCCCTCCATAGCAGGAAAGGGATGAGATGTGCTTGGAACCCTGAGCAATAAGGGTCAGGACTTCTCCTTACAGAGCAGGGGGAAAGCTCATATCCAGCCTTTCATCTTGAAAGCCTGTTGTGTTGGAGAGGGATGATGGCCATGTCACAGGGGCTACACAGGACCCCGACGTCTGGTGGCAAGAGGCCCTTCTACCTTAATTTTGGTTAATGATGCAGAGAAACTTGCAGCGCCTATGACAGAAGGCCCTCCCGCCTCTCCAAGGAGAAGCTGTGTCTGTGAAGACGCAATTCCCTCCCAAGTCCTCCCCTGGTGCACATTTGCCCAACAAGCTGCAACTGGCAGCCACTCCCCATCCAGACTGGCTGTAAAACTCATCCTTTGAGACTGATCATTTAATCAGATTTACAACAGAGCTGGAGTCTGGGTCTGCACCAGTTCCCCATGGCAACTAGCCTGGGAACAGGACTGAGCGAATGCACAGCACACAAAGAGAGCTTGTAGCGACAAGTGGTGGCGGGAGCTTCTGAGGCAATACAATGGCAGCGAAAGGGGACGTATGCCCAGAGAGCAGTAGAGAGCCATGACAGCACAGGATAATTGAACGTTGCCATCTCTTCCCAGGCCTGGCCTTTATCAGAAGCTTCTTCCTCTTCTTTAGCTCCGTGTTTCCCAAACTTGGGACGCCCCTCGTTAGGGAAAGCCCCTGGCAGGCCAGGCCGGTTTGTTTACCTGCTGTGTCCGCAGGTTCGGCCCTTAACAAGCGGCATCCCAAGATTGGGAAACACCACTGCTTTAGATGACTGTTATTGTTTTGCCAAAACAATCTCCTGACCTGGAAACTCAGCATTATTCCCACACCCAGCCCACCTCTTCTTCCTTGTATTGACTGGAAGGTTTTAGTTCAGGTGCTGGAGAAGGGTTAATAAAGAACATTGCTCCTTCTCCAATTGAATAACTAGCTCCAAGCCTGGAGGTGCTGGTTACACACACCTTTGGCTAGTCAGGACCCTGGGGACATATAATCACAGAGAAAGGGAAAGAGACAGCACTCAGCTACTGCCTTCTGAGACCTCATTCAGTCACCTACCCACACAAGCTACTAGCTCATTCCCCCGCCTCTCCATGAGCTAGTAGATGGATGGTATTGATGATGGCATTGATGATGGCAGGTCTGGCCATAAGGAGAGTTAGGCATAGGTGGTTAGAAAATGGTAAGTATTTTCAGTGAAAATTTTTGGAGGGGGAGGAGGAGGTAAAAATTTCAAGGAAATTTTCCAGTTTTTTGAGGAAAACTGAAATAAACCCATGTTATTTTCAGTTTTCAATGAAAAAAAAAATTTTTTTAACAAAACAGAAAGGCCATTATTTGACAGAACCAGTTCTACAGCTGGACAAGTCTTAAAAACCTGCTTCCATGAATATTCGTATGGAAATGCATTTGCTGAGGCTGCGTTCACACCTCTTTTGCATTGGCCTTCATTGATTATTCCAGCATTTGCATTTACTAGCAAGAATGGTAACAAATCAGCAAGCCCTAAGCCACCCTGGGAGAATATTTACAACTCATAAAGGCCACTATTTGCACCTGATTCCATGAGTTATGCTTGTCCAGCCAGGGAAGAAGAACACTATCACATGCCTTATTTGTCAAGCCAAACTAGCCTGAACTTTGAATGTAAATATTCCCAGTGCACTGCCTGCAAACAACCTACGTGCTGAGAACTCTTCATTACTGTCTGAATCACTCCAAATATCAAATTAATTAACCGTGATCTGATTGAGAACAGAGAAAGAGGCAAGGTTTGTTGAATAAACCATGTGTGCCCATTAATCTCCAAGCTTTAGCCTTAAAGAACACTGGCATTTTGAAACCAGAAATGGGATTTTTAATCTGACTGTGTCCCTTTAAGCATATGCAAAGTAAGTGACAGCTTGGGGCCTTCCACCCACATACCCTCCACAGCTCACAGCAGAGCTAGGGAAGCTAAACAAGGCCCGGCTCCTCCCCTCAGGTTCCAGCAGTAGGACCAGATGAAAAACACCTCCCTGTCCAATCCCCCTGTACAGAGACCTGGGGCCCCACAGACCACAGGGGCTCTGCATTCAATTAAGGGCAGTAGTATGTTGTATGAATCAAGGTTACAGAACAGTTCACCATGAAGGTATTAACCCTACACCATTGATAAACCCCAGCGTGTATGGATTTATCATTCTAGACTGGGATGTTTCAACTATTATCAAAAAAGATGCCCAGATAAGAAGGGTACAAAAATTGGTAACTAAAAAGCTTATCTCCTTAGAACGCAGTAGGATTTAGCTCCTTGCACAGTAAAAGCATTGCTAAGTTGCAGGGTGGGAGAGGAGGAGCACAGAGAGCAGGAGACAGGGAGGCAGTATACAGTGGTGGTGGTGGTGGGACTGGAGGCTGGTGAAAGAAAGCCAAGCTCTCAGAACTCAACCCTGAGTTGGAGGGGCCACCTCTAGGAGCCAGAGAGGGGTTCAGCTCCATCAGCTGTCAGTCTTTCACCTCTGCTGAGTCGCCCACAAAGGGCCGGGGATTATCCATCGCGATGGCTGGATTTTGTGGTGTAAGAAGCACACTGACCCCTGTGAACACTGAGAGAGGCCACTGAAAAGCCTTCCCAGGGCAACAGCTTTTGCTCACTACTGCTCTTCACAGACTTGACCCAGGGGGAGTCTCAATTCATTCCTGCCATTTTTCCTCTTTGTGAAAATGAGGACATTCTGCCTTAGGGCAAAGCTGTGAATTCACCAGAGGCAGAAATCCAGGAACTCTGCTTTGCCACCTGGTGGCAGAAGTCTCTGAGGCCTGAAAAAAACCCCAAAAAACCCTGACTGGGTTGTGATTTTTCTTGATTGGCATTTTTGGTGACACCTTTCTGGTGTGTGTAGTGGTATTCAAAACTTTACACATGTAGCTCCCGTTACAGAAATGTGTTGTTCTGATATCAACCTAATTTTCCTTTCTTGTGGGAACAGATGTATCCAGTCCCAAGAACCTGAGCCTTTCCCCTAGTCCCCTCATCCTGGAAATATGCCATGGCCACCAGGGTTATTACAGTGTGCCACAGCAGGGTGTGACATCTTATATACCTGCCTCAGTTGTTCAGGCACCATGGTGATGGGCATGAGGGAGATGCATTTCCATTTTTAACCAAGAGTCCAAAGCATGCTTCATACAACATTTGTGGCTAATTACTTCGGTATTTCATTAAAGACTGTGAGGCGCTCAGATGCTACAGTAACAGGGGTCGTATAAGTACCTTAGATGGATACTGTGGTCTTTGAGATGTTTATCTAGTTTCAGTTATTTCTGTAACTTGTTTCAAACAGTGGATGGAGCCCCTCTCTTTCTCCTTCCTCCAATGCCAGTTCCTTTCCAGAAAGAAGGCTCACTTTATTGATAACATTATTGGCCCTTGGTTGTAACACTTTGTGCTATGTTAAATTACAGTGAAATGGTTCTGCGCCATGACTCTCCAAAGCCCATCTCACAAATACGAGGAAATTTTCCCATCCTCTCAGTGCCCTTTTCTATTACACAGAGCTAGATCTGAGCCACTCTATGTACTTCAAGTATAACCCGAACAAAGGGGTATTTGTTTCTGGCTCTGCACATATGCTGCATGTCCTCATAACTTCCACTGCACCCTGCAAAGTGGGTGGGGAACAGCATGAAAGTGGAAATTGTCTAATGCTGCCTTATCAGCCATATGCTTTAAAGACTAGTCTAAAAGAAAATGACATTTCTTGCCTGGAAAAATTCTATTCTCTCCTGGCTTCAAAGGCAGCAGGATCACAGATTTTTAAGAGTGCCGAGAAAGCAGCTATTATACCAAAAAAAATCTTGGCACGGACTGATCTGTGGCTGCCGTGTTTCTTCCACCACCATGGCTGCCAAGGAGGCTCAATGTAGATCTAAGATGGGCTGCTTCTGATTTTCCCTTTGCTGATATTCTCTTTGCTTCCATTCTAGGGCTCGAGAGGCAGATCTAGTCTCACCGAGGTTGTTGTTTTCCAGGGACAAGAATAAGATCGATTAAAACCATCCTGCATTTGATAGTATTTTTTGCAAGAAAATAGGCAAGGTACACACATTTGACTCATTAATATCTATCTCATTTGCAGCCACCCCATCTGCTATTTGCATGTGAGAAAGGAAAGCTCAGCACAGGGACTCAGACAAAGGCCTCTAGATCCTGCCTTTACTGAAAAGTCCATGTTCCAGCCTCAGATTTAGTTCTGCTGCCTGCTACACCGATAGTTACCTAGGAAGCAGAGTGGGTTCCTTTGTGAAGGTTCCAGTCAGGGTCCCTGTAACTTGACCCCACCCTCAAGCAGAATCCTTCCTGCCAATTTGTATAGCTATTGATAGAGAAAAAGCACAATGGTTTACAGAGCACAGGTGATTCCAGACAATAATATAGTAGAGACTGAGCAAATACACTTCAGTGTAAGACTGACAACAAAGAATGGAGGGTGGCTCGTGACCCATCTAACTCCCTGGAGGATGGTAATAGAACTACTGTCTTAGGTTATCCAGCACGGACAGACAGATGGACACACATTGCACTCAATGCTGGAGTCTATGGGGAGAACATCCGCCACTTACATAAGGCCTGTGGTACCAGATAGACGTCCTCCTCCTTTGGGACTGACTAACTTACAGTCTGCGATGCTGACTCCAGGACTGTAGAGCAATGGATAGGCCACTGCACTTAGGCAGATCTAGTGTTAACCCGGTTGCTGTTTCCAAGGGATCACTCACTGCATCAGATCTCAGAGCATCGAGTGGAGTCTGTGCTGATCCAGGTGAGTAGAACAGTCTCTTCTGCTCACCTGGCTCAGACTCAGACCATTCTCCCCACCATTGGCTTAATAATTAAGAAGTTGTTCTTGCCAGGTTAAAGACAAACTTTTTTCCAGCACAGCCAGCTCCATTCACTTCTAATTGCACTCTAGATAAAAGGTTAAGAGGAGGAAAGATCTCATTATCTGGGTGAGTTGAAGAGAATCCCCCTACCAGCAGGCCAGTGCAGCTGTTCATGCCTCCACGGGTAGGGTTCCTACCTTTGAGATCTCCTCAAATCCTGATCTCTACCCTGGAGAATTAAGTATCTGCTCCTTGTGTTCAGGCAGAAAATGAAAGATCTGATTTATTTGTATTAAGGCTGAAATTCTGACAAGGGTGAATTAGGTCTATCTCAGTGTTTAAATTCAATTGCAACTTAGCATGGAATAGCTCTGATCTGCATGTGATCTATATGATACAGTTTGTACACACACACACACACACGACACAGTTCAGGGCAACTGCACCTGTATTCCCCTTCCATGGTCCAGCCAGGGCACCCATTTAGGCTTCCAGTTCCCCACTCCCTGCTGACTGGGAGATCTCCAGGCTGCACACTTCCCTGCCTACACTGCAAATTCCCCAGCAAGTCAGGCCTGCTTTGCTTTTCTCCTCAGAGGCTATAAACTGCATAATTGCCTACAGTTACCACACAGCTCTTTCTAAGCAAGCACATTTATTCTTAAGGTGAAAGCATTACAGAGAAAACAAGAGAAAAAAAATAAAAGAACCTACACGCATGCTACTAAGCTTACCAGAGATCACCCCAACTCCAACAAGGTGATCATCCTTCCAACCCTTCTCTAAGGAATGGGGCCCTCCCCTTGGACAGACATTCCTGTCTCTTTGCTAGATCAGAAAGGTGACCTAAGTCAGTTTAAACTCAGGCAGTTTATCCCAAAGTCCTTTCTTTGACTTTGGCCTCTGGAGAATCCAGTTTGGGCTAGCAAAGGCAAGCCTCCCCAGCAGGTGCTGGGTGCCTCTCTGGAGAGGATGTAACTGAATGAATTTGCCTAATCACCCCCTTGCTGTTCTGAGTCCCTCGAGGATCTGTGGTTACCCTCTCCCATAGAATTACAGACAGGCTCTGGCTCACAATGATACATCAACTGAACACAGTAAGATCTCCCAAAGACATTACAGGACATTGCCATGTCTGTCACAGTTGCCTTGAAACCGAGAAAGAGGTCCATTTCAAGGGGCTAAGCCTGATCAGAGAAATCCTGTTGATTTGGCCAGGTCTGCAGAATGAAGAGCTGTGGGAGCTTGACATTGCTCTTAGTTCCACGGGCAACACCGAATGCTACGCCTGAGATGCCAGCTGCTGCAAGGCAGCCATGAAGATGCTGGTTTCAGGGCGTCCAGCAATGAACGTCCATGTATTGGAGGCAGCTGTGGCTCTGCCGAGTGAAGCCCTGCCCCACTCAGAGAAAGGAGAAAATAAAGCCCAGCTAAAACAAATTCACCCTCAACTCAGCCGCCTGTGCCAGTCGTAGCTGAGAATGTGACAGAGCAGCTCTTCCAGATGAAGGAGCCCTGTGAGGCAGCTGCTCTGGCAGCCCAGGTTTGAGTCACGCAGAACTCAGCAAATGGGAGCTGAATAAAGAAAATAGAGAGACCTCAGAACACCCCTTAGGAGAAGACTCTCAGCCAAGTGGAAGGATGAAAAGTACAGAACTGGGGGCCAGGCTGTCAATCTTGTTCTCACACAGATGAGCAGTTACTCACACAAATAACTTCAGTGAGCTACCTTGTGCGAGTGACTGCTCACTATTACTAGCAGCAGTAAGGGAGATCACAGGCTGGCTGTTAACTGGATTAATAAGAGATATAATTGTATTTCATTCTTATTGTTATTTTGAGTGTGGGGTTTTTTTTAAAAAAAGAAAGCATATTTTTTAAAAGTGAGAGTTAATTACTATCCTAGGACTCAGTAGCTGTATGGTGGCACACACACACACACCTCCTTAAGTAAATACTCCAAAAATGTCCTGTCCCTGCCTTGCATAAAAACCTGTAATGGATTAAGAAAAGGAGTACTTGTGGCACCTTAGAGACTAGCAAATTTATTTGAGCATAAGCTTTCGTGAGCTACAGCTCACTTCATCTGATGCATCCGCTGTAGCTCACAAAAGCTTATGCTCAAATAAATTTGTTAGTCTCTAAGGTACCACAAGTACTCCTTTTCTTTTTGCGGATACAGACTAACACGGCTGCTACTCTGAAACCTGTAATGGATTAGTCAGGGACTCGGTTTCTGTTCTTCCAAAATCCCAGTCCCAAGCCAAGTTGGTTAGAAAACTAAAACCTTCCCCTCCCCCAGTGGAAAAACGTGAAATCTAATTTATTCAGAGAATATTCTTGGACAAAATTTCCTGGTGTCTCTAATCTCAAATAGAGTAGAGATTTTCTAGAGCATGAGAGGGACTGTCATATGGGCAGTCTTTTTTGGTCAAAGAAATGCAAGGCCCATTATAGGAAGATGTAGTTTGGGGTAATCTGCATGAGAGAGATGAGCTTTCTGATACCATACCCCACACAATTCAGAACACATGCTCATCTTCTCCTGTTAGGAATAATTCTTGACTTGGCTAAGAGATTCTGGAACAAATTCTCTGTGTGAAGCACAGTGAATTCGTGGCAGGAATCCCCTCCCAATCTCCTGCTAGCGCCAGTCAAAATTTTGAAGCAATTTCCCCCCTCTGTTAACGATTTAAAGCCTTGACAGATTACCTAACTTAAAAAAGAATTTTCAACTGTACTTATAAAATATTTCATGGAAACACTTCTTAAATACATTACCACCTTCACTCCCCAGCCATGACAGTACTATTTGAAAGGATATGGCAGAGAAATGGCTCTTTCTCATTTAAACTCACATCTCTTGAAATTTCTGCTGCTCCAAGCTGATATTTATATTCTGTATCCACTTAAAAGGTGGGGGAAATAGGCAGATTTGGTATCAAATTTTGTTGTTTAAAAACTTGCGGAAATAAATACTTTGATCTAATCACATGTAAATGATGTGTCACTGCTAAAATATGGAACTGCATGTAAATCTCATATACAAAAGAAGCCATCACCATCTCCATGTAGAATGAAAAGAAATGTGGAATTTTAAAACCAGGGCGTTCAACTTTATTCGCATTACAGCTTTAGTTTATATTCATAAACAAAAAATGCACTCACAGCAAAATAACTCTAAAGAAACTGGACTAAAGCCCTGATTCAACAAAGCACATGCTTAACATTAAGCAGGCATTTATGTCTATTCAGCAAAGCACTTAGGCATGTGCTTAAGTCCCACTGAAGAAAAGTGAAGTTATGTGCTCTTAAAGGAAGCATTTAAGTGCCTTGCAGAATTGGGGCCTAAATTTGGTGTCTCTGGTCTAATAAGACACTGATGCTCATCTAAATAATCCAGCCTTACTGGGCCAGTAAAACTGGTCTAGGAATCTCATTAGATTTCCAGTATTTTCTGCTTCCAATCAGGACCAAACCAGGAAGGACAGATGTATTAAAATGAAGCACAGTCCATTTGTAAAATGTTAGATGAATGTTTGCAAACATAAAAAAACCTCCACAACACAAGGTTGGGGTTTGTGGTTCAGCTAAAAAGTTGGGCAAGGGATTGGAGCAGTTCTTCATTTTACCTGAATCATTTTGTCCAGCCCTAGACCAAGCCCTGTGAATTCAAGAAATCCATTACATGTATTATCCTCTGCAAGCCAAGGTAGCAGAGCTCCTGGAGAGCACCACTGTTCTTCAGAGAAGATGGGATCATCTCAGCAGCAGGAGGTGCAATAGCACGAACCACTGAGGATCTCCAGGGTACTTGGAGAGAGGTGGGCTGACATTTTTCTCTCTCTGAAATGGTGCTTAGATTGTGGAGAGATCCAAATCATATCTTCCTCTCCTGCTGATGAGGCTGGCAGCCTAGCACACAGCACCTCATGGGATCCAATACTTGTTCCCTCCTCCCTGCTCTGTAGGGGTGTGGAGGAAACTCCCATTAACAGCAGTGAGTTACATGTGGAAACGTCCTCAGTCCCTGTGCAAACAGAGAAGGGGTCTGTCTGGGCAACTGAAATGGCTGCGACAACCCCAGGCCACTGAAGTGGATCTCCTCCCCTTCGGAGCAGTGGTGAATGCATCATGTTTGCTTTGCAGGAGGCAGTTTTAAGTACTGGTTTCTGGTACTAAGGTGGCTGGGGCTACTTTGTATCGAGAGTATTCACCTTAGGCTTAGGGAATCTACAGTGTCATGTGAGAACACTTTCAGCTTTCTCAGCTCACTGATCAGTGACAGAGCTGTTACAGGCCATCCAGTCAATGAATCCATGGCTCTGTGTGTGTGTGTGTGTGTCCATCTGTCCCTAGCCTGTAATGATCCAAAAAGATTGTATCTTGGGGAAAGTCATTACTAATAATTCACAGCATAGAATAAAGAACAATATTTCTGGATGCAGGAAACATGAGGATGGTAAAAGCTGACTATAATAAAAATAGTAGGGGAATCGTTTTCAAAACACTATTAACCGGAGAAAACCAGTTCTTCAGTTCTTTCCTTCCAACAACAACATCTGTCATCAAAGCAGAGTGAAAACAAGAGCTTTGAAAAGAGATTAATCTCAGCTCAGTGGCCACATCACAAAACCCATAAGCACAAGTACTGAGTCTAAGGCTTGAAGGGACATCCAAACCAACTCATCTTTTCTCCCTCGAGGTGGTCCTGGTAGGATATGGGGAGTGCCCCACATCTGAGCCATTCTTTTTAGGTGACAAATACGAGGAACTGTCCTGGACTGATGTGTCAGTTTAGGGGGGTTTGGAACAAACTGATAAATTAAACAATAAGAAGTCACCAGGACCAGATGCTATTCACCCAATGGTTCTGAAGGAACTCAAATATGAAACTGCAGAACTGCTATCTGTGGAAATGTAACCTATCACTTAAATCAATCTCTGTACCAGATGACTGGAGAGTAGCAAATGTAAAAAGGCTCCAGAGGCAATCCTGGCAATTACGGGCCAGAAGTCTAACTTCGGTACCGGGCAAATTGACTGAAACAATAGCAAGAACACAAAATTATCAGACACGATCTGTTGGGGAAAAGTCAATATGGCTTTTGTAAAGGGAAATCATGCCTCACTAATCTATTAGAATTCTTAGAAGATGTCAATAAGCATCTGGGTAAGGGTGATCCAATGGATATAGTGTACTTAGACTTTCAGAAAGCCTTTGACAAGATCTTTCACCAAAGATTGTTAAGCAAATTAAACAGTCATGGGATAAGAGGGAAGGGCTTCTCATGGATCAGTAGCTGGTTCAAAGACAAGAAACAAAGGATAGAAATAAAATGATCAGTTTTCACAATGGAGAGAAGTAAATAGTGGGGTCCCCCAAGGCTCTGTAGTGGGACCTGTGCTGTTGAACATATTCATAAATGATCTGGAAAAAAGGGGTGAACAGTGAGGTGGCAAAATTGCATACGATACAAAATTACTCAAGACAGTTAAGTCCCATGCTGACTGCGAAGACTTACAAAGGGATCTCACGAAACAGGGTGACTGAGCAACAATATGGCAGATGAAATTCAATGTTGATAAGTGCAAAATAATGCACACTGGAAAAAATAATCCTGACTATACATACAAAATGATGGAGCCTAAAATTAGCTGTTACCCACTCAAAGAAATCTTGGAGTCATTGTGGAGTGTTCTCTGAAAACATCTGTTCAATGTGCAGTGGCAGTCAAAAAAGCGAACAGAATGTTAGGAACCATTAGGAAAGAGAGGGATAATAAAGACAGAAAATATAATGCCACTATAGAAATCCATGGTATGCCACACTTAATACTGTGTGCAGTTCTGGTCCCCCCATCTCAAAAAAGATCTATTAGGGTTTGAAAAGGTGCAGAGAAAGGCAACAAAAATGATGAGGGGTACGGAACAGCTTCCCTACGAGGAGAGATTAAAAGGACTGCGACTGTTCAGCTTTGCAGAGAGACAATAAATGCGGAATACACTAGAGGTCTATAAAATCACACATGGTCTGGAGAAAAAGCGTTATTTATCCCTTCACACAACACAAGAACTCGAGGTCACTCAATGACATTAACAAGCAGCAGGTTTAAAACTAAACAAAAGGAAGTACTTCTTCACAGAAACATAAAGTCAACCTCAGAAACCTGTAGCTATGGGATGCTGTGAAGGCCAAAGTGTAACTGGGTTCAAAAAGAATGAGAAGTTCCTGGAGAATAGGTCCAACAATGGCTATTAGCCAAGATGGTCAGGGATGCAACCCCATGCTCCAGATATCCCTAAACCGCAAACTGCCAGAACCTGGAACTGGCAGACAAAAGATGGGTCACTCAAAATTGCTTAAGATCTGATATCAGGAATCATAACATTCAAAAACTGGTAGGAGAACACGCCAACCTTTCTGGCCACTCAGTAAAAGACTTAAGGGTGGCAATTTTGCAATAGAAAAGCTTCAAAAACAGACTCCAACAAGAAACTGCTGAGCTTGAATTAATATGCAAACTAGATACCATTAACTTGGGTTTGAATAGAGACTGGGAGTGGCTAGGTCATTTCACATATTGAATCTATTTCCCCATGTTAAGTATCCTCACACCTTCTTGTCAACTGTCTAAATGGGCCATCTTGATTATCACTACAAAATTTTTTTTTCTCCTGCTGATAATAGCTCATCTTAATTAATTAGCCTCTTACAGTTTGTATGGCAACTTCCACCTTCTCTGTATGTATATATATCTTCTTACTATATGTTCCATTCTTTGCATCTGATGAAGTGGGCTGTAGCCCACGAAAGCTTATGCTCTAATAAATTTGTTAATCTCTAAGGTGCCACAAGTACTCCTGTTCTTTTTGCGGATACAGACTAACATGGCTGCTACTCTGAAACCTGTCAAAATTGCTCTGTCCTGTTCAGTCTCTCTGAAACATGACACTGGCCACTGTCGGAGACAAGATACTGGGCTAGACGGACTTTTGGTCTGACCCAGTTCTTGTGTTCTTATGTTGGAAATTATTCCCACTGGTGAGCGGGAGTGTGTGGGGAGGGACCTTACGGTGCTACCACCTGGACTGATCCTGTCCTCAGGATAAATGGAACTGCCCATTTAGGTTGTAAGCTCTTCAGGATAAAGACGGTCTATGACCCTGGGTTTGTGCCATGCCTACCAGTCTGGGGCCCTATTCTCAGCTGGTCCCTAGGCACTACCGTGATAAACACAATTAATAATAATAATAATTAATATTATTCTCCAGCAGAGAGATCCACTTTTTTGAAACCAAGAGGAGGAAGAGACAGACAGATTAATATTCTGGATAATAGTCTGTCCCTTCTGCAAAACTGTGATTCCAGCAGGAAGAAAACTCAGAATTTTTTGACATCCCAGATGACTCGATGCTATTCTCCCTACCTGAAGGCCCAAAAGTCCCTTGATAACATTAACTTAACCATTTCCCAGCAATCTTCTTATCTGAGACTGCAACAAGACTCCCCCTTTCAGGATGACTCGTGGCATCACTGAAAAGCATGCAGGAAGAGATCAGCACTCGCTCGCTCTGCACATTAGGTGACTTCACTCTATTTGCCATATGCTTTTGCAATAGGTTCCTTTCATCAGCTGCCTTTGAGGTTCTTTGAAAAATGGAAATAATTAGGCACGTGTATTTTCACTGGCACAGGGATGCTGAAGCCTGATCTGAAAGGTTTCACCATTGCAAGGAAATAATAGGCCCAATTAAGTGTACTTTATTTATTCTGTGAAGTTCAAACACCACAGCTTTGGGGACAAGAATCTTATGCAGAGCAGGAGTGTGGGTTTATACAAGATCAGGGATTAAAAATAATCTGCTTGGATTTACAGAACAACAACAAACCAAAAAAAAACAATGGACAGTCAAAGGGTAAAAGTTGCATTATGCATGTTTATGTGAAATTCACCCCTATGCAGAGGGCCAGCAAAAAAAATCTAGGCACCTTTTCAGTCCTGTTTCTACTAATGCTAGGGCCAGAGTTGCAAGAAGAATCATGGGGTTCCAGTCTGTTGGTTTCATTTGTGTGCTTATTTATTTAACAGACAGCTAAAGAGATGGATGCAGCTGTGACAAAAACCTCATTGACTCCAGGGAGAGCAGAATCAGGCCCTTAATTATCACTCATGAGTTCTTGGTCAGCTGATACTTCCAAGAACTTTCTAAAGTTTCAAAGGAAAAAAAATCTCATCAGTGCATTTTAATTGTACACAGGTGAAAGGCACCATGTCATCTGGCTTGGGCTTGAGGGGAGGGAGCAGTTGTATTCTGTGGGACCAGTGCAAAAGGGCTGATGCTGCATTAGAACACACAGAGAAATCAAAGCCAAATAGAATTCTTAACCTACAGCAAATCACTATTAAAAACTGGAGAGGATGCCCTGAAAATAATTAAAGTGATGCGAGAGAAATCAACATGCTCCTGTGCTTACAGGTCTCAGGTCTCCAGGGGCCAGCTCCTGTCTCTGCTGCCTGCAGTGGCTTCCTACCCATACGTTTGGACAAAAGGCACTTTATTACAGTAATTTATCACCCCATAAAAGTGGCTCTCTTGCACTGCCGAATAATTTTGAAAGAAATATGTTTTAAAAATTAAAAATGCAGTTCGTGTATGCACACTCAGGTCTGCTGGGAGACATTTTTGCAACTACTGTAACTGCCTGGGTAGTTTTAATACCTCTACCTTCCATTATTTAAAGTATGATGATATTTTTTCCTTCTCTGAGCTTTGTCAGCTATAAATAAAAGATAAGGGTTGAACTGTATAGGGTATCAGTAAGCACTTCCATTATTGATACTTAATGTTACTCCGAGAGGGGATGGCGGGGAACTCAGTGCTTCTCGTTCACACCTAAATCCTTGGGCATGGGCTTGGAAAAGCTGAGGGTATAAAATTAAGAGGTCATTTCTCCACTTCTGTTTCCATTTTCTCCTCCATATGGCACATCCCAAGGCACAAACAATGCACTTTCCAGCTCCCCTAATGAACCATTTAGCTAATGCAAACACTGGGAGAACCAGGGAAAGGCTTTTGCTGGATGGCCCCCAGACTGATCAGCAAGACTCCCTCCTGCCCATCCCCAGGCCTGGAAGGGTGCTCAGACAAAGGCCTGGTTTCAGAGTAGCAGCCGTGTTAGTCTGTATTCGCAAAAAGAAAAGGAATACTAGTGGCACCTTAGAGTAAATAAATTGGTCAGACAAAGGCCTGAAGCTGGGGCTGCATTCACGGGACATGCAAGATTTATTCACAACCCCCCTCCTACTTTCTGGGAAGGAAGAAGGGTCCTTTTCTGTGTCAAATCTGAGCCACTGGCTCCTCAGCTGCTATAGCAAAAATAACACATTTTCCTGGTGTTCTGCGGCATAAGGGTGTGCGTACTTTATTAGCATTGTTGTGTAAATCGCTAGCTCCTCCAAAGGCAATTAGCTCAACAACAACAAAAGGCAAAAAGGGACCCAACCACAATGGGCTTATTTAACAAATAATTCACCAGACAGGCCCAGCAAGGAAGGGGCGGTTTAGGCTTCTTTGATTTGGTTTTAGCAAAAAGGGCTCTTAAAAAAAAAAGAAAGAAAAAAGTGCCTCAGATTTTCCACAGGCTCCAGAGCCCTGATCAGTCCTCTCTGTGGCTTCCATTGCCTCCTCCAGCCCCCCTGCCCCACCTCTCTATCAGCCCCAATCCGTGTGGGTTATGGGATTTGGGGAATTTGCCCCAGTGCAGCCACATCAGTGCACACCCTTAGTGCAGACGTGGTGCTCTGGTGGGAAGCAGGGTTTGGATCTGTGCAATTTACTCCAGAGAGTTCCCAGAGTTCGTGGCACCCAGTGCAAGCCCCGCTTTGCACTGGTTCAGCCCATTTGATGTGGTTAAACCAGGGCAAATTTCCCCAGTGTGGACAGACTCTTTAGCTGTGCAAGACCACCTCCGCCCTACAGAATCCTCAAACTCCTCCCTGCACCAGAGTTGCAAAGGGGCAGAGACTGTGACCTTTAGTGCCACCTAGCCTAATGGGATGAGGGGCCAAGGTCCATTAGTGGGGCAGTATGGTGCAAACTGGGACTGTGCCTGCCATTCCCTTAGATGGGGCTGTCACTCTGGCCCCAGCCCTCAATTCGTTACAAAAAACAAACAAACCAGTCTGGACATATACAGCAAACACTTAGCCTTGCAGGGAAGCATGAAGGACTGAAGAGAAAGCCTTTGTAAGGGATGGCATCAGCAGGAGACGTGCACTCCACACTGGCTCTTCAAAGCTATCTAATTCTGCACCCCCCCTGCACCCATGTGAGTCAGGAGTGACTCCCTCAAAGTCACTTATAGCCCAATGTCAAACCTGGGTGAGCTCCGATTCAGGGCCTGCCCTCAACGAGTCTCCTGAGCCAAAGCTGAAACAAGCTGATATGAGGAAAGAAATCATGTCCTCCTAGTGTCTATTATTAAATGTAACCCTTCACATAAAAATCTCCCCTCAATTTAAGTACCACCGGAGAGGGGTTTTAAGTGCAACTGGACAGTTTTGCTTAATCATTACATCCTGGCATCTTTGTAGCTGAGCACAGAGAGCACAGGATGACTAGGTACCCTGGAAACATTTATTAAGTCAACTCTCCAGTAACTTCTATATACCAAACATTTGACAACTGAACTGGTGAGGCCATTGTAGGCTCGGCTCCCCCTTCACATCCCTGGTTTTCTACCTTCCTCCAGAGCTGGAAGGGATTGCATCAGCCATTCATGCCTGCTGTACACTAATCACAGATCTGCAACTAACCCTGATGTCTCTTCAAACCACAGAATGACAGAATTAGCACATTACTCATGTCACCCTTTTTGCAACAGATCATCCTGGGGATGTGCCTATCTTCAAATTCTAAGAAGCAACTTCAGGATTCAGAGAATGAGCAAAAGTGAGTCATGCTCAGAGGTTTCTTTTGCTGCTTTTGTTCACCCAGCATTAACAGAAAGATAAGCTCAAATCTCTCCGAGTGCACAGACCTTTAAAGGACGAACAGACATTGAGGCCATTTGCTTTTGGATGTCAGGCTGAGCAAACCTCAGACAGGAGCACAGAGTTGCAGGCTGCGGTTAGGCTGAATCAGACTACATTTAAAAATGGAACAGTCAGTTCAGGGAGTCTAAGGCATTGAGGACCCATTGAAAGCCATGAGGAGGGGCTCTGCATCATTCTGCCATCACAGGGAGAGCCCCTTGGTTATTCCACAAACATGGGAGACTCCCTTGCCACTTGGCACATGCTTAGGGTGCCAGACAGCAAGTCTGGTCTGGTGAAAAATCGGGACGGGGGTGGGGGGAGAGGGGGTAATAGGAACCTATATAAGAAAAAGACCCAAAAATCGGGACTGCTAATCATGCTTCACATGCTCAAAGTGTCAAGTGAATGACAAGTGTCCAGCAATGTGGCCTAAGTGGACTTGATGCTCAGATAATACTACGAGTAGAAATGCCTAGATAGACACGTCCATGATACAGATGGTGTTGCTAACCTGACAATTGTGAGCTTGGAAACTTGTGGTACAATTCTAGGCCTCCATGGAAAAACACTGCACTGGATTTAGCTGGCCAGAACTGCACCTTCCCGTGAGTCCCTAAAGCCCCCTGTCTCGCCCAATGGAACATGCAGCCATATTGGCTGCTTAGGGATTAGTTTGCAGTCAATTCTATAAGCTTTTGCTGAGTGAGGTTCTTTAAGTAATCCCCATCCTTGGTGCAGCATCACAAGCACTTTACATACATGCCACAGTCACACTTTAGATTGCGGTTCCACTAATGCATGGCTTATGAAGGATTAATAATTAACCGCTGTAATACGCCTGTTACACACATGAATAATATGTGTTTTAGATGGT
This sequence comes from Natator depressus, assembly GCF_965152275.1. Lineage (NCBI taxonomy): Eukaryota > Metazoa > Chordata > Testudines > Cheloniidae > Natator > Natator depressus. Next base: position 23,796,627 of record NC_134249.1, on the reverse strand, counting down.
TATAAACACATCAGAAGAAGTTTTTATAGATTGTTATAAGCCATGGTTATATGCAACCTATTGCCCTGGTGGACTCTATAATAAATGATTAACCACTTATTAAAAACAGCTACTAACATTTTATTCACCCTTTATAAATTATTTCTAAATGGAGCCTTACCACAAAGTGTGATCCATGCCATCTCACCTCTGTTATTTCTCCCCATGCCACTGTGGCATTGAGTGGTATGTCACTGCAGGAGCTGGAGCACTTTCAGTAGGGTGCCAATTGTGGACGTTAGCATCACATATTGCATATCCTTATGGCCAGTCTGTCCCACACTGCACAGAGGTTTCACGCAAGTACCATGCTTTAATTTTTCCCAAGGGTTGCATAGCTGGGCGGACCATCAAAGTCAAGTCCAATCACTCTCTAGGGAACAGCTGAAACTGTTCCCCAGTTTTGTTGCATAGAGTAAACCCTGAGCAGGTCTGTTTTCCCAGAAGGTAATTTTTGTAAAGAGGTCTTGGGTGCCTTGTACCATTCTGTCCCTGAGAATGTATTCTCTTAATAGTACTATTCCTTCAGTTGGATCTGGATTTACATAGACATATGGTGGTTGGGAGGTCATGCAAAAGACCCTGCTCTGAGCACACACTATTAGCCTTGCTAATTACTCCCTGCAGCACTTACCACTGGGTACATACAAGAGGCTTTCAGAACTGAAGTGCTTCAAGGACTCTGCTTCCTTCACTGAAGTTCGGCTGCTTCTTCACAACCCACTACTTGAAGCTCTCTCTGTCTGTGGCAGCTCTCTCACACAGATGCAGAAACTCGATCCATTCCAAGAGGGTTTGTGACCAACAAAGGGGTATGATTTTGTAAGTGGTGTACTGTTGAGAGCCAACAAGACAGTTTGCTTGAGAAACAGTGTTCAGAAACAGCAGAAATTACCTGCTCAGCAAAAAGCATTAGGAAGGACAAAGCCATTAGCACCACTGAAGAGCTATAAATAAAGGTACTTGGGAAGTAAAATCTCTTAGCACCACAGGAATACACTGGGGTACGAAAACTTTCAGATACATGTAAGGGCCTAAAGTGTTGAAAGACAGGTGCTGTCCCTTCAGAATAGGAACATCTGGCATTCCCCTCTTCCTCCCTGCCTGTCCCACCTCCACCACCACTTCATGGTATGGTCTTGAGGCTTCCACTTATGGTCTGATTTTCAAAGGTGCTGAGCACCGATAGCTCCTGCTGAGCTCCCACCATTTCCATGGACTTTCTACCTCAGAGTCAGCCCATTAACCTCTCTGCCTTATTTGCCCAATTTATGAAATGCAAAAACCCCGTACCAAGCTCCCAGAAGTTCTGTTCGGTTTTAACGGGTTAACGTGGGTGCAGCACTTTGAAGATGTTCTGTGCTATATAATTCCTGAGCGTCATTACTCCAGTCTGCCCAGGCTCACACAGAATGTTTGGGAACCTTTCCGTGACCCTGGGGTAAGTTTCAAGCCTGTAACATAACCTGATGAGTTTCATTTTTCATAGCTCCACCTAAGGCAATATATAATTAATAAGTAACATATAAATCTTGTTTTCCTTTGGGGGTGGCGCACTGTGCATGTGTGTGTGTATGTGGTGGGGGTTCCCTAATACTTTCTACCAGAAAGATAAGGATTAAAATGCCAAGTGGCAGGGGCAGAAGCACCAAGTCTGAGACGCAGCAATGCTCGGTACAAGGGATAAAATCTCTGCTCTGCTGGTATGTATCCAGGAACACAGGAATTGCAGTACTAGATCAGACAAGGGTTTCTCTACTCCAGCATCCTGCCTTGAACAGCCACCAGTAGCAGCTGTTTCAGAGGAAGGAGCAACAAACCTTGCATCTATGCAATAAACTGACCACAGTGAAAATTTCTTTCCCAGTAGCTGGAGATTGGCTTATGTCTCAAAGCAAAGAGAGTTATGTCCCTTCCCAAACCATTTTGCTCATGTGCCAGTCGAGGGTGGACCGAGCCAGGAGGAGGAAATCTTGGACAAGGATGTGGAGGGGTAGGGGGACCCAGAGGCAGAGGACAACTCAGAGCGGAACAGGGCGTTGACTGACTCCCTCACTTCATGGGAATCTGCCTCAGATCTCCAGGAGACCCTCATGGAGATACTGGGCAATCCGCTGCCGCAGGTTCTTTGGCAGAGCTGCTTTGTGTCTTGCCCCATTAAGGGTAACTTTCCTGCAGCGCTCTGCCGTCACTGAGGGGGGTGGGAAGAGACCATTACTGCACACAGGGGAGTCGCATAAGAGCCAGGGCGGAAGCCGCAGTCTTGGAGAAGACCCTCCCTTGATTCCCTGCTCACCCTCAGCAGTTAGATATCTTCCATAATGAAGACAGCCTGTGGAAAATGTGTGGACAGTAATGATTATAAGGCCCCCCCTACAGTGCTGGCTCTCCCCAAGAGCCACGTGCCCAGTGTACAGTACAGTCCTGGAACACAGATTTCCCCTGCCCCTGCGGTTATTCAGCATTTTGGGGGTCTTGTGGCTCATGTGTGCTTGCCTAGGGTCAGCCAGTTAGTGACAGGTACGTGAATAGTGGCTGTGTTTTAAATCAGTGAATCAGTGGTCTGTGTGTTGCAAACAATATCGCTTCCATAAAATGTTGCATTTTGGCTTCACAGATATGACCGTGGGAGCCCAGCCTCCCTCTTTGTTATCGCCAGCTGAACGGCTGCGCAGAATTAGAAAGCGGCCACAAAGAACTAGAGAGGACTTTCTGCGTGATGTCATGATGCACTCCATGGCTGAAAAACAAGAATTGAAGGAGTGGCGGGACAGCGAGAAGAGGGACCGAAAGGAGAATGAGGTGCACCAGAACGAAGCTACAGAGCAGCTCTTAAAAGTTATGGAGCGCCAAGTGGACACGCTCCAGGCGCTAATAGCACTGCAAACTGAGCAGCTCCGCGCCCGCCCTCCCCTGCAGCCGCTGTCGCAAAACTATTTGCCATACTCCACCCAGACACTGCCAACACACTCTTATCAACCTCCTAGCTGCAGTCTGTACCCGCTGCATTCCACTCCTGCCCCGTCACAGGCCAGCCCTGCAGACTCCCAGTACCCACTGCACTCAACACCCGTCCCGCTGCAGTTTGGCCCTGCTGTAGTACAGTACCCGCTGCACTGTACTCTAAGGGACAAGGTTGCATGATACCTGGACATACACAAATCTTTAACCCTCCCAGGACCCCGCCTCCTCCTGGGACCTCCCTTCCCCCCATCCCTCACAGTGCTGATGTGTTTTTTTGTTTGTCTCTCTTCTCCAGTTGTTTTTTAATAAAAGAATTGTGTTGGGTTGAAAGCAAACAGAGCCCTGCAAAGCAACAGGCCATTTTCTGATACCTTCCTAGGGCCTCGCCTGCACCAATCACCATCCCCTCCTAGCATTACAAGTGCTGCACTCCCGAGCATAGCAACAAATATTAGCGGATTTCAGCTTCAAATTGCTGCTTCAAGGCATCCCTGATCCTTATGGCCCCGCACTGCACCCCTCTGATAGCCCTGATCTCTGTTCACATTCAGCCTCCAGGCACTGAGCCTCAGCGGTCCAGCCCTGAGTGAAAAACTTTCACCCTTCCCTTCACAACTATTAGGGAACGTACAGCACATGGCTATAAGCATAGGAATATTGTCATCGGCTAGCTCTAGCTTCCCATAGAGGCAGCGGCAGCAGGCCTTTAAATGGCCAAAACCACACTCAACAGTCATTCTGCACTTGCTCAGCCTGTTGTTGAACCGCTCCTTGCTGCTGTCAAGGTGCCCCATGTATGGCTTCATAAGCCACGGTATTAAGGAGTAGGCAGGTTCTCCCAGGATCACAATGGGCATTTCGATTTCCCTTCAGTGATCTTCTGGTCCGGGAAGAAAGTCCCTGCTTGCAGCTTCCTGAACAGGCCAGTGTTCCGAAAGATGCGTGCATCATGCACCTTTCCGGACCAGCCTGCGTTAATGTCAGTGAAACATCCACGGTGATCCACAAGCGCCTGGGGAACCATAAAGAAATACCCCTTCCGATTAATGTACTTGGTGGCCAGGTGGTCTGGGGCCAGAATTGGAATATGTGCACCATCTAACCCCCCTCCACAGTTAGGAAAGCCCATTTGTGCAAAGCCATCTACAACGTCACACATGTTGCCCAGAGTCACGGTCTTTCGGAGCAGGATGCAATTAATGGCCCTGCATGCTTCTGTCAACATGAGTCCAACAAGTCGACTTTCTCACTCTGAACTGGATAGCGACTGATCGGTAGCAGTCTGGAGTAGACGCTATCGCCAAGTGCTTCTCCAACGACAGGGCAACTCTCATTCTTGTGTCCTTGCACCACAGGGCTGGGGCGAGCTCATCACACAGTCCCATGAAGGTGGCTTTCCTCATCCGAAAATTCTGCAGCCACTGCTCGTCATCCCAGACGTGCATGATGATGTGATCCCACCACCCAGTGCTTCTTTCCCCGAGACCAAAAGCAGTGTTCCACTGGGGTCAGTACCTCTGTGCATGCCACAAGCAATCTCATGTCGTAGCTACTACGTGTGGCGAGATCAATGTCACACTCCTCTTGCTTTTGTAGTTTAAGGAATAACTCCACTGCCACTCGTCACGTGTTAGTGAGAGCGAGCAGCATAGGGGTCAACAGTGCGGGATCCATTCCTCCAGACTGAAAAGGCAGAGTGCGCAGTACACAAACCTTTGAAGATGGCGCCAAATGCAGACAGAAGTACAGGAATTACTGGGATGCGAAGCAATGCATCACGGGGCATTGGGACAGGACCCAGGATGCCCTATGACCCCCTCCGCCTTCCCACAACTCTTAGCAGTGGAAGAGGAAGAGATGCTCTGTGGGATAACTGCCCAGAGTGCACAGCTCCGAATACCGCTGCAAGTGTGAACACGCTATTGTGTGGGCAGCTGACAGTGTGAACACACAACAGCGGTTTCCCTTCAGCGCTCTCAGAGCAGCGCTGTAACTGCCAGTGTAGACATACCCTCAGTCTTTAAGACAGAATATTTGTACTTCATCCATACTTTTTTTTTTTAAAAAAAAAAACAGCTAGTTTTCCAATGTGTGTGCGTGCGCATAGGGCTCAGACAAGAGGGAAAGTTGTGAGGTGCTTTCTAAAGCACAAATTATTTTAAATTATATTTCATAGATATAGCCCTGAATACTTTATACACAACTTTAATTAAATAAAACAACACACACACACAGGTCTCACCAGTTTGGCCTCATATTCTTCACACCCCATGTGCCATTTGTCCCTTTAAAATATAGAAAGTACTCTTTTCTCCCTCAAAAGTCTAAAGGAGGCAGGCCTTGGAAAGGCTCTTTCCTGCCCAGGATGGGTCCAAGGGCTCTACACTGTACTTTCTGAACTAAGCTATCAATGTATGTTCTGAACGAGTTCATTGTTTACAGAATCAGTGAAATTTTTTTCTACCCTTTGTTCCTCTCAATTCTTGGCACTTCCATGAATTATGAAAAGCTGAAGAATTTGCAACTTGCCAGCAACTGATAAAGATAAAATTTTCATCTTTCATGTGCTGTTTGTCAGAGCCACACTCGTCCATTCTTCCACCGAAGAATTTGTATGCCTTATCTTGAGCAACATCTGGGCTTCTAGCATGTTCTCTTGGCAAGCAAGTTGGCTCAGGATTCCACAGCAGACCAGGGCTGGGTGCTCTGCATCCAAGATGTAAATTTGCTATACAGGTCTCCATTCTCCCTGGGCAATAGATCTTGTATTACATCACAATTCAATGTGATGTGTGTTTCCCCTTTTATTTATTTCAACATATACTTGTCTATTTTCACCCCCTCACCCCAATTTTCCAGTTTATTTCATCCAGGAAAATAACTGGCATGTCAAGTGTCTGAACTAGCTGTTATGAGTCCCTGCTGCCCTCGGCTCCCTGTTGTTCAGTCCTTTGCAGCACTGGAGATTTTTGTTTGTTTCCTTGTTCTCTCCTGACAATGCAGTTTTCCTGCGAATGTAAAACTGGTTTGTTTCAGCTGTGTTGGAGTGAGTGCAGTTCCCCACAGAGCAGGGCACAGCACTGTAGGGTTGTGTGTTACACGAGACATTAGAGCCTGATTTTCAGAAACGCTGAGCACTCACAGCTCCGGTTAAAGTCAATGGACCAACTGGTGCTCTGCATCTCTAACAAGCTGCATGCACATGCACAATCTCTAAAGAGGAGCTCCACTCTGAAAAGCAGCTCTGTAAGAACGGCATTGCGGGTTTCAGTTTTATTCCCTCTTATAGACTCCATGCCCAACTTCGCCCTGTTTACAGGCTGTGAGGGTCTTTCTTGCTGCCGTTCATGCTGAGATTTGCCAAACTAAGCAGGGCCAATTCTGTCTTTGACATCATCACCAGCCAGAGAGTCCCCATGAATCTTAGCTGGCACTTCTGTCAATTCAGGCAAAATAGAGGCCAGCATGCTCCCCTGCATCTCTAGTGGCCCACAGGGCTAACATGAGGTACAAACAAACAAAATCAACCTAGTCCTTTGCAGTAGAGTCAATGCAGAGGGAGCACACTGCTCAGGTCAGAAGCAGATCATTTGGAGGTTTCAGAGTAGCAGCCGTGTTAGTCTGTATTCGCAAAAAGAAAAGGAGTACTAGTGGCACCTTAGAGACTAACCAATTTATTTGAGCATAAGCTTTCGTGAGCTACAGCTCAAATAAATTGGTTAGTCTCTAAGGTGCCACTAGTACTCCTTTGGATCATTTGGAGTTACTTTTCTGGCCTTACTGTCAGACTCAGGGTTAGATCCACAACTGGTATAAAACAGGGTTATTCCACTGAAGTCAACAAAGTGGCACAGGTTTACAGCAGCTGAGGACCTGCCCTGGAGCCCCGTGCCTCCTTTTGCCAGTGACAAGGCAAGTGTTGCTTTCATGATTGGCAGCTGCTTAACCCACAGCATTTCAAAGCAAAGGGAAGCACACAAAATAACATAGGCAGGTCAGCCCGGATTTTGCTTGAATAAGGAGGCGATTAGCAGAAAGACAGACTGGTGCAAGCCATTGCATGATGTCAATGCATTGTCCCATATCTTGAAGTTTAGCAGCAGCCGTTTCTCCTCCTGTTTCTATTCAAATATCCTTATGAACAGACAGCCAATGATAAAGAGGAAAACATGGCTGTGAATGGCTCTGCTCTGACAGACTCTGTAATGGGAGCTGCAGACCCCAGCTGCGTGCACTGTAAAATTCTCTTTGACACTAGCACAGTCTGTGTTCTGCTCAAAGCCTTGGAAAGTTTTCAGAATTTTTCAGACAGTATCATATTAAGTTACCCAAAGTATTTTCAAAGAGGGTGTTCGCTTGCCTAAAATTTTGTTAGCGTTAATAAAAAGTGGCAGAATTGGACAGAAAGCAAAGCATATGCACTTGTGAAAAGAAAAAGTGGCCACTCAACAAAAATGTGACCCAATGGAGGACAAAGCAATAGGAAAGAGTCTGAAATGTCTGCAGTGTGGGGATGGGAGGAGGAGGGGCAGTGCAGAGTGTGAGGAGGAAGCTGGGGCAGGGGGAGGGCTCAGTAATTCAAAAGCCGTCCTTTGTTCCTTCTAACCACTGCCATTTCTCAGGATAGGTCTATACTGCGATTAAAAACCCTTTGGGCTAGCGGGGTTCGGGCTAAGGGGCTCTTTAATTGCAGTGTTGACGTTCCGGCTCAGGCTGCAGCCCCAGGTCTGGGACCCTCCCAGCTCACAGGCCTGACCTCATTTGTTTATTTAGATTTAAATAACTCCAATTAGTTATGGGTGCCCCGACAATTAAACTCCATGCTCATCGGAATGGCCACGTACACGGGCCCCGTAAGTAAAGTAACCCGAGCTGTATTTTAAAGAAAGAGGTTTTGGAACTGTGCTTGCTCTGATTAAGGAGGGAAGCTGCAGGGGGCTGGCTGCGCTCAGTGTACCCATTTGAGAAGCTAGGCACACACTTGGGGCAGCTCTCCCATCCCACCGCTGCAAGTGGCTACACTCCATTTTTAGTGCACTAGCTCAGTCAGAGCTAGCATGGGTATGACTCCTTGAGCTAGCAGTCCCCCTCCCACCCCGCTCCACTCAGACATATCCTCAAATTGCTGAGCCCCAGCTCCCCATCCTCCTTTCATCTGAGCTGTCTTGTGAGATTGTACATTTTCCGGGACAGGGACTGTCTCTTAGTTTTTGTACATGCAGTGGCTGCCTAGCACAAGGGCCAAGATATTGGTTGGGGCCTTCAGCATACTAAAGCCATACACATGATAACAGTAATAAGCAGAGCCTGTTTTAAGATGAGAGATGAAAGGACTGATAGCACTCAGATACCACACGCCTGATCCAAAGCCTTTTTAACCTTTCTATTGGACTTCAATGGGCTTCAGATCAGGCCCTACGAGCCGTCTATTTTGTCTGACCGTAGTCACTGTACAGAGCAGCAGACTAGGAATGTACTTGCCCCTAAAGGTGGTCTCTACAGAATAGGGCTGAGATGCACTGGCAGGGAAGTTTGCCCGGTCCTCAACCAGACTGTACCTGCTCTCTAGGATTGACAGTCTGGCACCTTTCAGCAGCACTAAATAAAAGTTGGTGGGGAGAGGAGGAGGGGGTTCTTTTATTTTACTTTAAAGAGCCAGAGACCAGAATTAAATTTTAATGTTACTTTTAAAGTCAAACACACATTTGCAACACCGAGCCAAGTCAAATGCTAAATTAGCACCATCAGCTAAAAAGAAAACTATAATTTAATTACCGGTGAGAACATTTTTTTGAGTTTCTTAAAGTTACTTCATTTCTAGATACACAAATGGGACTATGAAGATTTGCTAATTTTCTGAGTTTTAGTTTATTTGTGAGGTGCTAACAACACTTTTCTACCCTGAAAAACTTTTCTTCATCTCCTCTTGTTACAGAGGGACCTTTAGAAAGTTGCCGGAAGTATTCGTGGGCAGTAAATCCAGTGTTGCAGTATGCCAGTCATATTATTCCCCTTACTATCATTATTTGTGAGCCCCCAAAAGCCTGCCTGGCACTTCGCAGAGACAAGAAAGAAATAGTCCCTACCCTGAAGGGCTTGGCTTAACTAAACTAGACATGCATGAGGAACTGAGACACAGAGAGCTTAATTTAGGGCATCTAAATGGGAGCTGAGCTTTTTTTAAAATCTGGCCTTATGCCACTTATGTAAGGTGACACAAAAATTCTGACAAAGCCAGAAGTTGAATCTAGATCTTCTGAAACCCAAGACAATGCCTTAACCACAAAAACTGCCCTGCTACACACAGTGAGTAGATCTGCAGGGTACGAAGGTTCATACTAATTGTAAGAACTCCCAGTACCTATTTGCTGTAGAAATGTTGCATTTGCAAAAACCCTTTAGTGATACTAGAACTGGAAAACCAGCTACCCGTCTTTTCTTAATTTATTTTAGTGTCACCACCGCCCTCTACTGATTGGAATCAGAACTGATTAAGTATGTGCCCTGGGAACTATACAGCTAACAGATACCAGGAATTCTGCTCTAGTTGATGCGGTAAGGACCAGTGCTTCTGGAGCAGGAAGATCTGCGTGCCCTGTCCTCTGGGACCATGAAGTTCCAAGAGGTCATGCTCTGTAGCACAGTCACAACGGTGAGGTTGCCTGAACAGCCACAATTTGTGATTGTGTATTACATGTTTTACACACATACACACACATACACGCACACTTAAAAACCATCCTCATAACTTTAAAAAGCCACTATTTGCTACCCGTGTAGCCCAGAAATGCTAACAAACACTATCGTACAGCAGTATGAACAAGGCTGCCCTAATAATGTGCCTCTCTGGATTCTTGTCATGCTGCCCTAGTGATATTCAGCTCAGTAATGAAGGTGGCGGGAATCCTAAGAAAGGAAGAACAGAGAAAATAGCAAACAAGCTTGGAATAATGCAGAGTTGCCATGAAGAGTCACAGTTTCACTTACAGGAATTTAGAGAAGTTTGATTTTTCCCCTTACCCCCCCATGGTCCTCCTTGTTGTAGCAGGAGCAGCAGAGTCAGTCAATGGGAGCAAACAGAGTGGAGGCCATTGGTGAACAGCTGAGCACGGCTTCCTAAAAGGTTGTAGAGGACTTTCCATCATCGGGCTCAAATCGAAGTCACACTTCATCTATCAGATCTGGCTTCTCCAGCCTTGGGAATTAGAAGGCTGTTGATATCATCAGGGGGAACAGGGACATCACTTCACAGCTCAGAGCTGTCCTTATTTAGGATGGGATTGTCAAAGGGTGGTAGGGTGGGCTGGGGAGGCGTCTACCTCCTGGGACCTGAGAAGAGCCCATACAAATGACTCAAGAAGATACAATGCCGTTGGAAGTGGCAAGGTAGATAAAGACACAGGTGGGAGGTGAGGAGGCCATGAGACAAGGCACCAGGGAAGGAGCCCTCACTCTGCAGAGGAGCAAGGCTGAGTCTCCCCAGGGAACTTGTCTCTGGGGGATACTGCAGTGTGGGTGAAAAAAGGGATGGAAGGACAAAGCAAAAGAGGTGGGACTTTTCATTGTGGAGGAAGAAGGGGAGAGGTGAGGAATAGCACAGGCTCCGCCCCACCCCCCCAGCTCTGATAATGCATCTCAGGCCTCTCCTCCATCCAGGGGCGCTGGGACTACAGTGCACCATGGCTTGAAGTAATAGCCGCAACCAAATGCACAGCTTCCATCATACAACAGCATTTACACTTTGGTTCAATGGCTTCCAGCCCCCCTGCCTCCACCAGGCCTCTCTTCCAGTCCTGCCCTCCACCACCTCCCCACATACAGAGCACTCCCCCGATGTACCCCAGACACGTCCTACTAGCCCAGCCCTGCAGTTCCTCATTTGCGCCTTTTGCTGAATATACTGTGCAGATTTATACTGGCTGATTTATAGACTCCATAAAAACTAGCTGCATAGCATATAATAGGCAGTGGAATCAGGCTAATGCATACAGGTGAGGCACATTATCCTGACTCAAGCTACAGCCAGAAGGGGACAAGACCCCAAGATCTTGGATTCCTCTGTGCAAACCTGGACAGGAAGGAACAAAGAGTCTGGGAGAGAGAATTATGGGATTTTGATCTCAGCCTTTTCCTTTTGTTGTTGTTGTTGGAGGTAGATAAAAGGGACCTGAGCAGGACTCTCGGCACCAGGGAGTGAGATACTAGAGAGATACACCAACCTGCTCATTCCACTTCCCACTGTAAAAACAAAGCAACTGTCAAAAGGCAGCAGGGATGGGACAGGTAGGAACCTTCTATCTACCCTTCCTCCAAAATACTGGCGCTTTGGATACAATGGAATCCGGGTCTGAACCAGAAATGATCCCTGCTTGGGGGGCCAATTGCAGAAGGAAGGGGCAAAGTAGGTGTCCAAGGTACCATTACGCTAGCCTCACTCCTGCTGCAGACATGGCACTAGCTACTAATGGACGTGACCCGAGACAGAAGATATGGGCCAAGGGGCAGGATTCAGTCCAGATCCAGAGCCCTGCCCCCTTTAACACTGGAGCATCTGTGATCCCAGCACCCTAGTTTAAGCCCATCTCTGATGGTAAGTGAAATGAGATGGAGGAGGGGTGCAACTAACGGACATGCATATCCCTCTGCCCTGCAGACAGAGCCAAACCCAGGAGGTCAGAAGCTAGTTCAGTGTCACAGCTGCAGAGCGCTGAACACCAGAACACGTTCAGGTACAAGCCTTGGAGCCTCTGCTTCAAGATGACCCTGTGTGCTCCCCTCTCCCCTGCTCAATCATGCTTCCCCTCCAGCAGGTTAGATAGTGGGAGACCTGGGAGGTTGCAGTGTTCCTTTGTCCATGGGGGCCTGTGTGAGCTAGTTACCTCAGGGCACAGATTCTGCGACCCACTTCCAAACCAAGCCCTTGCATCCTTTCTGAGGACCTGGGTGGGAGATAAGGACTCCTCAGTCTGCCTGAGAGGGGAAACCATTACTCTAAAGGGATAACAGGAAGCACGGGAGTGGCCTGCTACAGCAGCGAGCAAGGAGGGAAGTGGATTACAGCAGAGGAAACAGAGCAGCTTTCTGTTATAGTGCAAAGGCAATGATTTATTTGAATAAAAGTAGGGCTTTCTTGCTATCTTCTTTCCTGCCCCTCTCAGCGTTGGCAGGCTCACATGGCTATATTCTGTTTGCACAAGGCAAAGGGCCCAGCTGCACCAGCACGGTCTGCTGTTGCCAGAGCTCAGCGTACACACCAGTTCCTCCAGCATTTTCCAGTCTATCACCAGAGTACAGTCCCTCCCCCAGCTTTGTCCAGGGGGACCTTTGCACTCAACGCTCTCAGCAGAACACCCTCACGGCAAGGACATGAGCAACACACCTGATTCTGAGCTGCCCTGGCCCATGTGTCAGAGCAACACACCTGATTCTGGGCTGCCCTGGCCCATATGCGATGATTTACACTCGTGCAAACTCAATGCACAATGTGACCAGGACACTAGGCATGCAGCAGAAATGATGAGATGAGGGGCAGGGCAGTAGTGAATCAGACCTACTGAGGATATTAACATCTTCAGCCCGGGGCCATTTTGAGGCAGGCTAAAGTGAGACCTGCCTGGTGCCTAGGCCTCTTCCACTGGGGTGAATTCCACCCTTACCGGTTCCTTCTTGCACAATCACCTGATGGACTTCATGATCCAAAGAATTCAGCCACCCTGTCTCAGTTATAATTCATTCCATGAGGTCAAGACGGCTGGATTTGTGTGTCTAACGGGACAAAGCTATAGCAGCAAAGGAATATGTGAAGGCTATTTCCTACAGACGCTCCCTAATTCCTGTTTTAGTGATTTGTGAGATTATTTTTTAAATCTTGGCATTTGTTTGGAGTCCTCTGTAATAGACACAGATAATGTTTAATTTACTTTAATTAAAGATATTGGGGTTTAGTGGGTTTTCTGTCAGTTCCCATAACTCATTTTGATGGGAACCCATTGGATTTTAATGGGAAACCTATTAGATGAACATATTGCGATCTTTAATGAAGCTGATGTGCGATTATACAGGGAACCACCTAAAGGTAATTAAAACCTATTGAGGCCACTAAGGAATAAAGTGAAATGAAGTTAGTCTTGTTTAAGACAATTAATGTAGACAATGATCTGAGAACAAATTAAATGATCCTTGATGACGAGAAGCTGTGCAGGTGGCTACCCCAGAAAATATAGGACACATGAGCAAGGCTTTTGAAGAAAAAAATCCCCATAATAATGGAAATATATTTGTTTATATTACAAGTCAGGCCTTCCCAGGGAAGCTTAACCTTTTCCTTCCCTGGATGGCGTCAGTCCCTGATCCACCCACCCACTTTGTTTAGAACACACTCAGGGTTTCAGGAGAGGGTTTGCACCCAGCTAACAGTAAGCACAGAAGCTGATAAAGGAGTATTGCCAAGTGGGGAATGCACAGAACTGGAAAGTAGGAGGGCTTGAGTGAGACGCGAGTGGTGCCTGGGCCTTTGGCTGGCACTCTGCACAAGGGCCTGGAATTGCACCCGCTGTGACAGATAATAAATGTGACTTTGCAGCGTCTCAAAATGCTCAGGAGTAAGTGATGGCTGGTCTCCCTGCACCCAGGTTCCACTGGGGAGCGTGTGCATGGATCGCCGAGGTCAGCATCTGCCCTTGTCATCTCCAAACTCTCTGCCTACACAATGCTGCTGCAGCCGCTCTGCGGTGTTCTTGCGTTTTGCAGCAGTCTCAGCAGGTGACATTGCATGCGTGACAAAGTATATATATTTTAACCCCCGGGAGGCTTTTTCTGGCAGTGGTTTTGCACCGAGGGTCTGTCTACTCTGCAGCAAGTGTAAACTTACCAGAGCTAGCTTTGGTTTAGCTAGCTTGAACAAAAATATCTGTGAAGCTGACTGACAACACGTGGCAGCATGGGCTAGCTCCTTGAGTAAAGACCCGGGGTCCTGGATGGGGTTGTGCAGCCCCTGCTGCGGCCTGCAGTGCCACTGCCTCCCTGCTACTGTTTTTGGATCTAGCTCAACTGAAGCTCACACAGGCTGTAGTCACACCTCTGATTGCAGCGCAGACATGCCCAGAGAGAAGGGCAAGCTGGACCTGCTGCCCAGATTCAGGACAGTGCACTTGAAGTGGTAATAGCGAGGGGCAAACTCTCACCCTAACAAACCACATGAAGTCAGACATTCTCCCAGGATTATTATTAAGAGCTTCAAGCAGACTGCAAACCATCGCACCAAACCACACCCAGCCACTACCGTAAGTCAGATGACTAACGTAGACCCAACACTGCTGTCAGTGACCTGCATGACACCAGGACATACCATGCTTTGATGCAGAAAGGTCCAAGCAGTAACATAATTAACTGTAGGTATTGTCCACTAATGTTGTGTCTCAACAAATCTGATCTGATCCCTATTCACCAGCCTCGACAACCAGGCTGCCTCCCCATCCTCTGGCGGAGGTGTTAGCCAAGATTTTAGAATTCAACAATGAAACGGGTCTGCAACTAAAACATTTATCTGGCAGTTTTCCCTCTTTAAGTCAAAGTGTTATGTTGGCACGCTGCACTGTAGGTGGCGATTTGCCAGAGGAAAGCATGTGCTGGAAAACCTTGCTCAATATTACAGCAATCTTGTGCTTGTGTGTCTCAGACAACTCCAGGAGGAGCATGCCAGTAGGGCTAACAGCAGCCAGCCCCTCAGGCAAGTGGTGAACAAGGCTCAACGGTGGCTCAGAGCAATCAAAAAGCAAGGGGCTGCCTAAAGCCACTCTCCATGCAGCAAGGCGGGTGCCGGGAATAAAATCCAGCAGTGTGAGTGACACGCAGTGTTTCCACTGATCTGCATTAGTATTATTGGCACCTCAAAAAGAGCGAGATTTGTAGGGGATATCGAGGCATGTTATCTATTCACAATTATTTCCCCAAGATTGGCTACAAGTTGCTTGGGAGCAGCCCAGATTTCAGACAGTTCTGCTGGGCTATTGAGTTGCGGGTGGATAGTGCCTGAGAGGTTAGGAGAGATTTACATGGAACACATGACTTGTGAAGACACCCTGCCCAAAGATGAATAGTCACCTTCTTCCCCACTAGGCAAGGCAAGCGGAGCCTGGGTTCAGAGGTCAGGATGCTCTTGACCTGCTCTGTGGCATTGCCCTATTAGTAGCCGTTAGAGCTCAGGTAATCAAGCTCTGGCGTGAGCATCATGCTTCCACCTGTACACAGAGGGTGTCGTGGCTTCTCTAAGATCAGTTCCCGCGAAGCCAAGGAAGAAGTTAGGATGAAAACTGGAGGATGAAAAAGGGAATTATTGTATAAAGCAAACAAAATCAACCACCACCTTTCACATCCCCAGTGAGTCAGGTCCCTGAGGTCTCAGTCCAGCACCCTGGTGGTTTCAATAGAATGTGCATGCACGACAAAGAGTCCTGAGAGCTCTGCTTTTCTTTATGCCTAGTGCTGGCAGGTGACGGAGACTGGGAGGTGCAACAGATAACACATCGTCTTAAACCATAGCAGGAATTCAAACAACGGTAACAAGCGCTTCCCATAAATACACAGGCCAGTGCAGAGAGACAGTGCTGAAGTTCAGGGCGTTTGAGTCCTATAGAAAGCAGAGTCCTGTGAACAGGGTCTCTCTCCCTTGGGAATGCCCTGAGCCTTACTAGAAATCTAGACAATCTTCTGGGGTACTTGTAAAAGGAAATTATCCATCACTTGCAGTCTTTACAGAGGTTGGGTGTCTCTTTCTAAAGGAAATGCTCTAGTTCAAACACAAGTTATTGGGGTCAAAGCAGGAATTACTGGGTGAAATTCAATGGCCCATGTTATGCAACAGGTCAAACTGGGGATCTTAAAGGTCCCATATGGCCTCTCAGTCTGCAAATCTACAAAAAGTAGTGCAGTGCAGTTACAGGGCAGTGGGGAGCCTTAGAAATAGAGGTTTCTCAGGAACAGGGACACACTGGTCAGATCACAGTGATCAGTCCATATTCAATCCAACAGGAGCTAAAGTATAATTTTTTAAAGGCATTTTTCATTTTCAAGCTATTTTCCAACCACAGGATGCGTGCCCATAAATGCCCAGCTATGTCAAACATCAAATAAAAGCCCTGGATTAAGTTGCCATTCCTTTTCTCATTACATTTGCAAAATTAAAGATGTCTACAGTCATAGCCTAGGGCTTCAAGCATATATTTACACACACAAAAATCAAGACCAGACATTCATGAAGGAGAGTCATACAGCTGATCCCTAAATCCAGTCAACAATGGCAGCGAACAGCTTCTCTACATTAATTGACTTCCATCCCTGTGCGACAGCTAGAGAAACAGAGTCTTAAAGCCCAGCTAGTTAATAGAAGGTAAAACTGAGCAATACCTTCTGCTCCAGCTGGAGAACATTGCCTGGTTGCAGCTGTACTGGGGAAGAGTCAGGATTGGGATTGTTATTAAGTGGGAGTTGGTGCCATGTGTGAGAAGCACAGTTTTAAGTCTGTGTTTCCAGCCCTCAAGTTTGGGTTGTGTTTTTAAACTCCAATATTCAGGGGAGCTATTATGCACTCACACCAGTTTATAGGCGCATACAACCTTAACTTCGCTGTAACAAAGCATTTTGAAGCAAGCTGGTATGAAAGATGTTATATAAATACAAACTTTGACTGTTTACTGGTGCAGACTCTAGGATAAATATGCAGCATTCACAGAGCTCAGCCAAAAAAAGCAGGCTGGCTGGTCTAACCTGGGCAGTTATAACACAGTGCAGCTAGAGCAGAAATGATTTCCAAGTAAAAGATTCACAGAAATTGGTTTGGGTTTTCTAGGATTGTCATCTTCTAGGTCTTGCTGTTCTTAAAAATACCAACTGAGCAGACTTCACACAGGAAGCCTCAGTGCTGGGCAGCTAATGTTCCTGCACAACCACCTGCAAGCAACAAAGCCACTGCTCTCTTGAGTAGCACAGAAGCAAATCCTGGAATCTAGCACACCTCAGTGGAAGTCAGCAGAAGAGCCCCAGTGTCACAGCTCCCCAGACTGGTATAGCAACTGCTCCAGCTATCAGTGAGAGCTTGATGAGCCGTTTAGTGTCACAGATATTAGGAAAAGGCAACCACCTAGAGAAATGGGTCAGAGAGTGAAATTATTGTGCGGTGGGTATGCCACAGGAACCCCTGTTTCACCAGCATTGTTTTGTTTTGTTTTGTTTTTGAAAGAGCGCAAGGATTAGCAGGGGGAAAGCAATGCAGCTATGATTAATATTTCACCCTTAATAATCTTTTGTAGGTCTAGCTGCTTCAACCTCACTGACGTCAGGAACTGTTGGGTATCGGTTTGTCACGTAGAGCGCATAGTTTTACAAGTTTGCTTGGGGAAAAAAAAACCTAAAATATTATGTATGTGCCAGTAATGCACAGAGTGGTCCTTCTGTCATGCTTCAAAATACATCCGTCCCACTATAACCAAATGCAATGTATGTGCCCACAAACCTCCCAAGACATCAGAGCCTGATTCCTATTTTCCTAACTGCTGCCTCCTACATGCTAATAAAGTCACTTCTGGGTGAGGGGGGGAGAAGATCTTGTCATTTTGTTTTTTGGCCTTTGGAAAAGCACCAGATGCCACCAAAGGGCAGGTACAGGAATTGAAAATATTTCTCAGATGGAGGACTTCCCTTCTCCCCTCCTCACCTCCCTCAAAAAGCTTTATTCTCTCTTCTCCTCCCCACAACCTTTGAAAATCCTTTGATTTTAATGCCCTGCTTCCCCTCTGACTAATTCAGTAACTCATTTACCTTCAACATTTTTACAGGTATTATAGGAAACCTAACAATCAGTTTCATACAACATTGGGAGCGCCTCAAAGTTACTTTATATGTACTGTACTCCTACTACGGGACTCCTGAGCAGCATTTCAGGTTTTGGAGCTGCATGTGGATAATTCAAGCAGAGCAGAGGTGTAGAGACATGGCAAAATTGGAATGCAGAAGGGGAGGGGAAACTGGAGCAACTGGTTTTTGTCCTTTATTTTGTAGCTAATCTCCACTAGACAGTCGTTGATCAAAGTTATAAGCAGGATCTGAAACCATCAGCCAGAGTGAATTGATAGCACAGAATCCATGTAGCAATTTCCTCTACACGATGCCAATCTAACATATATAAATATGGGGTATACTAAAATTATTTTTGGATGGATTTTTTTGATGTGTGCTGAGTACAAGGGAATTACACTTAGCCTGCAAGAACATTTCAAACCAGTCCAAGCCGGATGAGCCCACAATGGACCTTCCCGGCTACTAGTATCAAGCCAGAACTATTTCCAGCCTTGTATGACCATCCCGACCATCACCACATTGAGCCCCTACTCTCCAGAGACACTACTCCTCTCCACCAGTATATCACATTAGCACTGCAATAGCCTATTTTCATCCTGATCCCCACACTTACTCCTGGCTCTAAATTGTTCTTTATAAAGAGATCTGCAGGGACCTTGTTATTTTTATTGCTGCAATAAGGCAGATCTACAGGAGAGAAGGAAAAAGCGTTTAGAAAGGTAGCAGGGCCCGGAAGGTTGTCTGCATGTCAGTAAGGGCCTTGCTGCAGAGGCCAGGTGACCCAGGTGCTTGCTTAGGTGAGCGCTAATCAGCTCAGCTTGCAAAATGTGCATCAGAAAATAAAATACAGACGCCGCCTAATGCAAGGGTTAACCTGCTCCGAGATCTCCTTCTGCCAGCGGAGGAAGAGCAGTGATTTACAATCTCCTCAAATAGAGTCCTGAAGTGATGATCCTGGCCCTCCGCTCCTCCGGGGTTGGGTGCCTTAGATAGAGGGGAAAGAGCGCGCCCACACACTGAGCAGATCCAGAGAGGGCTTCTTGCTTAGAGGAGCTTCCCAACATACTATTCTTGTATCCCAGGTGACAAGCTCTTTAAATCAAGGCACTGCAAGTTGACAGTATAGAACGATGAACTTTACCGATCATGTCAACACTGCCAGGCTGTGTGCACAGCACCCACTAGACTCCCAAATTCCTGTCCTAGGATGCACTAGACTGAGTTTACCACCTGGGAAAGGCCCTCTGGAACCCATTTCTTTGGTTGTTCAAAAAGCTGTGGTCAATAATCTGGAGGGGAAGCCCCTAAGAAATGGTGTCTCCAGCAGGATTACTCACATGCCATTGATTGCCTGTTTAGACTCAACTCTTCCCATGCAGAGCCCTACATCCAGCCCATTGTCCTTCCAGCTGGAGAAAACTAAAGGGGTTAATATTTTATGTAACACTGGGAAACAGTATGACATATTAGCAGGGGGAAAGGTGTTGTGCAAGTGGGTATGGAAAAGTCCAACTTGAAGAGATTGCAATGCAAACCTACAAAGCCTGCAAACCCTGCTTTTTTAATCAGAAGGCAGGATCACTGCTACTGCAGGTGATGCAAGGTACTCAGCATTTTCCTACAGGTGAAGAATGCATGGCCTTTTACATACTCCCAGCATGGAGAGTGAGATACAGAGACTCATACTTGCATGGCAATGCAAAACATGACCACCAACCCACCAGATCCATCTGTCAAGACTCAAACAGGATAAAGTTTTTCCAAAAAAAGCTAGAGACAGACAAGCCTATCGTTGGATGGTGCAGAATTTTAGTCATATATTGACCCATGAGAAATGCTGATCCACTGGCAGAGCCAATGGAGTTGCTTAAACAAATTGAGCAGCTACTGAGTTAATTGGTGATAATGTCTCAATGAAAACAGGGTCCTCAACACTTGGTACACTAGAAGGGCATGGTCTGGATGTGGATCTATTTCCAAATCATTAGTTAATAATGTTGAATTAGAAAGTGTTAAGGGCATGAGGGGAAAAATCAGCCAGAACTGGGACAGCAAGTGTCGGAGACCCACAGGACTTGTGCCCAAACTAAAACCAAACACTGGCTTTGAGTGGGATGTGTTTAGGCATGCCCATCCTTGGGGCACCAAGCCTCTTGCTGAGTGGAGCTGGCTGAAACATTTTCAGCTCAACCGCTTTCCATCAGAAATTGCAGTATCGTCAAAATGTAAATCTTACATGGGAACATATTGATTTCAACAAAACTTCAGAGGGAAAAGTTTTGAAATAATTCATTTAGACTTTCTCATTTCATTCTGACTCTCTCATTTTACATATATTATTAATTTTATAATATTCATATTTGGTATAGTGTTTTCACATGATCAGTGTGAAATGTTTTGATAAGCTCATTTCAACGTTTCTGAATGTTTCATTCAGTAAAATAGTTCAAGATTTCATCCTTTCGTCATAATTTGGGCCCAAAACAAAATGCGGTAATTTCAATATGCGGTAATACCGTAATTTTCTGAAGAATGTAAATTCTGACCAGTTCTGTTGCTGAGACACTAAAGAGCTAGTGTCTCGAGAGGAGATTGTGCTGCAGCAGCAGCTTAGACAGGAGAGTGCACGGTGCTAACCAATGAGGCTTATATAGAAACTAGAGCTCCAGCAAACAGTTCATCTCCCTGGTGAATGACCAAGCTTGGTAGCTCACTGCTGTTTGCTTTGCAGCTCCCTTGTCATTGCCGCAAGGCCAAAACACACATATCCAGTTCCCTCACCATTGCTGCAAGACTTAATACCCCTTCCAGGTTCTCTCTTGGCATGGAGAATTCACCAGCTTGGTTCAAGCAGTGAATGAAGCTTTTCATATCATGGGCCCATCACTTTCAGCAAAATGACAACTCGTTCTTCACAGCATCTCCTGGGTGCACTGGATTGACAGGACAAGCTCTCCGACACACCTCCGTGCAACCCAGAAGGGCTGGTCTTGGAAATTAGCATTGAATCATTCTGCCGCCATTATCTCAGAGCTTCTTTTAAGATCTTAAAAGGCAGCGATTGATCTGCCCATTGCAATGGGCCTGACTAATATTTCATTACCTATCCCCACTAAAAATGTTGTTTGATTTAGGTTCAAAGAGCTCATTATTTAGTTTTTCCCAGACAGGAAAAAAAAAGTATCAAATTCAGAAGAAGAAACTATCAAATGCTGAGCTAATTACAATTCACCAAGTTTCAGTTGGGGTACAACTGAATCGGAGATCTTGCTCATTACCAGTTGTATAACATAAATTTCCACTGCACTGTTAATTAGTGTCAAAAAAATAACCTAAGGAATTCATACTGGATAAAACTACAAGCGCACGTGGAGGACAAGAAACAGATAGCTAAGGAACCAGTCTACTGAAACTGTCCTCATCTGAGAATTTCCAGTAATTCATGAACCGCAGAAGGTTCTGATATTCAGAAAGGATAGACGTTTTAGCAGAAACTTAGCTAGAAAAATCTCAGGAACAGACTCCCTTTTTTAAATTAAATTCAGGGTCCTTACAGGAGTACTGGGCTGCTAAAACCCTTTCCTCTGTACTCAAGGGCACATTCTGACCATGTGAGCAGGAGAGAGAGAGAGACAGACAGACAGCAGCTTGGCAATGGCTCAGAGACTATCCACAGACCTATAGGGCTGACCTCAGCTGGTATGAATTATCATAGCTCCATGGAGTTATAATTTACCCCAGATGAAGGTCTATAAACTCCAAGGTTGTTACCCAGGCTTCTTCTAGGTGCATAAAACTACAAGGGTTTTCTTCCCAAGCTGTGACGTATGACCATTAAAGTAATCTTACCTCTTCTACAATGGCCTCATCTTGGCCAGTGCTGCCATTCCAGCACGTAAACCTTTGGTTTTGAGGCAGAAGTGCAGGTGTAAGGGCTGGGTTTTATTGTGTGTGTGTGTTCTTGAGTTTGTGCTTATTCAACAAGTTGGCTGAACTGTTTTGAACCTTTAAGTTGAATGTTTTGATGGAATGTTCAGAATAATTCTGATTTCCATCCATATGAAATTCATACATCCCTACTTTTAAAAAATACTTCTGCAGTTTTTAAACTTGTCCAGTTGTTGTCCCCTCCAATGAGGAATAAAACAAGTATAAATGAAGTATACATTCTGCAAGACCTCTTCCAGCAGCTCGGCAAAAAATACAGCCAATTGGGATGCATTAAAACCAATGATAGCCCCAGAGTGTTTAAAGAGAAGTCAGATACCAATAACCAAATATGTTGCTGTAAAATTTATTGGTCTGTCTGGATCAAACTATATTTGCCATCTTAGTGCAGCCAGGAAACGATCTCCCATTCCTCTGAACCTGAATGCCTTGTGCCTCATTACTCGCCGTTCCTCCCAAATCTAGTGAAATCTGCAACTACGAAATCTTTCTTTCTATGTTCTCAGCCAAGTCTTTCGTATAGTAGAACAATCAGAAAGACCAGGACGCGCCAGTGCAGCCTCCTACAGCACACGCTCCTTTATTAAATTGCCTTTCATCTTCAAAGGCTTCTATTTATGCCTCCTTTCCCCACTCCACTCCTGTCCTCTGGCCAATTTTCAATCAGCCAGCCAATTCTTCCCCTTCCCAACTCCCCACCTTTAGACATTAACCTCCGACGTGGGACCCTGTCAAACACCGTCTGAAGATCCAAGCCTCTCCTGGCTGCTGCTTTGCCTCTTGTCTACACTGACAGGAATGTGTGTTCTAAAAAGGACATTTCCAAAAGTTAGTGAGGCAGAAAAAGTCCTTTCCGGAAGCCACACTGGCTATCTTTGGTCAAGCTGTGCTTTTCTCAACATGCCACCTTTAATCTATTAAAACATTTTCTAAGACTTCCCTTCACCTGAAGGGAAATGAACTTGTCTGCAAGACCCTGGTGCATGTCTAGGTCGATCCTTAAATAATGGTGGGAGGTTGGACACCTTCCACCTTTGAGGAATCTCCTGCAAAATACTCCAGCTTTGTGAAGTGCCTGCAAAAACCTTTCCAATTTAGAGCTGCAGTTCCTTTAACCTTTCTAATAAGAGAACCATAGGATAGGAGGGATTGGTCCCAACCCTACGCTACATGCTCTCCAGCTCTGGTCCCTGCAAGCTTCATTTTCTATGCTCTCTCTTCTTTTGAGGAATAAAGTTTGGTTTCCACCTTCCTACTTAAAACTTTGGTCCAGGTGTCTCTTCTCCAATTCAGACGTATTCTCCCTGCTGATAGCTCAGCCTAACATTTCCATTTGCCTCTTTCACATTTGTCTCTTCCATGTCCACTAAATTAAAAAAAATGGTAGCTTACATCTTTGCAGCTGGCCCTTTCCTTCCTGCTGAAATGTAGACGCCACCAGCACTCTCTCCTCTAACTCAGCTCCATTGCTAAAATGTCCCCAATTATCAAAGAATCCCATATATCCTGCTCTGCGTGAGCAACCCTACCAGGAATTATCCTGCTGCTCAATTCATAGCCTCTACCTAGGACAGGCAGTAAACCTGTCTGAACAGACCACTTTACATTCACATTGACTCTCCCTGGTCTCCAGAGGAGATATCTGAAGCCTCAGCTTCACTATCTCCTTTGCCTGGTGTCATTCATACAGATGTGCGCACACACAGAATGGCTTCACTCCTTGCATGCTCGATGAAGAGATGAAGTACCAATCTCATACTGCATCCACAGCCACAGAAACAGGCATTTCCCCAGGCCCGTATGTTGCCTCGCATTATTAGAAATAGCTGACACACACATTCAAAGGACTACAGATGGGCTAGCTACAATATAATATGCAGGGGGCTTGTAATTTCTTTATCCTCTATGTAGCTGTATTTCTTTCTGTCAAAAGAGCTGCATCTTTTACACTGTAAGGAACAAGATCAGAACTTTCTTGGTCTAAGTTTGGAGTCACTGATGGGGCCGAGCAGGAAGGGGGTAAATGATCAGCCAAGAATAATGTGTGTTTCTAGAGCAGAGAGTAACTCCTTCTCTAACTGCCAAGTAAATATGTAGAGGCCTAAGATTTATTAAACTGGGGAGAAAATGAAAACCATTCCTCAGGCCACTCCAGCCCCACTGCTATTTGCATAATACACCTTGGGTACCAGCCCTTCCTCTTGACTTCAGCGGTTTCATTGTTTTGGTTTCAATCCATCCACTGCAGTGCTAATTCCTGGCCAGGATCCTTTCCAACCTTTTGGATGAAGACTGTGTAACAGCAACAGCTCTGATGTCAGCTGGTGGAGTGGAGCAGCCACAGATAAAGTCATACAGAAGTCTGCCTCCCCCAGGTTTTAAAGCTAATAAGAAACCAAACATGGTTTTGCCCCAACTGCTGGGGGGGGGAGGGGTCATGGGGGAGGGAGGGGAGAGAAGGGGCACAGCCCAAAGGTATGAAGCAGCTCCATAGAGCTCTCCTGTTTTAAAGGCTGTTTCCAGAGCAAGTCGCTGTTCTCCTTCGGTCTCCCTGCATTCCCCCGAAAGCCTCTTTGGTCCTGCAGCCCCAACTCCACACTGTACATTTTCAAGGGGTCGAAGCAGGGTTTTATCTCCCTGCTTGCTGGAAGTAAGTCAGGCTTCTGCCTCCTGTCACAAATGCTGTGTACTAGTGGAGCACTTGCTGTTTGGGTATCTCATAGTGCCATACAAACCTTTATGCATTAAACTCTGTGTGGCAGATGGCGAAAACAGAAAGATGACGGGACTTATCCAGAGTTACACAGAGTCCATGGTGCAGAACTCAGAGCATGTGCCTCCCAGCCCTGCAGCATAACCATCAGACCATCCCCACCCTCCTTGTATAAAAGGACTGTTCCAGCTACTTGCTTCTTGCAAATTCCCTTCCCTTGCCTCCCTGCCCTGACCCCCAAAGCTACCCAAGGTCACAGCTACTGAGTTACAAGCCTCAAAAGAGGCTTTGTTTGTTTCAGAAAAGCAGGGAAGTGGACAAGACAGAGTCAGTCAATGTTATCACAACTAATGCAGCTCATTAGAATAGTTTTAAACTCAAAGCAAATGAATATCTAATGAGATTTCCCCCCAGGTGTAATTAGCGATAAGCTTTACATTGCTCTAAAAATACCCTCAATTTTTTTGAAAACTAAATGCAGATAACTGGAAGCTCTAGTTGCACTTAATGAAGAGAACAAAGCATATTGAAAAGTAAGAATATTTTAATTGTGTTTATTTAGCCTTCAGCAAAGGAGCCAAGACATTTTCACAATCATCAAATTAGTTCCGAACTGCTTCCATAAAAGTTGTC
Organism: Natator depressus; assembly: GCF_965152275.1. Lineage (NCBI taxonomy): Eukaryota > Metazoa > Chordata > Testudines > Cheloniidae > Natator > Natator depressus. The sequence continues at coordinate 23,771,477 of NC_134249.1, read as the reverse complement.
CAGTTAGCAGTTACATCCATGCTGATCACATACAGTGGGCTATTTACTGATCAGTCAGTCAATTGACTAAACGAGGCATTATTCAAGAAAATGAACCCATCTCTTTACCAAGCCTTTTATTCTTTCTGGGGATGTTCAGTGTAAAAGAGTTTATGAAGCCAAGAAGAAACACTGCAATTATGATTAGAGAAAATAATGGTATTTACCTATCTCCCTTTCTGTCCCCATTCTCTCATGCTCCCCTGAAAAGGCGTGGAATAAATATTAGTTTTTCTTCAAAACTCTAAATTATTAACGTGACATTTTTCAGAGTAACAGCCGTGTTAGTCTGTATTCGCAAAAAGAAAAGGAGTACTTGTGGCACCTTAGAGACTAACCAATTTATTTGAGCATAAGCTTTCATGAGCTACAGCTCACTTCATCGGATGCATTCAGTGGAAAATACAGTGGGGAGATTTATATACAAAGAGAACATGAAACAATGGGTGTTACCACACACACTGTAAGGAGAGTGATCACTTAAGGTGAGCTATTACCAGCAGGAGAGCGGGGGGGGGACGGGACGGGATGACCTTTTGTAGTGATAATCAAGGTGAGCCATTTCCAGCAGTTGACAAGAATGTCTGAGGAACAGTGGGGGGTGAAGGGGGGGAATAAGCATGGGGAAATAGTTTTACTTTGTGTAATGACCCATCCACTCCCAGGCTCTATTCAAGCCTAAATTAATTGTATCCAGTTTGCAAATTAATTCCAATTCAACAATCTCTTGTTGGAGTCTGTTTTTGAAGTTTTTTTTGTTGAAGAATTGCAACTTTTAGGTCTGTAATCAAGTGACCAAAGAGATTGAAGTGTTCTCCAACTGGTTTTTGAATGTTATAATTCTTGATGTCTGATTTGTGTCCATTTATTCTTTTACGTAGAGACTGTCCAGTTTGACCAATGTACATGCAGCCTGGACCAGTCCACACAAGAGATCCACTTCCTGGACACTATGGTGCTAATAAGCGATGGTCATATAAACACCACCCTATACCGGAAACCTACTGACCACTATTCCTACCTACATGCCTCCATCTTTCATCCAGACCACACCACACAATCCATTGTCTACAGCCAAGCTCTACGATACAACTGCATTTGCTCCAACTCCTCAGACAGAGACAAACACCTACAAGATCTCTATCGAGCTTTCTTACAACTACAATACCCACCTGCTGAAGTGAAGAAACAGATTGACAGAGCCGGAAGAGTACCCAGAAGTCACCTACTACAGGACAGGCCCAACAAAGAAAATAACAGAACGCCACTAGCCGTCACCTTCAGCCCCCAGCTAAAACCTCTCCAACGCATCATCAAGGACCTACAACCTATCCTGAAGGACAACCCATCACTCTCACAGATCTTGGGAGACAGGCCAGTCCTTGCTTACAGACAGACCCCCAACCTGAAGCAAATACTCACCAGCAACCACACACCACACCACAGAACCACTAACCCAGGAACCTATCCTTGCAACAAAGCCCGTTGCCAACTGTGTCCACATATCTATTCAGGGGACACCATCACAGGGCCTAATCACATCAGCCACACTATCAGAGGCTCGTTCACCTGCACATCCACCAATGTGATATATGCCATCATGTGCCAGCAATGCCCCTCTGCCATGTACATTGGTCAAATTGGACAGTCTCTATGTAAAAGAATAAATGAACACAAATCAGACATCAAGAATTATAACATTCAAAAACCAGTTGGAGAACACTTCAATCTCTTTGGTCACTCGATTACAGACCTAAAAGTTGCAATTCTTCAACAAAAAAACTTCAAAAACAGACTCCAACGAGAGTGCTGAATTGGAATTAATTTGCAAACTGGATACAATTGACTGAGGCTTGAATAGAGACTGGGAGTGGATGGGTCATTACACAAAGTAAACTATTTCCCCATGTTTATTCCCCCCCTCCACCCCCCACTGTTCCTCAGACATTCTAGTCAACTGCTGGAAATGGCCCACCTTGATTATCACTACAAAAGGCTCCCCCCCCCCGCTTTCCTGCTGGTAATAGCTCACCTTAAGTGATCACTCTCGTTACAGTGTGTATGGTAACACCCATTGTTTCATGTTCTCTATGTATATAAATCTCCCCACTATATTTTCCACTGAATGCATCCGATGAAGTGAGCTGTAGCTCACGAAAGCTTATGTTCAAATAAATTTGTTAGTCTCTAAGGTGCCACAAGTACTCCTTTTCTTAAAGTGACATTAACTTTCATATTCACTGCAAATGAGTTGGTAAGATGACTAATATTACTAAATAATTTTGGATGATTGATTTAATTCTGTAACAATCAGCCCAGAGCTGTCCAAATGCCTGACCTCTATCCCTTGGAAGATGATAGATTGCAGTTTTGTACATATATTGTGCTTTCCCAACCAGAGTTGCAGAGACATTTTTGGGGCCCGGGGGGCAAAGATCTGAAATTGAGGCCCACTACCCTTTCCCCCCTCTCCCCCCCCAAAAAGTGTTACCACTTAGGCTGGGGGCAGGGAAGGGGTGTAAGAAAGCAAGCCTGCCCCACACGTATGCCACAGTGGTGGCTCCTGTCCCACAGAGCTGAGCCCAACTCCCTGTTCCAGGCATTATGACCTGGCACACCAGGTCACAATGCCACTCAATTTGGGATCCCTCTCAAATAGGGGAGTGGGGAGTTAGGGCAAACTGCTCACACACACACTCTCTGCAGCTCTGCCCCCACGAGATCATGGGAGCCAAATCCTGGTCCTGATGAAGTCAGCAAGTTTTGTAGAACACTCACTATCCACTCATGAATGTGAGCACCCCTGTGGCTGTCTCAGTTGTGTGTTTGAGGTCTAATCCAGCACTTCGTGGGCTGTGGATACCTACTTGTATTCAGGTGCCTACAAACGAGTCTCCTTTACCCAGGGCTGGAGTCACCAACTAAAAAAACAAAAGTCACTGTACATGATAGAGAATAGACCATTGGATCACTGCAGCAGCACTGAGAGACACAGGGGTCTAAAGATTAGTCAGTCCCAAAATATTGCAGCCCTTTCACACAATTAGCTCCCAGTGGAGTCAATGGGAGGCCAGCATATGGGGCCCTGTACAATGCCCCTTAAAAATCAATATACAGACTCCCATTGGCTTCAGTGAACATTGGATCAGGCCCACGTAGGGTCTGCAGAGACCAGGTAGTAGAATCCACCCCTTTTAAAGGGTTTTCTATTCTACATTCCTAAACTAGAAAGGAATAAGGGAGAGCACCAAGTCCAGGTTAAATAATTTAGTTATTAAATTACTGCCTCACCTGGGCATAAGCTGTATTTTTAATGCTGCCATTTACTTCCCTCTTACCTAGGTAAGGAATGCACTGCAAATTCCCTATTGCTACTCTCTCTCCATCCCTGCACAGGATGCTGGGATTCTATTAAAGCATGCAGGGTGACCAGAACAATGGAAACCACTCAGGAAAGCAAAATCTGTGTATTGATGCTGGTGGGTTTTTAATTTCAAACGATTACCAGAAGGAGCAAGGGACAGAGGAACCCAGACAGAGTCTAGATAATGGAAAACATACGGGACCGTAACTTTGGTCAGATTATTATTATTTAAATATCTCCTAAAAAGATTCAAAGTACCATCAATATTACAATGAGGTAGGCTCCTTGGTATCTATAATGGGACAGCCATGTTGTGTCTGGATAATGGGATGGCTGCTCTTTGTGGAGAGCATATAAGAACTTCACTCACTTGGCCCTCAATGACCATGAAATATCAGGACAGAATGAGGGCTCCTGGCAGCTCTCCCTTACGCTTCTGCTGGTCCTACTCCATAAAATGTTTCTGAGAATTTGGTCTTGGTCCAGGAATCAGAATAACTGGAGCAGCTCATCTCTTCACAGGGCTCCAGGTAGTCAGATCCCATCGATGTCCTTGTGCCTCTATGCCTGGATCGCTGCCTTCCTCCAAAGCTCTGCCAAGGAGAGTTAATTAATTCTGACCATTCCTAATAGTCTTCTAGGTCAGAAATTGGTGATTCAGCTTCATTAATTTGATTTCTAATGTTTTCATCCTTTGCACTCTCTGCCCGATTAGCTTCTTGAAATTTAGTTTCAGTAAGTGGGATGAGCAAGGCAGAAACTTCCAAAGAGATTTTCCTCATGGACACTTGGAGGGCGAGTCACTGAGCTGCCCTCTTGGACATGGGGGGTGGAGGGGAAGGAGTGCTTAGGGATTTAATTTGATTTCACAAGCTGCTTGATGGGTTTTGATGACATAGGTACGGCTGCAATCTGGGTTACTCGGCAGACGAAAGGCTTGGATTGCCTTTTTGTTCAGACTGGTGTAAATCAGGAGTAACTCCACTGAAGGCAATGGAGTTAGTTACACCGGAGTAAAACCAGCTTGGGAGGAAAATCAGGCCCACAGTGCGTTTGAAAAGAGGAAGCTGCTTGAATCCCTGAATCTCCCCTCGCCCCACTACCTTTTAAATAAAGATTTGTATTGATTCACATAGGTATGAGCACAGATTATATTATACATAAACGTAGCTTACTTCCCCAGACGTATATCCATGCCGTGCTCGTGAGGCAACAAAGCAAATGATCTCAGCTGCACCATCAAAGGATTCTTATCTTCCTATTCTCCAAATGCTCTTCTTCCTCTAGTTTTACATGTTTAAATGTGTCATTGCTATAAAATACCCTACAAAGGGAGTTATGTGAGAGGAAAGTGAATTTACTCTCTTACCCAGGAGATTAAGACCTGCTGTACAGGAATTCTCTGTACAGTCATTTAATTTATTGTATTTTTGATCAGGGAACTTTTTCCACATGTACTAAAGGCATGGGCAACACCTCTGATTTCCAGACAAGCAGATGTTAATGTGACCTGTTCCTATTTGACAGTCTGGAGGATGTTTGGAGGATCTATTCATAGATTACAAGGCCAGAAGTGGCCATTGTGCTCACCTAGCTTTCTGGGTTTCCTTTCTATTCCACTGAATAGCCTGCCCTGCCTTCAGTAGAAGGTAGGACCCTAGTATTCTAATAAATAGGACAGGGACAAGCACCAAAAAAATTGCCTACTGAACTGCCATCCAGACACCCTACAACCATGAGTTCCCAATGATGGCCTGCACACTTTTGTAGATGGTGACAGGGAGCCCAGTTCAGCTCAGATTGGAACTTGGATCGTCGAGGTCTCTAGGCAAATGTGATGTGGAAGAACTGAGCTCATTTCCGCTGGTGGTTATTCTTCACAGATTGTGCAACACTTTGCATTAAAACTATTCTGTACTTTTCTTTTTTATCTGTGCTTGGGCATTGGTTATTCTCTGGTACTGAGACAGAACCGAGCTCTTGGTGCACCAGAAATCTCTAGATCTTTTTTCCTCATCTTAACTTTTATAACTACTACACAGACTGTCAGAATAACGAGGAGTTTGCTGTTTAGCTTTACACAGAAAGCTGCCTAACCTAGAACATTTCTCATCTTCCATTCACCACAAATCTGGTCTATACTTCTAGGTTATTTTAATTAGATCGTACAATAAAATGTGAAAGGCAAAATCTTTTCAACAAAATCATGTTTCAACAAGCATGAGCTTACACAATAAAAACCACACACTTTAGGACACAAGGTACCAATTTAGAGCTAAATCAGGTCCTCTCCTGGACAAGAAAGAAGATGGAAGGAGCTGGACTGCATTCCCCAACCTCATTTCCACATGGACCACCAAATAGATGGTAACCACTTTCAGTTATTACTGACCTAGGCCATTTTTAACCCAGTGACCTGGAAATGAAAGGGTCTGCATTTTATTTCCACTCCCCAGAGCAATCCAGATCTGGGTGCTCCCCCTACTGCTAAGAGAGAACGAATACTTCCCACACATATGGCATTGTATAAATAAGAATGCCCTGAGTTCAGAGGATACCCGAGATGCTGCACTACGTTGAGTTGCCAAGGTACATGATAACAGAGTAAGGATCCCTTCTACTTATAAAAAACAAACAAACAGTCATTTCAGCTGTGTTCAATGCCCCACACTGGGCAGAAGAGAGGGAATCAATATTAGTCAAATGCAAAGAACAACATTTTATTTTCAAGTTGCAAAGAGAGTTTGATGAGAAAGTCAGAGGAAAATTAGAAACAATTCTGGGGCTGTTAAATTCTCATACAGGGAAGCTTGTTTTCATTCTCCATCCATGTTGGAGAAGTACCTCTATATTTAGCTGAATTAACCTGAAAACTCATTGTGAACCTCAGCCTAAGCCACTGACTTTTCATTTCGGTTTGCCTCAGGGAGTTTCATGTGGTTTCAACATAAAACCACAAAGCAGCCCAAGTTTGGGAATATTCTATTGAACCTGGGCTGTGTTTACAGGGTTGTGGAGAAAGCCAAAAGAGGTCACATCACACCTGGTTTGTGGGTTTCATTGAAATCACACCTCACAGTTCTAGCTACAAAAAAACCACCACACCAAAAACATTTTTGCAGTCAAAAGGATATATTGGGGTAAAAATATTTTCTAGGAAATGAGTTGAAACACACCATACACAGAGCACAACACAACCTGAGAGAGGGGACAAACCCACAGCCGCGGCTCACAAATCAAAAGGCCATCTCTGCAGCTCAGCTTTTCATGTCACAAGAGCTCGAGTGTTCTCACTGCTCAGACATGTGCAACCTGGACCCATTGCTGGGCTTATTGTTTGCTCGCAAAAGGCCCATTTAAAGCAAACCAGGCAAGGTCTGAGTGGGGAGAAAGGACAATGGGCAGTCTCTCTCATTCACCACCAGAGGCCTAGGAAATATTTGCTACTCCAGGAGAGCAGCAGCAGCCTCTTTTCAAAGCTCCCTTTGCTGGATGCTGAGTGACAGCTGAATCACACTGCTGCTTTCCAAGAGCCAGATCTCACTAGCATTGCCAAGAGTGGCCCGTTGTATTCAGAGCCCCGACACAGCTGCAGTTACTGGGAGGTCCCGCCATTGTCCTGCCCCTGCAGAAAGATGCGTCTCTCCTCCCTTTATAGACTTCGATCACAGCCCGATACTGACAGACTGATTAAAAATATCAGCATCGAGCAGATGTGAAGGGAGAGCACTCTCTGACCTTGATTCATCTACCACGTGGGGTCAACATCGGTTTGAGAATAGCTTAGTAAAAGACAGTCTTCAGGGGGCTGAGACTCAGCCATTTTAAACACTGTCAGCCTGAAACTGCATCCCAAATCGGATAAACTCAGCCGTGGCCCAGAGTAGGCAAGGAAGAAACTCTTCCAGGAAGACCACCAGGTAAAGGACTCTGTATTCTAGACATTTAGTGCGGCTCCTATTCATGCTCCAAGAGTTCATTGTACTCACCCACCCCCAAAACTCTCATTCACCCCCCTCCTGCACATTAACTGTTTTGTTGTCAAAGTCACGGTTTTTAAAGTGACAATCTGAGATAGTTTGGGCCCACAGTTTAGGCTTTGGGTAAAATGTTTACAAAACCCTAAAAACAAACAGAAGTGTCTCCATGAAATATAACCAAAGAGAAAAGAAAGCAGTCTTTGGTTTTGATGCAACATTCCTCTTCATGTTTGCAACCCAACTATGGCCCCCCTGTGCTAGTGCATGGGAGCATGGAAGTGAAACTGACAAGAAAACAAACATGAAACTAACTAGCCTCCTGTCACTGTCCAAAATAAACAAGGTACAAAGAGGAAGAGGGAACTCTGGAGGGGAGACTGGGAGGAAGTGCGGGAGGAGTCCATGTATGTTCAGAAAGGAATTTGAAAGGAAATTTTGTCCCAACTGTGTTTGTGATACTTCTGCATTCATGCATTCTGCATGCTAGAGTGGCAGAGGTTCATGAGCAGGAATACTCACATTTTAAGCTTGAATAGTCACCAAAAGTGAATAAAATCTTGTGACTGTAACAATCCAAAATTTGCACTGTGTCAGTACACACATTGTGCAGTCAGGAAACTGACATGTGACTTGTGTCATTAATAGGGCTGTTGATTAAATCACAGTTTTAATTGCATTGTTAAACAATAGAATACCAATTGAAATTTATTAAATATTGGTGGATTTTTTCTGCATTTTCAAAGATATTAATTTCAATTACAAACACAGAATACAAAGTGTACAGTGCTCACTTTATGTTATTTTTGATTACAAATATTTGCACTCTTTATCATGAAAATGCAACACACAAATGTAGATTTTTTTTTGTTACATAAGTGCACTCAAAAACAAAACAATGCAAAACTTTAGAGCCTACAAGTCCACTCAGTCCTACTTAGAATCATAGAATATCAGGGTTGGAAGGGACCTCAGGAGATCATCTAGTCTAACCCCCTGCTCAAAGCAGGACCAATCCCCAATTTTTGCCCCAGATCCCTAAATGGCCCCCTCAAGGATTGAGCTCACAACCCTGGGTTTAGCAGGCCAATGCTCGGTCAGCTAATTGCTAAGACAAACAAGTTTATTTACATTTATGGGAGATAATGCCGCCTGCTTATTTACAATGTCACCAGAGGGTGGGAACAGGCATTTTCATGGCACTTTGGAGCCGGCATTGCAAGGCCACCATTCCAGAGGACATGCTTCCATGAGGACTACTCTTGTTAAAAAAAATTATGCGTCAATTAAATGTGTGACTGAACTCCTTGGGGGAGAACTGTACGTCCCCTGCTCTGTTTTCCCCGCATTCTGCCATGGATTTCATGTTCTAGCTGTCTCGGAGGATGACCCAGCACATGTTCATTTTAAGAATACTTTCACTACAGATGTCACAAAATGCAAAGAAGGTACCAATGTGAGATTTCTAAAGATAGCTACAGCACTCGACCCAAGGTTTAAGAATCTGAAGTGCCTTCCTAAATCTGAGAGGGACGAGGTGTGGAGCATGCTTTCAGAAGACTTAAGAGAGCAACATCCGATGCGGAAACTACAGAACCTGAACCAGAAAAAAGAAAATCAACCTTCTACTGGTGGCATCTGACTCAGATAATGAAAATGAACATGTCGGTCCGCACTGCTTTGGATGGTTATCGAGCAGAACCTGTCATCAGCATGGAGGCAAGTCCCCTGGAATGGTGATGCATGTCCCCTGGAATGGTTAAAGCATGAAGGGACATATGAATCTCTAGTACATCTGGCATGTAGCCGGCGTCACAACATATTTACAACAGTGCCATAAGAACACCTGTTCTCACTTGCAGGTGACATTGTGAACAAGAAGCAGGCAGCATTATCTCCTGCAGATGTAAACAGACTTGTTTGTCTGAGCGATTGGCTGAAGAAGAAATAGGACTGAATGGACTTGTAGGCTCTAAAGCAGCGGTGGCCAAACTGTGGCTCTTCAGAGGTTAATATGCTGCTCCTTGTATAGACACCACCAACTCCCAGGCAGGAGCTACAGGCACCAACTTTCCAATGTGCTGGGGGTGCCCACTGCTCAACCCCTGGCTCTGCCCCAGGCCCCAGCCCCACTCAACTCCTTCCCCCAAGTCTATCCCTTCCCCTGAGTCTGCCGTGCCCTTGCTCCTCCTCCTCCCCCCAAGCCTCCTGCACACCATAAAACAGCTGATCGCAGCAGGTGGGAGGCGCAGGGATGGAGGATTAGGTGCTGATCGGCGGTGCTGCTGGTGGGTGGGAGACACTGGGGGCGGGGGGCTGCTGATGTGTTACTGTGGCTCTTTGACAATGCACATTGGTAAATTCTGGTTCCTTCTCAGGATCAGGTTGACCACCCCTGCTCTAAAGTTTTATGTTGTTTTATTTTTGAACACAGTTATTTTTTTGTACATAGTTCTACATTTGTAAGTTCAACTTTCAGGATAAAGAGATTGCACTAGAGTACTTGTATGAAGTGAATTGAAAAATACTATTTCTTTTGTTTTTTACAGTGCAAATATTTGTAATAAAAATAAATATAAAGTGAGCACAGTACACTTTGTATTCTGTGTTATAATTGAAGTCAGTATCTTTGAAAATGTAGAAAACATCCAAAAATATTTAAATAAATGGTATTCTATTATTGTTTAACAGTGCGATTAGTCGAGATTAATTTTTTTTAATCTCTTGACAGCTCTAGTCATTAACCTATGCACCAGCTGTTAGGGCCGGGATGTATGCAGCAGGGCTTAGTGAATAGTGTCCGGCGGGGGGGCTGGGTCCCAATGTCAGCCAGGGGTCAGAACCGGAGGTCAGGCCCAGAGAGTTAGATACCAGGAAACAGGCCGAGTCAGGAAATCAGGTCATCAGGATCAGGAGACGAGGTGGGTAGTGCTGGGTGAACAGTCAGGAGCAGGATGGAACCCAGTTGTACAGATAACTTTCTGTGCGGTCTCCTGGTTTAAGTAGGGTGACTAGGCCAATCAGGAGCTCTCCAGTGTTCCCCCAGTTGGAGCCCAGAGGTGGAGCCTTCTCTCTGAGCTGGCCTTCAAGGAGTCTCAGTTCTAGCTCATGCCAGTGAGCTGTTGTGGGGCGAGTTGGCGCTGATGACCCCTGTGGAGCCAGGTTTGAGACCACGGGTCATGACAGCAGCTTACCTATGGGCACAGAGTGCAGGGATCTGAAGAAAGGACCAAATTAAATGGTTGATCCTTGGACGCAATGTAATAGAAAAGGAGGGGAGAGGAGAAATACAGGTCCGTCACTAAGGTAGGTGCTGTAATCCAGGGGAAATTTCATGTTGTTTGGGAACCACAGCAGGAGTCCTAAGGAGGGGACCAGACTCCTGAATATGGAACAGGCATGCAGCTTCCTTCCACAGTATGTCGAACAGCCAGCCAGACCAGAGACCATTCTGCATCCGGTAGCTGGATGTGAGCCAGCTGTACTAAATAAAGTTGGAAATACATAAACTGTAGTGATGATAATTTCTCATCAGGTTGGAAATGCAGAGGAGGGTCAGAAGTAAGGGCAATGACACAAATCTATTAGAGCTGAGAACGGCTGACGTTGAAGGGATCTGAAACAAAGCTGAAGGAAATTGGCTGGGATTCAATATAGCCTGAGAAACGCACAATGGGAAGGGTTTAAAATACAGTCAGGGAGTAATAGCATTAAAATAATTCCACTTTTGCAATCTTTTTTTCAAAAAAACAGAAAGAATTCTTTCCACACTCTTGCTCAATCGGTGGTAAAAACCAGGAATGTTCAGAAGGAAACAGTGTTGCAACCCACCCTAAGTGACAATGGTACAAAGACACTGGATCCACAAAACGTCATCAATCCAGAGAGTAGCCGGCCATGGGGTGAAGTAGAGCAGGCGCTGCAGGAGTGAAAGGCACTGTGGAACCGCAGGGGGAAGTGGTCTTTAGGCAACGTACACCTAGCACTTTGAGTGTTGAGAAGAGAAATAACCACTCAGGTCAAAGAGCCCCTGGATGAAAGGCCAGTGCCGCCACTGACAGACTAAACTGGATGGAATGGGGAACTTCTTACCCACACTTCAAACAAGTTAAGTGCCAGTACAGAGAGCACAACTGGGCTATTGAAACCACAGTCTGAGAGATAATGGGAGGGAAGGAGGCACTATAAAACTTAAAACCAAAGCAGATTCTTCCCAGAACTGTAACCCACGAAAGCTTATGCTCTAATAAATTTGTTAGTCTCTAAGGTGCCACAAGTCCTCCTGTTCTTTTTCCCAGAACTGGCTCCCAGAGGCATTGCAAACTGAAGGGAAAAACAAGAGGGTAAAAATAGATTCGACTCTGATCCACAGTAATTGCACAACAGGGATAATACGAAGCCAAGAGATGGAGATAATAAAGCATCAGAGTTTTTAAAGTGAAGACTGTGACCACTGACAAATCAAAGCAGGGGGAGGGGGGCAATTCTGAGAGAGTGAACAGGCTGGGCTGGCAAATTTGGGAACTGGTTTCCTTAAAACTGCTTCAGCATAAGCCAGGAAGGGCCCTCTTTCAAGGGGATGGGGTGTTCACAACAATTATTACTCCTGACAAACAGGGCCCACTCACTCGCAGGGTGCCATCTGGTCCAGGCACACTATGAATGTTATATGGCTTAAAGCTAGACTCTTGTAAGTTCTCTAAAACTCAAACAGTTACTCTGATTGCTTTGAAATTGTGTGCCCCTCATGGGGATGCAAGATAGCACCAGTGACCCAAATTAGGAGACATTTGAGCAAGGGGTTCTCAAGTTACAGCTCCCCCCACAAAAATCCCTAGTTTCCTTCTGCTGCCTGGTACTATTAAACTGAGAGGTACTAAATGACTTGAGTCACAGACCTTATTGAGACGGGTGGCTGTGAACTCATCCATCAATTAACATCACTAAAGCTAATACGTCTACCCTACCACTTATGTCAGCACATCTTATGTCGCATAGGGGTGTGAAAAAACACACCCCTGAGCGACATAAATTTCACCAACATAAGTGGTAGTGTGCAGAGTGCGGTCTTGGCAGGAGAACTACCGCCGCTCGTGGAGGTGGTTTTATGTCGTCAGCGAGAGAGCTCTCTCCCATCGGCCTAGAGCGGCTACACGAGCGCAGCTGCATCGGTACAGCCGTGCCGTTGTAAGCTCGCTAGTGCAGATGTGGCCTAAGTTAGGTGTGTGTGTGTGTTTGTGTTTTCACACCCCGACCGATGAAAGTGCAGCGTAGACATGGCCTATCTACCTCTGACCGACAAAAGTTTTACCCATGAAAAGCACCAGTGTGGACAGACGCTCTCCCACCAACAAAGCTACTGCCCCTTGTTGGGGGTGGTTTTATTTTGTGGGCAGGAGAACTCTCCCCCCCATCGGCATAGAGCAGCTACACTGAGTAACTTACAGCAGCACGGCTTCTGCTGCGGGCAGGTGTACTGTGTAGACACAGCCATAATCACAGGTGACAAAAGGAGTTTTGGACCCAGTGGCTGGAAGTTGATATAATTTGAGAGTCACAGCTGGCAGGTTTTTGGGAGTTCGGGAATGGGTGTGGGTGGGAATTAAACATGGGAATGCTTCCTGGCAGGGGAAGAGAGTGTGGGGTTGCAGTGTGGGGAGGGGGATGTATGAAATGGGTGGTAGGGGAGGAGAGAGGCTGGGGCTCAAGTGAAGGACACTTGGGAGTTAGGGGTTTGAAGCAGTGGGACAGTGGGAGGGGAGTGGCAGAGGGACTGGGGAGAACAGAAATAGGGACACCTGTCAGCCCCACATTCTCTCCTCCTGTGCGCGCACCCAGAGCTGGGGGACTTGCCCCTCTGGACATCTCTGAGCCCCTCTTGCTGCCCCCCATTGTGCAGGATTTGGGGGAGGGGGGCCTGTGCCCATCTACAGAGGTTGGATACCTCCTCCCTATCCCTTTCATAGGAGGAAAGTTAGAAAGGGGCTTGCCCGTTGGGGAGAGTCCCCAGGTTGGGGAGCTGAGAACAGGTACATTTAATGCATGTCACACTCTCTAAAGCAGGGGTCTCCAAACTTTTTGAATCGTGCACCCCCAGGGCCAGCTCTGGGGAAGCAAAAAAACGAGACGGAGCGGGGAGAGCCGAGCCGCCGCCGAAGCATCAAAGGTCCAAGAGTCCTCGGTGCCACGGTGCCAGCGGCCCTCGTCCTGCCGCGCACTCCCAGGGATGGTTTTGCGCACCCCGCATTGGAGACCACGGCTCTAAAGTACTCAGGAGAGGGATGGGAACACCCACTGAGATGAATAGAGCAGTTCACTGGGCTCAGAGCTATTGTTTCAGGCTGTGTGCATCTCCGTGAGGTGTTCCCATTCAGCTGAGATCGTCACATTGAGATAACGGGCCACTTCACACCTCTCAGAGCCTGCTATGCTGCAGATGGATGTGTAGAGGAGCCCTTTCCCTCCTAACCCTTCCTGTTTAAAGGATGATGCTTCTAAGTGCTAAATCCACATTTTTGCATGACTTTTCTTGAAATTTGCTGTGCCCCATGCGAGTGCAGAGTAAGGCTAGTGAATCAAATTTGGGGTCATTTGAGCCAGGGTTTCTGGAGATAAAAGCCCTGGAAGAAAATAGCCATTTTTCAAGGTTCTGGGGGTTTGTTTGGGGGGGGGGGGTTGCGCAGAAGCTAGAGATCAAACTATTGTTGTGATGCATGTCACAATGGTCTCAACTGGTCGATTTTTACCCAAGGTAGTGCCTGACACGCACTAAGTCTATGGGGGTCTCAAATTGTGAACAGTATTTAAGAACACTTTCACTTCCTCACTTGCACAGATGTGCAGTCTGGAAGGATTACACGTGTGCCCTTAAAGAAAAAAAAATGCAAGAGGGTTTCTATGCAACGACTTTACACGTGCCTGGGCAGGTCAAGGGACTATGCCAACAGCATTGCCCCGGTGAATGCCCGGCCACTGACACTTCTAATCCAAACTTTTGGACACCTGTGCAATAAAGTTTTAATAACTCATGTTGCTTGCTACAAGTTGTCTGTTATAACAACATGCTTTTATTTTATGGGGAGGTTTACTGTGAACACAAAAGCAAAAGTGAGCAGCCATTCTAATCAACATTCTTGTTACACTGGGTGGGGAGGAGGCAGAGAAAGAGGACTGTGGGTGGGAGCAGGGATGGGCAGATACCAGGCAGGGAGAGGAGTTGTGGCAGTGGAGGGACTGAGAAGTTAGGATGGGTGGTAGGCAAACCTTGGACTGGATGTTTGAGAAAAATCTGAATTTTACTCGCCCCTGAGGGAAAGTGGTGGGGCAAATGACAACTTATTGATCTCAGGGCAGATTAATGTGGCATTTCCAAAGACACTCAGTATGGAGGTTTGGAACAGACAGCGCAGGTACCTTGACCGCTGAGGGAAAAGAAATGTGTGTGCTGCCAGAGTTGCCAGCTTGAGGATTCTGGGGGATTCCTGAATCATGGGGTTGCAAACATCTATGGGAGAGCAAGGAAGGAGTACACCACAACACGGGGATTGCTGAATACAGGGGGATTTGGCTCAGTATGCAGACTGTCAGACAGGATATGTACAATTGCTTAATTAACTCCTAACAACAAATCTTTTCCTGTTAAAAAAAAAAAAGCTAGGAAATTTAATGGCAAAAAACTATGTTAATGCAACCTGAAGGTTGATTGGTGGTATGTTGTCCCCTTGCAAAAAGCAAGTTGAGCTAAACTCAAACTTCTGAAAACCAGGAAATGCAGTTAAGGTTGCCCATACAACCCTAACTCTACCCTATTTCCGCAATGCCTCGCTACATACCATTACCGCACACAATTTACTCTGACAGCCCCACAGTTACTGAATTGTACAAACTCTTCAGCTCCTTTTACAGCCCATTCACTCACCCACCGGATTCCATCTAACACTTTTAAAGGACAAAAAGGAGAGTGTGTGTGTGTGTGGGGGGGAAGGTTGCAGGTGTCCAAGGCCTTGAAGGTTGGCTTCCCAGTGGAGAAGTCAGTGACACAGCACCTAGGCATGTTCTAAGAGTAGCTTGTTTTATTTACTCCACCAGGCCTGGAACAGAAGCAGAGTTGCCAACCTCAAATGTTCAAAAATCATGAGTCAGACCCCCCCAAAATCATGAGATTGGCTTAAAAAAATCATGATTTAAAAAATAATAAATTTGAGTTTTTCCTTCTCTGCCTTCTGGTTTCTGAGCCATCACGCTGCATTTATTTCACGTTTTCAAACTTTCCCCCATAACCATAAGGACTAAAATCCTCCTTTTTTTTAAAATGAATGATGAGATTTCATGAGAATCTCTTTCTTCCTGCAGCTGGGGCTTGAAGAAAACCACCAAACGTCACAGGTGTTGGCAGCACTACAGAGAGGATGCAGGCGACCCCCACCACCACCACCACGTTCCCACAGAGCATCTCTGCCCTACTGTTGTGTCAGGAGGCGGAGGAGACAGCTTGTTTGCAGCTTTTAATTGGACAATTGCTTTTATTTAATGAGGCCAAGACACAAATTAGCCAGGAAAAATAAGTGGGCGGGGGGAAGAACTCCTAATAAACATGAGCCAGTTTTAGGGCTAGAAAATTCACTTGTATTGTCCGGTAATTTGGGGTTTATCTTCTAGAGACCCAGCAAGTACAGAGACCCCTGTGCACCCTTCCCAAACAAAAGTCTTCCTGTATCAGCAGCAGGGAAAGGTAGGCCTACCTCTGAACATTTGAGCATTGAATCGTGCTGGGTTTATATCTCTGAGTAAAGCCATACGTCTTTTCTCTCTGATTAACACATTTCTAATGGAATCCAGGAAAGCCTGGGTGGGGGATGGGGGCGGCAGGAGAGGAGATGATGTCGTTTTGATTGGAGCCCTGGCATCCATCAAAACATTGCAATCTGATCAGAGTTTCTGTGGCCATCATTAGACAGATTTTTTTTAAAAAGCAGTTCAAAACTCTGCACTGTATCCGAGCCAAATGAGAAACCAGGGAAGTCTGGGGGCACCCGGACCCTGCAGACATGTGGGAGAGCTTGGGGTGGGGACGGCTGCAGGTGGCATGTGTGCCTTTGGAGCAGAGGGAAAGCTGATGAAGGCCGGTGGAGTTGAATCAGACTTGGATGGGGCTGCTGGGAAAGATGCAGGGCAGCTTCTTAGGGACTGAGAGTCTGAGAGAATGCCCAGGGAGGCTGCTGGGCTAGTCTGCCTACAGCCGATTTTAATTCCTTTAGACACTGCAGGCCTGTTGGCTAATAAGTCACACATTTTCAGGGTGGTAAGGAAAGGATCCCTCATGATTTAGGGCTTGTCTACACTGTGACGTTGTCGACATAACGTGTGTCTTTCACAGGTACTTAAAAAAGCCTCCCCCCCTCCTGCGAAAGACAAAAGTTTTGCCGACGCAAGCGGCCGTGTGAATGCAGCTTTGTCGGCTGGAGCGGTCTCCTGCCAACAAAACGAACGCCGCTTGTGGGGCTAGAAGTATTTTGTGGGCAAAAGTACTGACAAAATACCGAAGGAGAGCATGCACACATGCTGACTGTTAGCGACAAGGCTGTGTCAACGCAGCCTTGTTGCTAAAAGCTGCGTAGTGTAGACAAGCCCCCCGTTAAGGTGCCATTTTATGGCTGTGGTGTCACAGCCTTCCAATGGCAAAGTCCCAAGGAACAACCAGTTAGGCAGCAAGGCACTGCCTGGTCTGTAGTGCAGTCTATGAACTAGTGTGTACACAATGCCACTGAGCCTTCCTGGATAGAGTCACAGCTGCTCCTCTGTGTTCCATAACGAAACCCGCTGGTGCGAATACAAGAAGGACATCCCCCCTCTCCCTTGTGTAGCTACGGCCCATTCTTTTACAACAGGCGGTGTGGGCTTTACCTTTGCGGGGCCCAATCATTTCGAAGAGGCCAGAGCACGCACCAGAACGTGCGAGGCAGCCTAGCAGCCCTGACGGCGTTGCAATGGAATCCAGCATGTTGCTGCTTAATCGCAACGTGAATCCCAAAGTGCTTTGCCCCTCACACTTTACGCACTCTGGCAGCATAAAGTTGCCTTCAAGCGAATGCATGCATATAGAGCAGCGTAAAGGAGCCCTACCGTAAGTGAGAATCAGGCCTATAAACTGATTGTATGAACCATACAGAGGAACGATCGGAATTGCTGCCATCTCTGGGGCAAAATTTAGCAGCTGTTTCACAGCACACAGCAACTCTGCACAAACCACCACAGAGGGAATTTGAGAGAGATAGCATGTGAGAGGACACTGGGCTGAAATAGCCCTGGCTTTGTGACAAGTGCCCTAGGAACCTTGGGGTATGTCTACACAGCCCGTGCCAGCGAGCCTCCCAGCCCACTTTGACAGATGGGCTAGCAGGGCTCACACGAGCGCTCTGAAAACAACCTGTGTGGACAGAGCTTTGAAGTTGCAGCTCGGGATGGAGCTTGGGGTCAGCAGCCCACCCCCTCCACAGGCTTTAGCGACCACAGCTCAAGAGCTGGGTTTTATGTCTCAGCTAAAAGTTGGTTCCCGTAACAGCCCAGCATCCCCTCCCACCATACTCCAGCATTGGCCAAGGTATGACTCAGGGGGCAGAGCAACACTAACTGACCCAGGACCGCTGCCTGTGTGAGCAAAGCCTGTCCTGGAGATCTCCCCGCCAGGTGATGACAGAGCAACCCTGCCTAGCTTGAGATCTGCTCGGCTCACAGCACAAGGCGGTCTGGCTGGAGGCATATGCCCATAAAGACAGTCAAATGCATACACAGGCAAACAGTGCGTTTCGTGGCCACCAGACTTTTTCCTTTTTTTTAAACAAATTCCCCCCCCCCCCGCCCCCCAAACTGCTTCTCTTTGCTGCAGGGAAGGACAAGGAAATGGAGACACATGATACAAGTTTGCATCTTGAGAACGTTTGTCTTAAATGTTGCTAACAAAAAGAAAGAAGAGACCTTAACTGCATGGTCACAAATCCACACCTTATGGTGTATCACAGAGAAAGTGAGGGATTTGGGCTCAGAGACTTGAGAAGCCTGGGCCAGTTTGCTTTCCACCTTCCACAAGCATTTCTAAGCAGATGTCATTGCAGCACCTAGACACTGTAGATGGGCTATAGGACAGAGCAGGATCTAGCCAAAAGGGACAGTCAATGCTCTGTCTGACTCTTTGAGCTAAGTGGTGGTTTCAGCCCTTAAAGAGCACAGCCAGGTTCGCAGCTTCAGCACTTCAGAGCATGTGAAGGGGAAGAGACTTCACCAGGAGACAAGGCCTTCTGTTCTCCTTTGCCTTCCCTGCCTCTAGCTCATCAGAGATTGCTAGACTCGTCCCACCCCAGCACTGCACGGTGCAAGGCAGGTCTCTGGCAGTAACGGCAGTCGTCAACACCCTCTCTCAGCGCCCAGCGTTGCCCTTTGGGCCCCACTACTTACTCCGAGGAGGCTAGGTTGTTTCATATTTAAAACATGGGGCGTTTGCTTTTTCAGGAGATTTTATGAGGGTTTTAGACACATCCCGCCTCCTGAACGGAGCCCCTGGATAGGGCTGCTGCTGCTCTTGGCCCCGCTGCATCCTCTCCTGGAGGGCCCCGTTCGTTGGTGTCAGTTGCCTGGAGAGCTGCCTGCTGCAGCAACTACTTCAGCTCCCCAGTAAATTTGCAAGTGTTTCTTGAAGGCAGTTTCATGCGTAAAAATCCACCAGCCTCGTCCTGGGATAACAAGCTACCTCTGGCTGTAAAGAGCTGAGCAGAAGAGAGAACTGTAGCAAAAAGTGTCACTGTTCTTAGTGAATTTGGCACTTCAAGGAAGGATGGGACTTTCATCTCTCCCTTTCCACTATAACATGATGAGAGAAACATTAAATATCAGTAAGATACTAAGCTGGCTGAAAAGGACAAAACAAATCCTCACAGACTGTTGTTGCTTGGTAAGTGACGTGCCTCTTTGGGCTGAGTCATCACCTGTAGGCAAGCTTTGATTCATACATGAGATCACGGAAGTGAAAGTCAGTCAAAGAGACTTCTGCCGGTACCTGGGACAGGTCTGATCTGCTATCATCACAAGCAGGTGCAGCTTCCATTAATGCCCAATAGGACATGAAGCAGAGATGGGTTGGTGGATTTGATCCGATCACTTTCCTCTCCCCCCGCCCCCCTGCCACAAAAAATTCTCTCTTCTACAGATCACATAACCCCTTGTGTTTCCATACACACAGTCTGCAGATATCAGTGTGCAGCAGCCATTTCAAATAAAGGATCAGAGTTACACCCCCCGATGTGAGAGACAGAGTGACAGCGATTTGGGAACATTTCTTTGGTAGGAAGTTTGGACAGCCAGAGCACTTTTTTCTTGTCTGTGTCGTTCTTGTCCACTAAGCCAGTTAGGAAGGGAACAAAATATCCCACAACAGGCAGCCGCATGCTGAGAACCTGCAGCTCTGAGGTTTTGGCTCAATGTAAGGAAAACACTACTCAGATCAGGAAGCAAACCTCAAAATCCTTCCTCCCACCCCCAGCAGAGTTTGTGATGCTGAGCCGGCCCCCTCACCCCTGGAACTAGGATAAGCCTACACAAACACCCCTGCAAGCCGGAGGAAGTAGGGATTCAGAATCTGAACCCTGACCCAGTGCTGCATCTCACAGCCGGCCACTGTCTCTACTGGGCTGAACCCAAACCCTGGATGCAAACCTTTCCAGACTTTGGGTAGGTTCAAGTTTTCTGGCTTGGGCCTATTTCTGCCCTGAAATGACCTCGTATGTAACGCTGCCACCCTGTCAGCAGCATGACAGCCATGGGAAAGCTTAAAACACATCCAGCTCTAACAGGGGCTTACTCAGGAGCTAATAAGAAACACAGCAGCCACTAGATGGCAAACTCACAGCCAGAACGGAATATCATTGACCTTAATAGGATTCCCAAAAGCCAAAAATAAATAAAATAAAATTAAAAAAACAAAATAAAGATTTAGGGGCAAATAGGTAAAACACCCACAGTCTCATCCCTGGCTGGGCTCAATCTTTTTGTGCCTGCACTGTGTCCTCACCTACTGCACAGAAATTAGCAGTAGCGACCGTTGTCTGTGCTGCAGTAACCCCTCCTCAAGCGTTCGTGGCAGGGTTGAAACAATACAGACACAGTTATGTCTGAAGGGACAAAATAAAATTGCAAACACAATTCAAGGAGAAAAACGTTACCTAAGCCAGCTAGAACTGCAGCTGCAAGTAGCATGGCTAAGAGGCACAGATTGCAAACAATGTATTATTCATTGTTATCATTGTGAGCCTCTAGCAGATCTAGATTTATGCAGTTCCGGCTGGGGGAGGTGGGACTAGTATGCAAATCACTAATATCTGGAAATGAAGTCTTACAAATTAGCTTCATGTTTATGAAAAGCCATGCACTGCATGGTATCTAATGCTTTACACAAACCACAATCTTTTGTATTGTCTGTGTTTGTTAGGGGTCAGTCCTTGAACAAACATCGAAGCTAGTCCATTCCTAATAGTCCTCACTCACTGCAGTGTATGGATATTTCTTCTGAAAGTAAGAGTGAGAATGTTCTCCAGGAACTGGAGTCACAGGCAAAGAAGCAAATATCCTTAGTGATGTGTGTAGGTGTTGCAAACAAAAACAATGTTGGGTCATATTGCACCAGAGTTCAGCAGTGATGCAGGGTATGGCTTCGTTTCCGCCACATTCATCTTCAGGTCGATATGACAAGCAGTGGCTGATTATTCAAGTTCTTTGTAGTGTTTACTGAAATGCATGGGCAGCAAAGCCACCAACCTGGGGTTGATTTTACTGAAAACTTCAACTTTGTCATTTTGCAACACCAGAAAGGATCCCTGAATGGAAAAAACAGCAAATGCCCATCATAATATTATTGTACAGACTCCAAAGAGCAACCTGCTACTAGTATCATGTGACAATACAGGACACGAAAACCTCTAGGCCAATGTCACTGCCATTTGTTTTGCTGTAGCAAAGAATTGATCGAAACAATCTTCATTTTTGAGCCAGGCTTCGAAGTTCATTTTCATCATTTCTGTACAGTTGTTTGCCATAAACAAGGCAGATATAGTACTCTGCAGTCCAGTTTTCACACTGGTCATCTTACCCAAAGTTCCTTCAAGGATGCAAGCAAAATGATAAACTCTGACTCCTGCAAGGCATTACAGAGAATATTTGCATCTGCTGCTGAGGTTCAGACTTTTAAATCCACCAGAAAATCCAATATATATAAAACAAAACATAGTGCATTGTCTAGATCAATGCTCTGAGTGTCTCTAAATACACAGAGCTGTTCATCAGGAGCACTCTTGACAGGAAGCAGGTTACTCCATGGTCTTGGTTATTGATGAATGTTGGGCTTTTTGTCATTAAAAATAAAAAATTACCAATTGCAGGAGCCTTGCTAGATTTGCTGATCACCATCGGAGCCCAAATCCAGATACCCTGTGATTCATAACTCTACCAATACTCTTGTCTGTTTCCGTGGTACCAAATTGTGCAAGCTGGAGAAAGCCCTCTTTCTCCATTATTGTGCAAACATCTTAAACAACTGCCATATTGTTCCTTTCCCCCCTACTCTCTATTGTTTCTCTAAATTTACACTCACAAATTTTGATTTATTGATACATCTCATTAGGGTGTACTTTATTTCTTGACCAATATATTCATTCATTGGACTTTGAGTAGTTCTGCTGGAGTGCTCTGCTGTCTATTTTATGGACCATATTTTAGATTTTCAAACTCCTTCCCATCAGTGTCAACTAATGCGTATAAATCTCGCACACGATTCCATCCCTCTGAGCACAGTCGTGCTCTCAGACAGAACTGTCACCTCGGTGACCACAACACAGTGCTCTCCACGGACCTCTGGAGCAGGTGTTGCCTCTACAATTTTACAGAAATTCTCTCTATTCCTCTCAATCCCATTACACTTCATCAGGCTAAGTTGCCTGTAACTAGCACCCACCAGGAAATCCTTCGCCTGTCTGGCCTGCTGTTTGCAATGCTCTCCTTTGCTGTGTGTACACAGCACTTTGCTGAAGTTCCTTATTGGCTCTCCCACTAATCTCTCTGATTTTTGTATATCTCTTGCCTGCTGTCCCTGTGCTTACTTGCAGCACATCAAAGGGAGCTGCATTACCCTGCTTTTGAAGGGGCTCATGACAAAGATAAGGGTTGGTTATGACCCATTGGAGATTGTTCGAGTCACAATCCAAACTCCCGTCATCCCCAAATTCAATGGAGTTTGGATGAGAAAAAAATGCAAAGTATGATGAAACTATGAGCTAATGATGAGTGCTGCATCTTGAGAACGTTTGTCTTAAATGTTGCTAACAAAAAGAAAGAAGAGACCTTAACTACTGTTAAGGTGCTGTTAAGGCCACAGCACTTACCTGGGAGCCTGGAGACCTGAGTTCTAGTCCCTGCTTAGCCACTAGCCTGTTGTGGGATGGTGGGCGAGTCACTTCCCATCTCTGTGACTCTGTTTACCCTCCTGCCCTTTGTCTTGTCTGTATAGACTCTAGGCTCTCTCTTACCATGTGCTTGTACACCCAGCACCCTGCAATCTCCACTGGGGCTTTAATAAAAATCATGGAAACAACTGATACAAAACAAAGGTGTAAGCAGATGAGAAGATACTCAGTGCCTGATCCAGAGTCCATTGAAGTTAATGTGAATCTCCTCATTTTCTTGAATGCACTTTGGATCAGGCCGTCAGAAGGTCACAACAGCTGAGAACACTTAATGACTTTACAGATTAGTCTTGTTAATGGCAACAACAGATCAAATGACCAGCAGTGTCAACAACAAAAGGCTAAAGGGCTGAACGAATTACAGTAGTGATAGACCCATGACCCTTGGACCAGTGTTTTTGAAACCGTCAGGAATCCATCATCCATCCTAACATCCAGAGTTACAAAGAGGGGATTAACACAGAATATCAGTGTCCAGGTACACTGATGGTCCCAGAGACTCCTGGCAAAACCAAGGGTTCATCCTCCCAGGGCACAGGAAAAACAATGCAGTCATTAATTCTCCAGTGATTTGTTTGTCTGTCATGCTGAAAATGTTGCAACAATAAAGGTTTAACTCTGCAGTCTCTCTTCAGTGTTTTGGGCTGGAGCGGAAGCCTAGTTCCAATGATCCCATAACATTAAAGGAGCTGTCAGGCAGCAAACCATCCAGCTGCTAAAGAGGATACTGAATATCTAACTCATCAGTTACAGCTCAGATGTGTGTGAGTGTGAGTGTGTCAACAGCAGATTTTGTGAAAGCCAGACTGAGCTAGAGCCAGGAAGCAGCCCCTCAGAAGGGTTGATGTGCTGTAGTGAACTGACACAGCAGGTAGGTCCAGCTTGCTGAAGAGTGCACGGGGCCTTGCTAACACACTAGTATACAGCCCAGCACAATTAGACGCAAGTGAAGTTTTGCATCATCTTTATAAGAGGAATTCATGCTCTCTTGATCTCTCAATAGCAGGAAGGGACTCCTCTGTCTTACTCAGTTTCAGCTGGGGCACTCTAGGCTAGCAAGGAAAAACAACATGGCATAACTTAACTGAAGCTTTCCTTAGGAAGGACATCTGGCTACCAATCTCAGTAAGATACCAGTCCTGCATCCAGGTCTACATAGCGCAGCTCAACAAGCAACTCGAAGCAATTTCCAAATGCTTAAATTCCTTTTTTGGAAATGATGAAGGGAATAAGCTAAGGGATGATTAGGCCTTCAGAGTTATTATGACCCAGGAAGGCCAAGGCCTCTGTGAACCTTTCTGCAAAGCTATTAGAGATTTCATTTTTATTTCAGACATTGATGGGTTATCATGCTATGGACAACATGCCCTTATCTGGGGCGTGAAGAAGATACAGTGACACCTTCTTAAAAGGGACTGGCACAATTCAGTTGCTTCACAGTGGGGTTGGGCGTCTAATAAAGGTGATTGGAACAATACTCCATACATATGAGGATACTTAGGGATGATCCCTAAAAACAGGAGGTGACCTAACAAAGCAGAGGTTCACCAGGATAATCTCCACAATCTCATTGCCATTGCTTCACTAGCTGCAGAGATGGGCCACACACCTTACAGGGTTGGAATATACAAAGCACAGTCCCTGCCCCAAAGAGATTACAACCCAAGGCTGAAATTCATCCCTGTGCACAGGGCCAGCTCAAGGTCCAGACTCTACGCAAGTCCCAATTAAGACTTCAAATTAGGGCTCAAATAATGTACGGGACCTGTGTTGCTCCTGACTTTCACCCACTTTGATTAGGTTCATATTTTCCCCCACACAATCCCTTGAGATAGGATATATTTATAGCAGCAATTGAATGAATATAAATATTATGAGCCAAATTCTTTGCTGATATAAAGAGGTACAATGCCACTGAAATCAGTGGAACTGCAGCTGCAATCTAAATACTCCCACTTCCACCCTCCTTTCCTCCCGTTAGATGACTGCATTTTTCATTCCCCAGAGAGAGTCCTAACATTGTTTACACCCCAGAAGCATCGAATCCTTTGCTCCCTTGGAAGCCATTCAGAGCTGTGATACAAAAGCACTGGAGGGGATTTCTTGCTTCTACTGCAAGAAGAAGCTAAATCCCAGAAGGTAAAACAAGAGCTATTAGTTTTAGAAAAGCCATTTAATGGTGCAACTTGCTCACAAGACATGGTAACTCATATGATGCCCGTTCAATTCAAAGAGCACTTGTTGCATGCAAGATATATTCAGGAGCTGCTAAGGAGGCAAAGATGATCAAATCAGTGGGGGTGGGAAGTGATTATGCACAGGCTCATTAGGGGAGTAGCCACCAACACCAAGACTATTCTGGCTATAAAACTGTAATTGGGAAATTAGTAGAGAACCATAAAAATTAATGGCAGATTCTATGACTCTGATAGAGATGAATTTTATACCATGCACATGAGCAGACTGACAGCAAGGTGCAGGGTTTCTTAAGAAGGGAAGAGCTTAGGGGGTGAGAAGAAGAAGAATGTAAATCCCCAGCAGGTTTACTTATGCCCGGACTTTAAAGCGGGGTGAAGAGGGAAGTAGTACTATTGAGTTAGTACAGCACGGTCCTGCACTATTCCAGGATCAATTGCCTACGGAAGCACAACAGAATAGAATGCATAGAAACCCCAACACAGCTGAGTCATGCTCATCACTGAGCAGGCCAAAGAAATTGGTACGCTCTTCTCAAGAGACTAGAATGTATTTTGAGATGCTTGAAGGTTCGAGTCTGTGTGGCGTGTACAGTCCAAGACTCGGATGACTTTTATATGCCTCTGTATTGCATCTGCCTGCTTCTAATAACTTTCCTGTGTAAAGAGTTCAACAGTTATTTTTGTTTTTAGAGCATCTGCAACCTGTAACAGAGGGGACACATGCATACGCAGCACTCTCTCTGGGGACTAGACTTTTGTTCTTTCTTGCTATGATTTACCTAAATCCAAAACACAAGTCATTTTATGCTGTGCTCTTTGCATAAGGAAGTATCACACACAAGTGTTTATTTGCCTGTGAACCCTATGATCTTCGACATAGATCGATATTAAATCCCTCCACACTTATTTTCACTGCCTAGTTCAATTGAACTTTGGAATTCCAGGGTATCCTGAGAGAGTGCTGAACAGCTGCAAACTAGCCAAGAGATCACATTCCCACAGATGGTATTAAAATCCAAAGCCCTTCATGTTTGTGGGATGTGTACAGAGCAAATGAGAACTTACACTGCCTCCGAACAAAATGTCAAAATCCTTGTGAGCAGAATTATATATATTATTGTTCTTTGATTTAATGGAGTTTGCTTTTAAATGCTATCTTACAACTTCCTTTTGGGGAAGTGCTTGCATGAAGACGCAACCAGTTTCTGTGCAGAGATCAGAGCTTACAAACTTTTATTAGCCCTCCCCACTAAGTGATCAGTTAAACAGAAGATTGGAGCACTGTTTTCAATGCTGATCTAACTGATGTCCAAAGGAATGCTGTGCACCAGACTACATAGCGGTCTGAGCACAGGACTAGGAGCCAGGAACTCGAGTTCTAGTTGTACTCAAGATTATTAATTATGCTCAGCCAAATTTCCCCATCATTTACAATTCCATATTTCAAAGATAGTGTTACCAGAGCAGGGCTGCAATGTGGCTAAGCTAAGTAAGATAAAAGGCTGCCAATAAGAGTAATCTTATGAAGAAAGCAAACAGTGCGGCAAAAATGCTGATGCTATATACAGTATCTTCATCATCCCTGCAAACAATGGTACCACAAAAGCTGCTATAAAGTCCAGTGATACCAAGAGACCCAAGGACCCAGCATCTGTGCCTAACCAAAGCTCGCTGCAGATGCTGGCGACCAGTCTGTGAGTGCTGTGCTGACTTGCAGAATTTACAGTAGGAAGGCAGTGACCTTTCCACATACAGCAGTCCGACGAAAAGCAAAAGTTAAAAAATGAAGCATCTTCAGATCTGAAGGAGAGCTGTTTCAGCAAAGGGGTTACCGAAGGCGGCACCCAGGAGCTCCAGTTTTTGCCGTGCAGGAAGACTGCATGTACAGCCTGTGACAAATCCCTGCTTAGTTCAGATGGACCTCTTTTCAATTAGCTAAAACTCAGCAGGTGTTGCTACATGGTGCAAGAGTGTATTCTCTTGTACGTGACCAAGGAGCCCAGCCTGTTTCTGCTTAAATTTGGCTCGTGCACATCGATGGGGCCAGCTTTTGTTCCATTCTACAAGCGAGCCCAGCAGTATGTATGGCAGCAGGGCAGCAAGCAAACCTCATAGAATGGCACTGATCAAGGTGGCAGCACATCAAAGTAACCAAGCTAATGAGCAAGCAGTCTTTGGAAATCAAATGGGGGAAGGGGGAGTGGAGGGGAGGGGAGAAGGGGAGAGAATAAAATACTAAGTAAAGTGAAACTGTAATGGATGACCTTATATTTATGTAGCACCTTCCATCACAAACTGATGTCATAAATGACATATTTTCTTAGATTGTAAACAAGGTACATATAATCTCTTTGAGGCAAGAACTGTGTCTTCCTATGTGTTTGTACAGCATGATCACGGGTCCTTATTGGAGACCTCTGGATGCTACCACAATATAAATGTTAAATAATTGCTAGGGTGATGATGATGGAATGGCTACACATTTTATTGACATTCAGCCACTTCTGAAGTGAACATTATTCTAATATTAGTGTCCTGTTTGACACCAGCATCACCCTCTGCAGAGCAATGGTATATGTTAAGGGCACTGCAGGTCGGCTTCCCAGTGGAGGAGAAATCAGTGGCATGGAGTCTGGGTATACTATAAGCTTAGTTTGTTTTATCTACACATATGCACCAGTCCTGGAACAGAGGTGGTCAAACAGTATGCAGTCCCTGCTTCCAGGAATCTCAGCCCAACATCAGTGCTGGTTCCCAGAAAGAAACTCTGCCTCAAATATTGTCTGTAATCAAAGCCCAAGGCAGAGAATAAACCCTCCAGCTGCTCTCACAACTACCCCTCTGAGGACCAGTGTCTTTGCACAGAGCCTTGCATAACAAAAACCAAAAACATAAGTCTTAAGATTTGATCATGCGCTAGGAAAGACCATGTGGAATGGCGCCATCTGGTGACACCTGTCATAACAACAACAGTTGAACCTCCAGATTGTTAAATGACCCAAAGCAATTAGGATCTCAGTTAAGTCTCATTGAAAATTGTCACATCAACAGTTGAAGGAACCGGATCAGAGCAGACTTAAAAGAGGGCTGCTACCTATTGAGTCTCCAACATACCTTTCTACAACACCAGACATTTCCTTGGAGGTTTTCCATCAGGTACTGAACATCCATATTCTAGAAGATCTGGCCAGATTACAGCCAAAAACTGGCATGACCATAACACAGAAATGTGAGAAATATTTAATCAAATCTGGATATTACACACTTCAGACACAAAAGCTGCTTCTGGAACTTCATGTGTAGTGAATCCATATTAAAGAGATACTTCCTTGGTTTTGTAAGTTTACATATACCATTATTTGCAGCAGGCAACACTAAAAACTCAGCATTCAATGGTCTACATACTTTCAGTATTTCCCTGTACTGAGGACAGGAGATGCAATGCTATGATCACTGTGGAGTGGCAAACATTGAGTGTTTCAAGGGCATCCACTGTACCTTTCTGTGAATGGACTTCCAGGATTAATCATCAGTGCATAACTCTAGAGTTTGGCTATACATTCCTTCTCCCAGCTGACAAGAATTGATTGAAACAAGGGCCATCATCAGGAAAAATAAATGATTTTTCAGCTAGCAAGGCAAACACACACCAGTAAGAGAAGGAAATCTGATCATCAAACATGCTTGCTTGGGCTTTTCAGTATGCAAGAGGCTGTTTTTCTCAGAATTAGGGTGACTGCGACAATCTGCTTTTAGACAGAGTTAGAACCACAAGATAAAAGAGGCAGGAATCTTCTCATCTGCATATTTATCAAAATGCAGCTACTGCATAATTTAAGCTTAGTGTTAAAAATATTGTATGTTATTTTAAGGTTTTCCTATTCAGGTGAAAAGGAGACACTCTTTCACTAAGGTGCTTAATTATTTCAGAATGGTGTGAAAACAACAAAGGTAAAAAATAGGAATCAAAAGGAAATTTCTTACCTTCCACCCATCCATGAAGCTAAAAAGAGTCATCACCATCCATCCCTCTCACAAACATGGAATGAAGAGAACCCTGGGTGTTCCAAGAGGGATGCACAAGTTCATAGTGACCTCCAGGGAAAGTTGTGGAAGCTCTTCATTATTTATTTGCCCTTTCATCTGGGGAATGCAATGTGTTTGTGCCTTCATCATGGGGGGGGGAGCGGAAGGGAGAGGGGAGAGACACAATTGACTGGGTGGGTATTTGTGCCACTCAGCAGGGAGTGCTTTCCATGCTCATTCTACATCATTCTACAAAAACACGATACCAGTGAATACCTCCTCCACCGACTGGCTGTGCCCCAGAGGAGGGTGCCACATGCCAGGTGGGTTCCAGGGATACAGTAAAGTACGTACGGCTCCTGCTCCCCCATACATACCCATGCAGGGAGGGGAGATAATGCTTGCTGGCCCACATTCTGTTGGGAGGGAATGAACTAAGCATGGACTTTTCGGACTGGTGATTAGGAACCGAGTCTGCTCTTTTTTTGGCATTAGGAGATGGCGTAGAGAAGAAGCGTCCTCCATATTTTTCTCCACACCCCCAACACATATTTGACTCTTTGAAAGCTACTTATACCGACTCGCCTTAGTTGGAGGTTCCATCCCCTCAGGAGGCGGGGCACTCCCCGCTCCTGCCACCCCTGGAGAGAACAAGGGCCTACGGCCAGGCTCTCATAGGACCGGACAAAGCAGTCCTACTAACACTAGCACTAACAGAGGTTCATTTAATAGGAGTCCAAGCAATTCTGCATCCATAGCTTAGAAGCAGGTGAAGGAGTCTTGCGGACACCCAGCAGGGGGGCTTGATTGGTTTGTTCCCTACCCATCGTTCCCCCCAGTTATTTCTCCCTTTTTTATGCCCAGTTCTCCTTCCCTCCTGGCCAGTCCCTTGAGATGCAGCTTCTTTGTATGTGTCTGACATCCCTACCCATGCTCCCAGGCCTTTGGGAAGATCCGCCTGGTCTTTTTTGCAGTCCCTCCTGGGGGACCACTCATTCCTTTCCTTGCCATTGCCCAGGAACCCATCTCCAGCTGCCCTCCTGCACTCTGCAACACAAGCCATCTTGCCTGCGGCATGATCAGTCACTGCTCAAAACACATCTCTACGAACTTGGCATTTCCCCCCGCCGAGTATCGCAGAGCTGGCAGTCTGGCCCTCCAGAGCCAGCAGGTGCTCAGTCAGCTGACATAGCTTTCACATGCTCTCAACTGGCTGTATCCACATCCTTGCACAGCCCCGGATTCCCCTGCACTCTAACTGCCTCAACTCAGATCCACCGTTCCCCCTTACTAGCATATATAAATATCTATAGTGAGGGGTGGGGGGAGGGAAAGGGGTTGTAAGAAAAGCTGAAAGGACAGAGTAGGAACAATGAGACACAATCTGAAGACAGCCAATCAAGCTGGTAAATCCCCACTCACTCCCCAACAGCTGTAGCCCAATTAAACTCAACAGTTCACAGGTGTTCGCAGTAATGACTTTAACACAAAAAGCACAGCTCCCTTTAGGGCCCTTTAACAAAAATTTAGAGCTCTTTAAATTTTATATACCAACAACATCAAACCAAAGTAGGAAATAATAAAGGAGGAAAGGAGAGACAGTGAAGAAAACACACAGAAGTGCGGCAGCATCAGCCTAATTAAACAATCGCCAACAGGAAAATACACATGCTATTCACCAGACAAACCTCCTTCCAGGAGCTTGGGATTCAAATGCACAGTTCTCTTTCTTGCTTTTCAAATATTTTTGCTCCATTATCAGTTTTATTCATCAAGTCCCTCCCTGTCCCCTCAAACTCAGCCCGTGAAGGGGGCTCATTCCTTAGCAACGCAAGGAAACATGGAACCCAAAGGCCAGCAATCTGGACTCTTCCAACACACATGTCTCTGTGCCTCTCTTAACTCCCTCCCTATCAGAATGTTAAGATGGGGTTAATCTTACTGGGATGCTGGGGTAGGCAGAGTTAGGAGACTGTGAAAGTGACTAATGGCCTTCCTGGGGCTCTCTTGTCCTGCAGTATAGTAGATGAGTCGATCTAGTAAGGGCTGGTGTTGCTGGCTCCTTCACTGTTCAGACAGTGCACCGTCTGCCTGCCACACTGGGAGCATGCTTTCATGACTTTGTGCCCCCTTTTTTTAGATTTTGAAACACCCTGCTAGCAGAGGCCCCAGTGACAACCACATTTTCTTGTATGCTCTCCCTGTCAGTTTCAGGCCATTTTGTCAGCAAAGCAACAGGCCTGCACACATTCAGCCCCAGTAATATCATGAGCTCAGAGAGCAGCTACCCCCTCTTCACCAGCTAAAGGAGGTGCTAGGGAGGGATGTCTTCTGCTGTGCACCTAAACATGCTGATATAAGCACTGGGTTCGAGACAGAGCAGAGATTCCCTTTCATAACTGGGTTGTGAATGGAGTTGGGCCCAGAAGTCACTCAAAACACCAGGGAAATTCAGATCTAGGTCCAGCCTTGAGCTTTCTAGCTCCAGCCCTTGACTAAGAATTAACCTGTTGGTTCACTTTCTCCTTTCCACTGCATGAGACTGAAGTTGAAGGGGATTTGAGGATTCTGTTTTAAAGCCATCTGGGCTCTAGCTTTTATCTTTTCAACAAACAATTTGTCTGTTGTTTTTTTTTTTGAGGGGGTGGAGGGACCAAAACAAAACAAAACCACCATCCTTTTTTCTAAATGAAACCTTTTGTCAAAAATTTTAGTTTCTTTCAAAATGTTCCAGTTTAAGGAAAAACAATTTTCAGGAACCATTTTTTGTTCGTTTCTATAAAAGTTGACAAGAAAACTAAACCATTTTGAATCCAATGAAAAATTTCAATTCTTTTGAAAATTTCCCACAGAAAATACTTTAAATTAGAGCTGGTTCTAAAGTGTTAAGTAAATGCATAACCTCGTACTAGGTCTTAGCATTATTACTGAACTATACAACCTGTCTACCTCAACGACTGTTTGGTGTCTTACGCGTCTCATTGTGCAGTGGAGGCTAGAGGGGTTGTTATTGCTGATGGTCCTACAAACTCATCTGGGAGAGACAGGACTCACGGCCCTCTCAGGAAAGCCTGCAACATAGAAATGCTCTCCCAGCCAACAAACCTCACACCGTACCTGAGGCATTAGCTCTCGTGAGCCAGGACCAGGCTCTCTGGTGTTTGCAAGCACATAGCACATTGTAGGCACTACTGGAAACAAATAGTAGTAAATATTTTAAAGGCAAGACTCTGGACTTTGTTTGCTCCCTCCTACATATGGATCGGAATTAGTGGTTTTCGCTGTATGTTTGGGGAATCTGTCCTCCCCTTGCCAATTTGTGAAACAATTAGGACATATGTTGCCTTTCACTCTTTGATTGTCTTGTTTTAAGTTAGATTTTATCTCCAGGGACCCCCTCTATCCCAGCACTCCACAAATACACACATTGGTAATTTTATTAACTGCGATCATGGCTTGCCTTTGTGGACTAACTTTTTTCCCTTCCTTTTTTCCCTTCCTGCAAGCACGGTTTTGGAAGGAAGAATCCTTACATGACAAAAGTGGAGGAACGCTCTCCTCTTGCAACTTGGTTGGAAGGTGGATATTTAGTGACGGGAGAATGCAGAGCTCTAATAATATTGATCCTTAGTATAAACCATAAGGTACCACAAGGACTCCTCGTTCTTTTTGCTGATACAGACTAACACAGCTACCACTCTGAAAACTATCATGTCAGTGCACTACCTTAGAACAATGCATAGTGGGGGCTTTTGCAGAGTTCTTTTTTAAAACATTAGCAGGTCATGCAGTGTGTATTCTGCAGAGGATTGGACTTTATTCAGAGGCTTGATAGACCTGGCTACAGAAGTCCTCTTTATCTACAGTACAGGTTTATCTCAGACAACATAGGTGCAAACTTCCCCACCGTGCCCTTGGCCAATGTGCTAGATCCTGACCTGAGCAGACTAATGTGCAGAAGCAGGAGGGTATTGGTTCCAGGTGGTCTCACTCATTCCTTGTCGTCCCTACTTAGGGGGCTATTGAGGGTGCCCGACCATCATGCTGGGTCATTGATGTGGAAAGCCACCTTCCAGGAACAGACTAAGACCACCAGCTCTTTTCACAGTGCTCAGTGAAGCTTTTTGGGGAGAAGGGGTTGTCATTTATTATACATTTGGGCCCCATTCTGCTAGGGCTTTACAGACCACTGTAATATAAAATGTTAAAGAAAACAATAATAATCAAAGAGTGACAACTTTAAGTCATAATCCCAACCAGTGATGTAGATACAAAAGGCAACGCCATTGTCTCGAGATAACCAGTCACACTTGCTAGATGACTGAAGAGAGGTGCGAGATTGTTATAAAGGGGAAAGCCTGTTATATACAAATCTGATAATAATTCTGGAATGATGGAACAAGAAATTAAGAAAATGCCCAAGAAAAGTTCAATGACATTGCTGAAAAAAGGTTAATTCTTGAGATTTTGTGATTTTGACTCTCCTTAAAAAACAAAAATAGTTAAACCTTTAATAGCACCAGCAAGAGTCAAACCAGACATACAACCTAAAATGAATACCTAATACAAACAGCACTACTGAACTGTGGAAGCATTATGACAAATATCACAACACTTTCATTTTCTTAGCATAGTTTCCATTTATAATTCACACAACTAGCTTAAACGCAACTATCTGAGATCAACACAGAACTGCAGGTTACATAGCATCTGTTCTATAGGAGGGTGCTGTGTGCATTGAGATAATTTTAGATGAATGTGTTATAAACAAGATCTGTGGAACTTCACAGCATGGTGAGTTTTGGGAGGGAGAAACATACAGTTTAAATGTATAAATTGTTTAGAATGTTTAGCATGTAGTTGTGAAGCGATCATCCAAGTAAATGCTGTTTTCCTGCACACGGTGGCTCAGATATATAGAACAGCTGCCTTCTAACTATTTATCGTGAGGGTGGATCAAAACCTAGGGAAACTGCATCTTGTACTGTGCAACGTGTGTGATGATAAATCAGCAGGGTGTCGGTCACGCACGCTCTCTCTCTCTCTCTCTCTCAAAAATTCAGAAGGTTATAGTGGCTGCCACAGCATTTTGCCTGTGTGTGTCTGCAACTTGCTCCGGCTACTGGAAGTTGGGCTGGAGTAGCTTTCACAAGGCCTTATTTGACAGTGTAGTGAAGCCTGAAGTTGTGATATTACTATTTCAGGGTAATGATTCTTAAGCTATGAATTTCTGATATCACAGCTGTGCAGAGAAATGTTTTCTTCCTAACTGGTTGGTACAGTTTTGGGCATATCCATGAACTATAGCTATGCCCCAGTGGATGACACAAAATGCCCAGGAAAACTGTTATTTGTATTGTTTCCATTTTATAATGTAAGTGCATTTATTCAAACATCCTGCAAATCCTCTTTCACAGAGAGCAGTCAGGCTGCCTGTGATAAATATAACATTTTAACACTTATGAGTCACCATACCATCTCCTGGATTCAGAAGGCTGCCAATGCACCTCAGTCCTGACCTTCAGCACCTCTTGTTCTAGACCCTCCACAGAGCTCTACAAATGCCTCGCAGGCCACCCCAATCCAGTCCTGGGTTACTCTTCAGCCTACCTCAGTCATGAGAGTCTAATATACACTTAGGTGGGGGAATAAGAATCTAAAGCAGATTCCACACACAGAAGTGAAAAGTTAGTGTATTAATAAACATTTATAGAACTTGGGGACTTTGTCTATTTTGTGACGAGCAGCTATACATGCAACATAGGCATTTCTGATACAAAAGGTATCAGAACACCAATAAGGAAGTAGTCTTCATTTCAAATATATATGTAGCCAACCCTGAATAAAGTTTTACAGGAATGGTGTTGCTAAGATCGGAAGATGACATTCATTCTATGAACTTGCATAAAAAGAGTTTTTCTTTTTCAAAAGAATCATACTTTTTTTAAAAAATGACTATCCAATGATGTGACAAAAAGCAGTTCAAGTAGAGACTGATATTCCTGCTGGTCCTGTGCTGTAAAGCAATGTCAGGGATGGAGCAGGACAGGAAGTTTTTGGAAAATGTAGGGGACAATTTCTTGGTGCAAGTACTGGAGGAACCAACTAGGGGCAGAGCTCTTCTTGACCTGCTGCTCACAAACTGGAAAGAATTAGTAGGGGAAGCAAAAGTGGATGGGAATCTGGGAGGCAGTGACCATGAGATGGTCAAATTCAGGATCCTGACACAAGGAAGAAAGGAAAGCAGCAGAATACGGACCCTGGACTTCAGAAAAGCAGACTTTGACTCCCTCAGGGAGCTGATGGGCAAGATCCCCTGGGAGAATAAAATGAGGGGGAAAGGAGTCCAGGAGAGCTGGTTGTATTTTAAAGAATCCTTTATTGAGGTTACAGGGACAAACCATCCCAATGTGTAGAAAGAATAGTAAATATGGCAGGCGACCGGCTTGGCTTAACAGTGAAATCCTTGCTGATCTTAAATACAAAAAAGAAGCTTACAAGAAGTGGAAGATTGGACAAATGACCAGGGATGAGTATAAAAATATTGCTCGGGCATGCAGGAGCGAAATCAGGAAGGCCAAATCACACCTGGAGTTGCAGCTAGCAAGAGATGTTAAGAGTAACAAGAAGGGTTTCTTCAGGTATGTTAGCAACAAGAAGAAAGTCAAGGAAAGTGTGGGCCCCTTACTGAATGAGGGAGGCAACCTCGTGACAGAGGATGTGGAAAAAGCTAATGTACTCAATGCTTTTTTTGCCTCGGTCTTCACAAACAAGGTCAGCTCCCAGACTACTGCACTGGGCAGCACAGCATGGGGAGGAGGTGACCAGCCCTCTGTGGAGAAAGAAGCGGTTCGGGACTATTTAGAAAAGCTGGACAAACAAAAGTCCATGGGGCTGGATACGTTGCATCCGAGAGTGCTAAAGGAGTTGGCGGATGTGATTGCAGAGCCATTGGCCATTATCTTTGAAAACTCATGGCGATCAGGGGAGGTCCCGGACGACTGGAAAAAGGTTAATGTAGTGCCCATCTTTAAAAAAGGGAAGGAGGAGGATCCTGGGAACTACAGGCCAGTCAGCCTCACCTCAGTCCCTGGAAAAATCATGGAGCAGGTCCTCAAGGAATCAATTCTGAAGCACTTAGAGGAGAGGAAACTGATCAGGAAGAGTCAGCATGGATTCACCAAGGGCAAGTCATGCCTGACTAATCTAATTGCCTTCTATGACGAGATAACTGGCTCTGTGGATGAAGGGAAAGCAGTGGACGTGTTGTTCCTTGACTTTAGCAAAGCTTTTGACATGGTCTCCCACAGTATTCTTGCCAGCAAGTTAAAGAAGTATGAGCTGGATGAATGGACTATAAGGTGGATAGAAAACTGGCTAGATTGTCGGGCTCAACGGGTAGTGATCAATGGCTCCATGTCTAGTTGGCAGCTGGTATCAAGTGGAGTGCCCCAAGGGTCGGTCCTGGGGCCAGTTTTGTTCAATATCTTCATAAATGATCTGGAGGATGGTGTGGATTGCACCCTCAGCAAGTTTGCAGATGACACTAAACTGGGAGGAGAGGTAAATACGCTGGAAGGTAGGGATAGGATACAGAGGGACCTAGACAAATTGGAGGATTGGGCCAAAAGAAATCTGATGAAGTTCAACAAGGACAAGTGCAGAGTCCTGCACTTAGGACGGAAGAATCCCATGCACCGCTACAGACTAGGGACCGAATGGCTCGGCAGCAGTTCTGCAGAAAAGGACCTAGGGGTTATAGTGGACGAGAAGCTGGATATGAGTCAACAGTGTGCCCTTGTTGCCAAGAAGACCAATGGCATTTTGGGATGTATAAGTAGGGGTATTGCAAGCAGATCAAGGGATGTGATCATTCCCCTCTATTCGACACTGGTGAGGCCTCATCTGGAGTACTGTGTCCAGTTTTGGGCCCCACACGACAAGAAGGATGTGGAAAAATTGGAAAGAGTCCAGTGGACAAAATGATTAGGGGACTGGAACACATGACTTATGAGGAGAGGCTGAGGGAACTGGGATTGTTTAGTCTGCAGAAGAGAAGAATGAGGGGGGATTTGATAGCTGCTTTCAACTACCTGAAAGGGGGTTCCAAAGAGGATGGCTCTAGACTGTTCTCAGTGGTAACAGATGACAGAACAAGGAGTAATGGTCTCAAGTTGCAGTGGGGGAGATTTAGGTTGGATATTAAGAAAAACTTTTTCACTAGGAGGGTGGTGAAACACTGGAATGCGTTACCTAGGGAGGTGGTGGAATCTCCTTCCTTAGAAGTTTTTAAGGTCAGGCTTGACAAAGCCCTGGCTGGGATGATTTAATTGGGGATCGGTCCTGCTTTGAGCAGGGTGTTGGACTAGATGACCTCCTGAGATCCCTTCCAACCCTGATATTCTATGATTCTATGATTCACCTGAAACATTTCCTGTTTTACCATGTTATTTATATTTTCTAATCTTCAGGGGAGTGCAGCAGCTGACACCCTCTGATGGGTCAGGAGGGACGGGGAAGGACTAAAGCAGACTCCTCCATGAGGCAGCCTAACCGTCTGACCCCAAAGCAGATGTATCTTCTGACTGAGCCACCACCACTTTTTGCTACATGAGCGAAATAGTGTTTTAATCTGAGCAATAGGTCACATGCACTGAGTCGTGTTACTAAATACAGAGTGTGTATTGAAGCTGCAGCTTGAGGGTCATTTGAAGAGGCCTTGCATCTTGTGTTGGCTTTATTTTGAAACGGAGGGCCAGGAAGTCTGAGCATGTTCAGATGAGATTTCAAGTGCCCTATGAACTCTCACCCCAGATTAAGTTTTTGCTGAACGGTGACATCTCCCAACCAATACATGAAAAGCCCAATTTTCAGAGGGCTGAGAATCCAACTGGAATCTGAGGATCAGAACTTTTGTCTTAACATGCTGGTCCGAATCAAGTGCAGTAATTATAACCCTTTCCATCCAAGGACTGACTGCCAGCTCCTTCTCTCTGCTGCACCAGCCTCTCCTTCTATGGGTATGTCTATACGTGAAGCTAGAGGTGTAAATTCCAGCTCAAGCAGATCTCCCACACAAACTCACATTGAGCTCGCATGCTAAAAACAGAGTGAGCTTAACTGTGGCAGCGCAAGAGGCAGGAGGGACTAGGCATGCTAGTTGCAAGACATATTCACCAGTCTGAATGTCCTGATGCACCATGAGACATCCCCAAGGAAGATACTCGCTCGGCTTCAATGAGAGAGGATGGTCCATTCTCCTGCCACTTGTCTCAGCAAACGGCTCAGACACTGCCCCAGCAATAGAGGGACCCCATCTCCTGAAAAGGGGTAGGAATGGGGATGACTACCTCTATGTCATTGTCCCCTTTGTCACTCTCCCGAGGAACCCTCAGTGCAGCTGGAGAGGAGACAGGCTGGGAGCAGAGCCTGAGGAACTTCAGACCCAGCACAGTCCGAGTCCTTATTATCTGTTCTGTCAACCCATCTCCTCTCTTCTGGGTAAAACTACCAAAAGGAGCATCTCAGAGGCAGAAGTGGGCAGGGTCATTTCTGGGGGCATGGCTCCAATGGGCGGAAGAGGGGGCACAGAGCCTCCATGCAGGTAGCTTTGGCCTCTTCCAGTTCCCCTTGGACCCACGGAATGCTGGGGGCAGAACCACCCTCTGTTTTGCAAAGGGGTGGAAATCACACACCCCCTCTGGAACAAGTTAGGGGAAACTGCAAGGCGATCTTCACAGGAAGAGAGCTCGCCTTATGTTAAGGCAAGGCTCTAGTTATAGGGCCTGTACCCACTGAATAGATCCCCAATTCTATCTTCACGTGGTGTGCGCTAGCAGCGGAAACACTTGAGTCAGAAAACAGTCTGAAATGTGGGTGAGTTTCTCTGCCTGCTGTTGAGCGGGATCACTCGCCAGGCAAGCTACGACCTCCTCACTCTTTCCAGACACCAGCCGCTCCCACACATTAGTCTCGTGGTATATTCA
The DNA here is from genome assembly GCF_965152275.1 of Natator depressus. Lineage (NCBI taxonomy): Eukaryota > Metazoa > Chordata > Testudines > Cheloniidae > Natator > Natator depressus. The sequence continues at coordinate 23,732,384 of NC_134249.1, read as the reverse complement.
GCCAGTGTGCTGTCAGTCACAATGCTTATATTTAAATAAGCTCTTACATTGAACTCAAATTAAATATAACTCCCTTGACTCTGATACCATGAAAGAAACCAAGACAGGAGGCGAGAGAGGAGAGAGAGATCACAACTGAACAGAGACATTTAAAGCTGCAAAATGAACAACAGACAAAACATCTGACTTTAATATTGGGGTTGTTTCATTTTACCTCATTTACACTATTAGCTGCTGGGAAGTCATGCTGTTCCATTCCTTCTCACATTGCCTAATAGCCACCCCAAAAATTCTTTATCTTAATTTCACTCTGTTTAGAAGTTTAACTCTTTGGATTTGGCTGTTTAACTCTTCATCTAGGTGCCTAAATAATGGCCTGATATGCACCGGGGTTGGAATTCATAGACTTTAAGGCCAGAAGGGATCATCTAGTCATGATCATCTAGTCTGACTTGCTGCATATCGCAGGCCACAGAACCTCACCCACCCACTCCTGTAATATCCTCTGGCTGAGTTACTGAACTCCTCAGATCTTGATTTAAAGACTTCAAGATACAGAAAATCCACCATTTACTCTACTGTAAACCAACAAGTGACCCATATCCCACACTGCAGAGGAAAGTTGAAAACCCTCAGGGCCTCAGTCAGTCGGACCTTGGATAAAATTCTTTCCTGACCCCAAGTATAGTGGTCAGTTACACCCTGAGCATGTGGGAGAGACCTACCAGGCAGACACCTGGGAAAGCATTCTCTGTAGATTGTCAATACAGAGGGGTTTCACTTCCATTTTTGGTACAAAATCTGGTTAACGTAAGAACGGCCCTACTGGGTCAGACTAAAGGACAATCTAGCCCAGTATCCTGCCTTCCGACAGTGGCCAGTGCCAGGTGCCCCAGAGGGAATGAACAGAACAGGTCATCTTCAAGTGATCCATCCCCCGTCGCCCATTCCCAGCTTCTGGCAAACAGAGGCTAGGGACAAGGTATGGCAGTTTCACATGACCCATCAGATGCTTTCTTTCTAATCAAGATGCTTTTTGTTTACTTCTGCTATTAAACAAAACCGCAGGATCATCTGAAGGGCCATGAGCTAGGCACAAGGGGGGTGAATGGTGCTCTAAGCAAAAACCCTGAGACGGCAGCTGTTCTTGTGAATGGCTTAAGGGGAGACTCTGTGCACAAATGCTTCATTGCTGAAATAAAGTCTGTGTTTGAAAAGAGGGGCTTAAGAATGAGGCCCTAGTGGACTGCTTTATGGCCCTCTCACACCAGGCAGATTTTCACACACAAAAGTTCTAGTTGATATCATATTGCACCCTAGTCCAGCCGGGCTCTCCATGGAACATACCAAATCACATTTACTTTCTAATAACTTCTCTTCCTTGTAAGTGACTATGGAGTAAACAAACATTTTAATTCAACTGCGGGGTGCTGGAAGGATGGATATATGCGGAAAGATCAGAGTTTAATGTGTACTTCTGAGCAAAGCAGCAACGAGACCTTAGGAACACAAAAATGGCCTTTCAAATATTTAAAGGTGGTGTGAGCCCCAAGCAAGGAGAAGGGTGCCTCAGCATAACTGCAAGCGAGATAGCTAGAAATAATGGGATGAGATTAAGACAGACATCTCTGGATGGGATTGTCAGGAGCTTAACAGATTTAGGTGCCCAAATTCCACTGAATTGAAGCCTCCTTATCTAAGTCTGGGATTTTCAAATGTGCCTTAGGCTGAATAGGAGGAACAGCTTCAGCTTGGTGAAATGTACTAGGGTTGGAATAGTCAACCAAGGAAGACCTGGAAGCATCAGCATTAGTAAATAAATATACGAGAGAGAACAATCCTGTGCATTAGGCTACAGGGTATGTACTAGAGAGGGACCAAGAGGTCCTGTATCCTAAGAGTCTGACTTACTTACTGGCCCCTTATTTTACTACTCAAGATAGTTAAAGCAAGCTGCAAAGAGATCTCACAAAACTGGGTGACCTGGCAACAAAATGGCAGACAAAATTCAATGTTGATAAAGGAAAAGTAATGCGCATTAGAAAACATAATCCCAAGTATACATACAAAATGATGGGGTGTAAATTAGCTGTTATTGCTCAAGAAAGATCTTGGAGTCATCATGGATAGTTCTCTGAAAACATCCACTCAATGTGCAGTGGCAGTCAAAAAAAGCTAACAGAATGTCAAGAACCATTAGAAAAGAGATAAGACAGAAAATATCATAATGCCACTATACAAATCCATGGTACTCCCACACTTTGAATACTGCATGCAGTTCCGGTCACTCCTCAAAGATATTTTAGAATTGGAAAAGGGGCAGAGAAGGGCAACAAAAATTAAGGGTCTGGAACAGCTTCCATATGAGGAGAGATTGAAAAGACTGGGACTGTTCGGCTTGGAAAAGAGACGACTGATGGGGGATATAGATGATATGATAGAGGTCTATAAAATCGTGATTGGGATGGAGAAAAAGTGTTATTTACTCCTTCTCATAACACAAGAGCCAGGGGTCACCCAATGAAGGAAATAGGCAGCAGGTTTAAAACAAGCAAAAGTAAGTACTTCTTCACACGAAGCACAGGAAACCTGTGGAACTTGTTGCCAGAGGATGCTGTGAAGGCCAAAACTATAATGGGGTTAAAAAAAGAACTAGATAAAATCCTGGAGGATAGATCCATCAATGGCTATTAGACAAGAAGGTCAGGGATGCAACCCCCCATGCTCTGGGTGTCCCTAGCCAGAAACTGGGAGTGGACCACAGGTGATGGATCACTCAATGATTGCCTGCTCTGTTCATTCCCTTTGAAGCACCTGACATTGGCCACTGCCAGAAGACAGGATACTGGGCTAGATGGACCTTTGCTCTGACCCAGTATGGCTGCTCTTATGTTCTTATGATAGCTATGAACGCCAGTGCTCTTAGCTATGAAGGGGGAAGAAGACGGCTGAGCAGATCATGTGTAGGCTTCCAAGAGTTAAAGGTTGTATGTCTTAGTGCCTGCAGACGGTCTCCAGCACCAACACCACAGTGTGTGTTGAAACATCTGCCTGGCAAGCCATGCTTTGTCCTGCTGCAGTTTCTTCAATTATTTTTTGTGTTGTGTATTTTACAAAGGATAAGTCAGGGAACATTTCAGGATGTGTTTTCTCATTCTAAAACATATCAAAATATTGCTGACACTGATCCATAGCTGGGAATGTCATTCCTGAATAAACATGATGTCATTCTCATTCCATTCATACTCCTCCTGGACAGCTGCTGTCAGCATCAGTGAAGAAAAATGCCACCTCACTGGTGACAGCTGCCACTTGAGGTACTTTGTATATCAGCCTCTCTAGAAAAAAAAGCCAGCCATGCAGATGCTATTTAAAGTATGTTGCATCTTGATAAGAAATGCAAAATCTAATATGTGGCAGGTTGCTCTGTGCCCAGATCCAGACATTGAAGGATGAAGAATGTATCTGGTCTCAACCACTTCACATGAAGCACTAAATCCCTGCATTGTAATTGCTAAAGAAAACTGACTTGCTAAGGTGGGCATCTCTGGGTTTGTTTGTTTTTTTAAATACAGAAAGTGAAAAGCTGTCTCATGGATGTTTGAAACTGCTACAGCAAAGGGTCTTTGGTCTAAACCAGAGGGTCTTTGGCAGTGGTCTGCACAGCCATGTGGTGGTCCATGGAATGAACCATTTGAATGCTAAACAGTGAGGGGCTGGGAGAAGAGATGGCACCATAAGAGAATCTCTTTATACAGAGTTGCCAACAGAAGGCAAAAAAGTCAGAGGACCCCTAAGCTAAGTGTTACAGTAACAGTTTTATCTAACAGAAACAGTTCATTTTCTGAAGAACCTATAGAAGTCACTAAGCACTATAGACTTGAGGCCCAGATGACTGCAGTGTCATCCACAATAAAGGAACCTAGCTATCTCTGTGAAGCAAGCAATGCTCCTTTTTTGGGGGCGGGGTGGAGACTCTTTGCTTATAGGAGGGTGAAAGCATCACACATGCAAATCGTGAATAATGCTCAGTGCAACCCTGTCCCCTCAGTGTCTATGGCAATGACTTAGCAATGAAACACATTGCTTTTCCAAATAGACATGTAGTAAATTAAAATAAGGCATGTAATTACTTCATTTTGTAAATTTAACGCTATTTCAGGAGCTAAACCGTAATGAAGAGGGAACATTCTGCTTTGATTTACATCCTGTGGAAACCTGTTTGGTCCACAGTCTTCTAAGGTTCACTCATAACTATTATGAGCATCTGGCAGTTCTCGTTAAGCATCAACTACTGGTGCTCATTTGAAGACAGTGGCACATGCTGAGAGCATATCATGGATTTGGGCCCCAGTGCCTTGTTTATCCCTGAAAGAACATAATTCTGAATAGAGATCAGCTTTACAGCTCAGCTCAGAGAACTCTAAGGTTCAAGAGTTGTAGTGTTAATTCTTGATTCTTCAATGGAGCCCTGAATAGCTCCTATGGCCCTTCGTGTTGCACAGTGATTGAAAAATCTTTGGTAGCGCTAATGAGAAGGAGACCACAAACGTCCCTTCCTTAGAACCCTCCTTAGTGTCTGCCATCTACACGCATCTCCTGCTCTTCTCTGTGGGAAAGAAGGATACATCTCTGTGGTAAGGATGCAACACAGAAAGAGAGAGAGAATATACAGGGACCAAATATGCAATAGTGGTAAGAGCTGGAATTGTGGAAGGATTTTAAATGCTTATGGCATGTTATTCTAAAGAACCAAGCACAACTGGTCTGTGACATAGCTGGCCTCGAGGCAATACCAGAATATTAAATGATAATTTCTTATGATTTTCTCCTTCTGATAGCTTCACCTAGTATCATGTGCTGATCACTCTAATTCCCTCTCCAATTCTTCAAATAAGGGATATTCAGATATTTCTAAGTACCAAGTATTTTTGCTCTAAAACCACATGACCAATACAAGAATAAGTGATAACATATTTGTTATCAACAATGGTAATTTTCTTTGCTAATCTCCAATTGTTAAGCGAACTGTTTCAGTAAATGTAGCCCTGTTGCTTAGAAGTCTGAATAATCATCATTCACACATCTCTTATGTCACTTACATATGTTTGAATGTCGCAAGGGTGGATTCCATGGGCCTCTTGTGAATCTGGTTTGGGTTGTTTATGCTTCTCAATTTTTCCTCCTTTATAAAAAAATAAGCGCCATTAAGTGAAAAAACTCCACACTTAACCATGCGTCTAGTTTTCTGAAAGTTTCCTCAGTTATGTCTCCACTTTCCTTTTCCACGTAACACGTAATAAATAGGTCACCTCAGTTTATAGAACATGATTTTTTCTATTCTGCCACTGTGAGCTATTGACTGAATCCAAGAAACAAACTCTCTACCTCTGTGTAGACACTAATTACTTAAGTATGACAAGAGCTGATTGGGAATTTTCCATCAGAATGTTTTTTTCCAACAGAGAATGCAGTTTCCGCAAAATTTAATTTTCCATTCGGAAAAATCAAAATGAAATATTTCAGCTTGAGTCAGCATTACTCAGCATCCCCTTCCCCCCCCCAAAAAAAACTGCTTTGGTGTCTCATGGGAGATATAGTTTGAGTATCTCATACCCCCATTCTCCTCTGTGGGCTGGGCTCCCTGGCTGGACTATATTTCCCATTATGCATCAGGTTGTTCAACCAGAGGGGATACCACAGTACACCTTGGGAGATGTAGCCCAGCCCGGGAGCCTAGCCCATAGAGGACTATGGGGGCGTAAGGCAACCAAAACTACAACCCCCATGAGGCACAAAAGCAGCACAATTATCAAACCAAGCCAAACCAAAGTGTCTCAACATTCTGCAAAGATATTAATATTTTGATTTTTCATCCCAATGTGAGATGAAAGCAGATGTTCAAATACCAGGATTTCCCAGAGGATAGAAATTCTGATTTTTGACCAGCTTTAGTTGTGACTAGTTATTGCACTCAAATCTATAGCCATTTTATGAATGCACAAATATGCAATTTGGATCCTCAGGATGTCAGTTATTGAAATAATTTCTATCTATGAGCATAAGTAAAGATTCTTGCTTCTCAATATGCAACATGGCACAACAGAGCTAACGGGTGGGTCACTGAGGGATGACTGGGGCACCTTGTGTTTGTGCTTCCTAGAAACTATCAGCAATTCATCTGAGCTGTAAGGTGACTGCCTACTCCATTGGAAATTCTGCACACATTCATAGAAAGAGTATGCAAGTTTTAGTTATACTGCAGTAGTACCTAGGAGCCCTGTCATTGACCGGGACCCCACTGCGCTAGGAACTGTACAAATACAACAAAAAAGATGGCCCCTGTTCCAAAATTGCTGACTCATCCGTACACCACACATAATTAGGAGTCGATCAGATCGGCTATTTCCGATATCCTCTCATCCCACGTGCTTCTTTTAATTCAGAAAGTCACACTCTCCAGTCTCAGAAGAGCGGTGATGAGGCAGCAAGTGCCGTTGTTACGTAACTCCCTGCCCAGCTTCCAACCTGAGAATGGCATGATGCACACATTCGCCACAAGGCATCATCCTATCCAAGGCTCCTGCCATGTTAGCAGTTTGCTGGCAACCAGATTTCCTCCATAGTTGTCCTAGAAAAAGCTCCTTGCTAGGTTTATAGTTTAGGTGTGGTAGCAGCCAAACCATGCTAGGTGCTTTCCAACCACTGGGATTCTCTGCCTCAGAGAGTCCACAGTCTAAATCTTCCTTCCTTTAGGTCTCCCATTTGATACAGAAACAGCAACACAAAGGGGCAGATGTATAACCTGGGAAGCTTTCCAGATGTGTCTTGAGCCAAGTGAAGCATTGCACATTGTCAGGTCTAAGCAGGGTCCTTCAGTCTGTCACAATGCCACTGGTAGTGTTTAATATGTACAGACAGTACACCCTGGATGGCAGGCACCTGGTGGAAGAGACATCAGCACTGACCGCAAGCAGATTCTAAAGACAGTTCAAATAAATGAATAAGAGGTCTTCCCTTGTGTGCATGGACTTTCATCATGCAACCTGTGTGCCTCAGCAATGCTACTCTGCTCTGGGTGGCATGGCAATGAGCATATGCTCCACTGCAGCCATAAATGTTGCACTAATAGATTATTTTGCTAGTACTGGGCTGTCATTGTAACTGTTATGGCTTCTACTGTCCCATAAGTGCTCTAAGGTGTTGTTCCAAGGAGTTTCGCAGATTGCAAAGCAGAGGAGAAGAATGACAGTGATGTGGCCTCTGGCTCTTCCCCTGAAACAGCGGCTTTTCTGTCATCCCATGGAAGTGCTCTGGTTTCTCTACAGCTCTTGAAATGTGGCTCAAGCAAGCTGCCAACACACATTCTTCCTTGTCAAACATTGCTCTGATTCTAAAGTCTGCCTCTGTGAGCAGTCTGACAGCTATCACTCCTGCTAGAAATAGTTAAGCCCTTCAAAGTCAGTTCATGTTTGTTTGAGAAAGGGGAGCCATCAGATACCTGGAAAAACAATAGTAGCACTTGCCTTTCATTTGAATGCCCAGCACTGAAATTCCTTCTCACTAACTCCAGTGGGCAGTGAATGAAAACTAAGTAAAACATAGTGAGCCGATTTTCATAAATGCACTAAGATAGCACCTCTGCTTCGAACGTTGCACTTGCCATATTCTGATGCAGTTTTCTTTTGTCTCAGAGCATCAGAAAACAGTAGATTTCCAGTCACTTGGAGTTTCCTACTCAGTGATGTTTGTCAAGTTCTTCACAGGCTACTTAGAGTAGGAGTTTTCCTGCTTTTAGAGTCTCTAGTTATTCTTATGCCACCTATGTCCTCCCTTCCAGCAGATTAGCATGCTACACCTATTCATCCTAGGGTGGCACCATTATCTGATACAATGCAGAGACCTGGGGATAAGTCGGACACCAAGCTATTGCTTCAGAGTCTAGCATATCTGAGACGGGAATGTACTTTAAAAAAAAAAAAGAAAAGCTTTGTGCAGAGTGTCAGGTATTTCTTGGCACATGCACTGCATTTGCTGGAGCAGCATAGTACAAAGTTTTTCTTCTCCAACCTGCATACCACACCCACCTGCCTGTCCCAATACACATCTCTCCCCTATTCGTATCACCACAACAGTGGTGCTATATTAAATCCACTCATCCAGGGGAGCGCCTGGTGCAGGTTAATGCTGCCAGTTATTCTGTTGAATACCATTACCACTGGGGTTGAAACCCTAATGAAGTCTAGTGTAGTATGAAGATTATAGCTAAACATTGTGTGTCATCCTGTGTGCACCAAGAGGTAGCAGAGAGAGAACAAAGTCCAACAAAGACAGTGCTTTTCAGCAAAAAGTACATGTGTTATGGAGGGTTATCCAGACTGACTGATAGGTGAGAGCTACTGTCCTGCGGTCATTCTTCACACCCACATTTCTCACTTACGCCAACAAAATCTGTTTCATGCAGCAGTGAATTTTCTCCTCTTCACTTCCAAAGCTCTCCAGAACTTTGTTCCCATAGCATCTCCATCCTTGTCTCCTCTTTCCACGTGGTCCCCCTACTCACAACCCTCATGCCTAACCAGCAGCGTGCTAGCCTATTAGAGGCCCGAAGCAGGAATATCCCCCCTCCCAAACACATAATAAAAAGGGAATGGGGGGGGGCCCATGCAATTGCTTTGTCTGCTTATGCCTAGTGGCAGCTCTAGGCCTAACCAAGTTCTTTGTCTTGTCAGTAGAAGCAGCTGTATGACTCCACGCTGCCCACACAGTTGATGTACTCCAAACCCCTTCCTCACCATCCAAAGAGAAATAAGCCTCCTGAAAACCCACAGTTCAGGGAAGCAGTCCTCTCTGGATGTGCCTGTAGGGCATCCAACCCTATTGTTTTGTTCCCTACCCAAGGAGTGCCTTTTCACTATAAGCTCCTCAAGGCAGGTATTTGGTTCTTGGTCACAATCTGCCATACCTATGGCAAAGCATCCTCTCTGCTCTGGGATCAGGAGTATGGGCCCTAGACAATACCAGGCCACACCTTCATCAACCCGTTATTCAATTTACAGCCTACACATTTCTGGCCCAAGGGAATAAGACAGAAGAGAACCAAGTAGGGAGGAAGTAACAAGAAGAGGAAAGGGAAGGATTATGCAGGTTGGTTAAAGGGCACTAGATGAGGTATAATGACCTGGGGCTGGAAGTAGAAAAATTCAAATAATAATTTACTTAGGGAATTCTCGAAGCTCCATCATCTGGAACTCCAGCACTTGTGCTGGTGGGGAGACGGGTAAATGGATAAGGCTCTTCTATCCATTGTTATTATTTATTTTAATACCATAGTGCCTAGAAGCCCGAGTCATGGACCAGGACCCCATTGTACGAGGCACTGTACAAACACAGAAAACAAAACATACAGTTCCTGCCCCAAGGAGCTTACAGATTTAAGCATAAAACAAGAAACAGAGAGATGGGGGAGTACAAGGAAACAACGAGACAATATTGGTCGGTGTGACAGGCATTGCTCTCAGCATACCATCAGACTAACCTATGAGATTTGTCCAGCCTTCCTTAACAGAGTTCGTCTGCACAGCAGAACTTTAACGTCTTTTTACTTGCATGCCTGCTTTCATAAAACAAGCAGCTCTGAGTACCAAGCACAGGAGGAGGGAAGACAAAATCAGCATGGATACATCCTGCTCCCTCCTCCCAAACAACACATTTAGCATATTCCATTTCATGCAGCCTCCACATCAGCTCTGCTGCCAAGCAGCCAGGGAGCGCAGTACTTCACAAAGCTTACTGGAGAGCCACAAGACAAGGCAGGTCCAAGCTATTTTGTTTTATTTTCATCTTGAAGAGCTAGCTTATGCAGTTTGTGAATTGTGTTGGTTGGTCTAGTTGATACGCTACAGCCCGTAGTGTGAACAACCATACTGCTTGGAAGGGTCTTAGAGCGGTATAGCTTATTCGTGTACATTAAACATATGGGAGTTTTTAAGCATGCTGCTGGAAGGGATAACAGATGCCTCAACATGCAGAGATGGACACTTTAGAACTGATTCACTATTGCAGTTAGGGAAAGACATGTTTCCAACACAGATTAAACATTTAACACTTCTCTTCAGGGGATGCTTTGCAAGCATTCATTTATTATACCAGGGTATCGTTGTTTCCTACTCTTGACCCAAGAGTAAACTGAGGCAGAGAGGTTCAAGATCTGCCCATGATCACAGAGGGAGTCAGTGCCAATGCCATTACTAACAGGATTGGGCAGTCTCTGACTCATACCAGCCTCCTTCCCAGTCTGGAACTTTCCTCTTTCTTCCCTTCGTCTTCAAGAGTGTCCCAGAGAACACGTCCTTTGGCTAGCGTCAGGAAGGAGGCCTGCTTCTCTCAGATTCTGTGGGAGACCCCTACAGCTCCTCTATGTGTTTTCACGAAACCTGATGGCATTGCAGGCGGATGAGCCTTGGTATAACTAAATGGTGATTCATCCTCAGGCTAGGAGGCACAATCCCATAGAAACACAGCCTGGGGAGAGTATTGCCCTGCACATCCATCACCTGCTAGTTCTGCTATTGAAAACATGGTCGGAAGTTGATAGCAACTCTCATACAAATGCTTCCTTTAACTTCCTGGTGCCAGACGGCCCAGCTCTGTCTGCTAATGTGACGTACAAACGGATGTTGCATTAACAAATAGCATCTGTCTCATGAGCCAGCACCATGGGGTTCTGTTCTAAGCATAGCTCAGTGCTCCTAGCTTTTAATATTTCTAGAGAAGAGAATCACTTGGTGACACTGCTGTTCCAGGTAAATGCTAATGGAGTGCTATTTGTCTGGCTGGAAAACTCTGCTCTGTAACAATCTCATTTGAGCAATTGCTGAGCAATCTAATTTAGCTTCTCTCTACTAACTGAATATGACTTCTTCCATTTCCTTGGGCCACCAGTGAACAGCAACACTTCTCAGCCCAAATAGATGCCCCACGAGATGCTGGGTGGAGTATTGTTGGACCAAATATTCAAGGATCGATGTAGTGTAAACACATGGCTTCTCTAGGAATTACACTGACACCAACCCCACACGCACCAGAAAATAAAATAAATGTGGATTATTTTAACCCAAGTCACTATGACAATCTTGAAAGTATGCTGCAAATGTGAAAACTTGGAGTTGCTTCCTCATGTGCCATCAAACCCTTTTCTTTCTACTCAGGTTAGCCTGCCTTTCTTTTACAATAGGTAATTTGCTTGCACAATGTGATTATATTAAATAAGAACATTAGTACTTATAAGTTATTGTAAGACTGACAGAGATTCTCTGAAAGTGTTAAAAATTCCCCATAAGAAGCCTGAGAGCTGTGAACTATTCCCCCAGGCGTAGAAATCTGCTCCAGAGAAGTGATCCTCTGGATCTGTCCAGTCCAATAGACTGGAGAGGACTTGACCTTCCAAGTTTGGATAGAGCATGACTGGCTGCCAAAAGACCCTAATGTGAGCATCTCACTGGAGCATTAATAGGAAGCAGAGAACGTTAGCTGTACAATAGAATGACTGCTTCGAACAAGGACATTCAAAGTCAGAAAGCAGAAAATTAGAGCTTCAACCATAAAGTTCAAAGAATGGGGGAAAAGGCATGAAAAATAATTCTGACACTTTAGAGTGGAACTCAATTGTTCCATTAAACTGTATTTTTAATAAAAAATAACAATAACAGCATTCCAAATTTCTATTTTATAAGCTTTACTAATGTATAATTTTTTTTAATACATGTCAGAATTTCTTACTTGATGCAAATGCAATATTTATAGAAAGCAAGACACTTCAAAACAGCTCCAGAGACTTTAAGCTCTCGGTTTATACACAGATTTAGAACAACTCAGGAATACAAAATGACAAAATGTACATTTTTTATATTGTTTACTAATGTATTGTCTCTTATCCCTGATCCATCATCTCCCTGGCTGGGGGAATCACGTTCAGCTTCTCAACTCTCTTTAATGCTGTGTATTTCTGGAGTGAAATATTCCCATATGGTGAAAATCTATCACAAATCTGCCTTGCAGAATATCGCTCCCAAGAATTACATGAAGATCATTAATAAACACATTTGTACAGCAATGGACTTTTCTTCTCTTGGTCATTATTTTAATCCTTGTTTTTCTTTGCCCCATCCTACCGCAATTCTTAGATGAACTCTCCTCAGATCAGGGAAAAATAGGAAATTTAGTACTTACTGAATACTGAAATCCGGTGTTTCACAAGATGCAGTCACTGAGTTTGCTGCTCTGCAATGGAGGATTGCACCTTTGCACCCGCCCCCACTGAATTCTCCTCTTCGCTAATTACTAACACCAGTTCAGGGGAAAAAAAACTTGCGACCAAAATCACAGCTGGCCAGTGACTGCAAAGTTTAGCATGAGCCATGCCCTCAGCAGGTGTATCAAAGGCACACAGGAGATCCATCAGTTTCTATCGGACAACATGTTACCTTAGGTTTGACTGAAGCTGGTTACTGTTAGAAGCAAAAGAGGAAGGATGGTTTTGCAGTTAAGTTGTGGTTTGGGAGTCAGAAGAGCTGGATCCTATTCCTAGCTGTGCCATTGACCTATTATGCGACCTTGGGCAAGTCAGAGGATCTCACTGTGCCTCAACTTCATCCTCCATAAAATGGGGATAATGGAACTGCCTCACCTCACAGGGATGTTGCTAAATTGATTTGTATGAGGCACTCGGATACTCTGCTGATAAGCATCAAAGAATGGCTTATAAGGAAAGAAAGAATAAAGGAGGGTGGACAAATTATTATGGATTATATAGCATTAGTCAGTTTTGCTAACCCAACACATTCAAAAATCATGAATCAGGTCCCAAAAATTATAAGACTAAGTTTAAAATTATGAGATTTTTTTAAAAAAAAGTAATAAATGTGGGTTATTTTTATTTGTTTAAAACTTGTTAAAATCAAAAGCATTTTAAAAATCTCAACTATCTTCCCAGTTTAGACTGTTTTCTTCTTGCTCTTCACAAAGCATGAACTATGGAAATAGATGAGCCATTTTCAGTTTTGTTGACATAATTAGTGTCGAGTCAGTTTCACATTCCGTTCTCATTAACTCTTTATTTATTCTTTCCTAGGGTACTTAGAGTTTTACAATCCTAGCTAAATGCCATTGCAATAAACTATTCACAGATGATGAGCCAACCAGTCATCAGTGTCCCATCCCTGATGGAGGACTCATCTGCCATCAACATCCAATTCCCCATATTCACCCACCCTCCACCACTCCCCCCCAAAAAGGAGAAAGATTAAATGTTCAGTCAAAAGCCTGACTGAACACAAAAGCCTCACAGCATGATCTGCAGCCAAATATTGCTGGGCTGAAACTGGAACAAGGCTGCAATGTTTGGTTGCAAACACTCCAGGAAAACTTTGTAAATCCCAAACCAAAAATACATTTTCATTGACAAGAAAATCATGAGTACATTTCTACTCGTGCTCAAGTGCTCTAATCTGGTGTGTCCCCCCGACACACACACTTTCTTTTTCTGCCCTCTCATCACCACCTACATTTCATTGTGAAACTATATAATGGTGTCCCTTTAAAAAGTCATTCGGCCTCAGATTTTCAGACGGAAGCTTATTTCAAAAAGAACAGGAGGACTTGTGGCACCTTAGAGACTAACAAATTTATTAGAGCATAAGCTTTCATGAGCTACAGCTCACTTCATCGGATGCATCCGCTGTAGCTCACGAAAACTTATGCTTTAATAAATTTGTTAGTCTCTAAGGTGCCACAAGTCCTCCTGTTCTTTTTGCGGATACAGACTAACACGGCTGCTACTCTGAAGCTTATTTCACACACTTTGCTTCACATTTGGGGAAGGGAGGAGTTGAATCTATACCCCACTTACGTAAATAACAAGCTGTGCTGCACAATGCAGTCAGACCTGGGCAAACACAGGGTTATTTTTCCTTTCCAAGAAAACCCTGGAACACAGTTAGTCAAAAAGACATGTTACTCCGGCAAAACTAAGTCCAGAGCTCTCCCAAGTGTACTGCTGGTGAATCAACAGCTAAAGCAGTCAGCCAGCTCCGTAGTGTGTTAGACATACGGCATTTAATGATGTAGTCTTTGGTTAACAAAATTACAGAGGCATATATATGCACCAAAATCATTAGTTTCCAAAGGCATTCAACACATCAGTTTAGTACAGCGCTGCAGAACACTCCCGTGTCAATAGACCTGCCTGGCAGTTTCTAACTGATCTTGTAGTAGAAAACCCAAGTCCAGTGCAGGAGGAAGGTTTGTAATATCTGATGAATGTTCACATAATTCCCCTGTTTGGGCTCATACACTTTCCTGGGAGAAAGGGAACAAAACACACTGTATAATGTTTAGGGCTCTGATCCACCTGGGCTGTATGAGGCCATAGGTCTCTACTCAAGGGGATATGATTGCAGGAGCAGGACCCAAGTTAGAGATGGATGAACCTCAAAACATGTATCTGGGCTAAATTTCTGTTGGGAGCCCTGCCCTGCAGTTCTCACTGAGGTACACCTACCAGAGAGAGACAACAGTCTCCTGAGCAATGGTTATCAAAGCACATTTGAACCAGAACAATTCTACAGGCAGAGGAAAGTTAACATTCCTAGACGCAGCTTTATTTCACAGCTAGAACTAGCATTTGTTCCAACCTACGGCACATTCAGAAGCTGTAAATGAATCGGATTCAACAACTCTACCTTCTCACCGGGACAGGTTTATGTTACGGTACCCGTGTTCATACTACACAGCAATTGCAAAGCCGCTGCTTGCTCTAGTTTTCTAACTGACATGCCTCACAGTGGCTATTTTTAAAAGCTGATGCAATTGCAGTATTGCCAACCCTACCCATTCAAAAATCATGAATCAGGCCACCAAAAATCTAGAGATTTTAAAAACTAATAAATCTTGGGGTCTTTTTCTTTGCTTCTGTTTTTTGAGCCTTTTGGGTGCATATTTTCAAGTTTTTCTGGGTAACCATAACAGCTAGAAACTTACTTTGTTAAAAATAAGGAAGCTAAGATTCTCACATGATCACCTATCTACAGGAGCTGGAGTTTAAAAAAAATCACTAAATATCACAAGACGTGTGAAAAAATCATTAGGGCTGACAAGAGTGCAATTGTAGGGGCAGAAGTGGTTAGTGAGTCACCTAGTCATAGAAACATAATTATATGATTTAAGAGGTGCTGTGTTCTGGGGCATCAGGCAGGATCTCACAGTCCAAATGACTGCAGTAGCCCAATCAATACAAACACACACTTTTCAGTGTCAAGGGTTTAAACAAAAAGTTCAAAGAGGCTCCTTCTGCCTTTTATAAGAAATGGCTTTGGGCACCCAAAGTTTGATTCCACCACAAAAGACTAATTCTCCAGCTATTGCTTCCCTTCCCCAGAGGTTCTGGCTCCGAAAGCCAACTAGACCTACTCCTCAGAGCACCTCTCTTCTCCTCTGTGGTTGGGGGACAGGGAATTACTTAACTCACCACAGCTGGCCTGGCCTGGCCCTGCTACCCTGACAATGCCAGGACAGAGTGCCAGCACCTGTCATTCCCCTACTGAGAGAGGAAAGAGTAACCTTTCCCTGCCAGCTCCTGGGCAAGCCTTCTGTGGTGTCAGCAGGGAAACTGGCACCCAGCAGCCCCAGGATTAGGTGTCAGGCTGAGAGAGCAGGCCAACCAGTAGGAACAGCCTGTCTCAGAGCCGGAGGCAGGCCTAGAGAGGTCAGGCTCTCAGTAAGACAGACAACCGAACAGCTGTCACCTCAAGCCCCTTCTCAGCTGAGCTGGCTGAGAGATTGGGTTTATTTTTTAAATTATCATGAAATATTAATTTAGGGAGTGAAAATATAAATGAAACCCAAATAATACCACGTAAAGGCACTCTTCAGGGGAAACTAAATCATAACCCTGCCCTTCCTGAGAACAAAGGAGCAAACTTTTGATGGAGAACCACAACATGCTTATATCTGAGGGCTGTATTTGGAAAGGAGTTTCTCATCCCTGAGAGGCTGCTGCTGAGGGGGGAGCCCTGCCTTGGGGTGGCAGTCTGGCGGGACTCAAATGGGGAAGCAGCATTATTTGTGATTGCACTGGATGGAGTTAGTTTAATATTGACTTTTGAAAATGGCTTTTACCAGCAGAAATGGCTCTGCAGCCACCTTTGGAAACTTTCATTAATACTTAATTTTGGACCATTTGGCTGCTGCTGACTGAAATTCCCCTATGTGGCTCACTAAACTAGTGCCTTCATTGACTGCCTTTACAGGGGGACTTTGTAAACTGTGGAGAATTAATTGTTTGGGGGTTTGTTTTTATGTTCTCGGTGTTTCTGTAAAACACAGTCACTGAAACACAGGAACAGGAAACAAGATTCATTTAGCTGCTAGAGAGATGTTTGTATATGACCTTTGACATAAATTCAATTAAGCTAAATAATTAAACTTTGGCAATGGAGCTAACACTTTGAGTTCTGAAGGAAATTCAGAAATAGGGGTTTTCCTGCTATATCGCATAGCACTGGGTATACCCAGTACATTCAGTCAAGGATGATATGATTTCTTTGAAGGGCACACTCTTTAATTAATGTTATCCTGGCACCTACAGTACCCTCTTGGCATAGTTATTTGATTTATTTTTATTCTTCTAGATTTATATTATATTATTAATTTTCACAATAGTAGCAACAGACCTTGCTGAAACCACCCTCAAATAAATACACATGAAACATATCAACAAAATGAGATCCATTCACAGTGGACATAGTGATCACCCCTCAATCAACCCACTTCCCAAATGCCTGGGAAATGAGAGGACCCTTACAGCATGCCTGAATGTCTAGCAAATTTCAGACACAGGGGCAGGAGCAAATTCCAAAGCTGCTCGTTTTTGTCTGGTGACACCAAGGGTGGCCAGATCCAAAGCCCATTGTAGTTAATGGAATGAATCCCTTTGATTTGTGTGGACTCTGGATCAGGCCCTACTTGAGTTCCCATTCTGAATAATGGCTAGTCATTGACTTTTTTCTTGTACGTTAACAAGATTCTAGCTAACTACAAACAAAAAACAAGGTATTAGTGTGTCCATATGGCAATGATTTATACATTGCAATGTCTAAGTACAGGCCCAAGCCATGACTGCACTGGAAAGCTAGAGAGCTGCTTTCTGAATGACATCTATCATAAGCGTCACCTTCTCATTGTCGAGAGGGGATCCAGCCATCCAGAGAACAGCTGGAATCCCAAAATTCCACCCTCAGTCAGTCAGTTAATCTATGCAACACCCCTGACGTTAACAGAGTTCCAAGCTAGCACCTAAATGCAAGATCTGACCCATATCATGTAGACTGCTGTGTCTGCAGGGTAAGGTTTTGTATTTTGTTTAGTATATGTTACCTGCTGTAAAGCACCCTGCCTACTTACAGCACTCTGCAAATAACACTAATAGCAAAGGTTTCATTTGCAAGCCAAGCCAGGAGAGTGTTGAGAGCATCAAGCTATCTTGGAGCTAAAGGACAAGTCTCTCTCATATTCTCCTCTTCCCCCAGATCTCCTAGTTATTCATTTGTGCGGTTGAAGAACATCCACCACCACACAGAAAACTTTGAACTCCCCTCTCTCACTAACAAATGGTCCCACCAGGAGTGAAGAATACTGGTTTGCAGGTATTTGTACTGTCATTGCCTAGGCTGTTCTATGGATAACTAAGCAGAGGGATTCAATCTCATGGGCATTCAGTCCGGCACCATTCATGGGCGCTAAATTCATTCCGCTCCTACAAGGACAGGTTTCTAATGGCGATCCCAGATCCCGGAGAGCCCAGTACTAATTCCCTCACTAGGGCCCATCCCCGCTGCAGCAAGGGCTAGATGCCTGGTGCTGCAGAGGTGGAGCAGGAGCTCTCAGGCTGGCAGTTTTAAATACTCTAAGGTCTTGGGTTAAGCCAATCCTTTCTAAATCTGGTATTTACATTTCCCCAATCTCAATTCCTGTAGTAGAGCCTCTGTCACCAGGGCTCATAATATCGTATCAGCTTTAAATATACTGTTACCTGAAACTAGATCAGGGACACCGGGAGAAGTCTGGTGACTTCGCAGGCTGAGCAGCAATTGCAGGCTGCTGCTTCTCTTTAACCGACACATTATCCTTCAGTAGGACACCAGTCCTTCGCTTCCTGCCCCTCTCACCCTTTCTGGTCTGCAATGCAGCCATTCTGTCTGGACTCTTGTCGGTGCCCCTGCTAATTCATGGCAACACCCGGAGCAGGGAAGAGCTGGTGAACGACTTCTCCATCCGTTCAGACTGTGCAGAAATGAATGGCACAGAGACACAGGACATGAAATACTTTGTGAAAAACAGGGCTCTGGCCACACCTTTCAAGTAGATGCTACAGAAGACCGGCTCTTTTGCAAATTTTGTTCCTGGGTTTTTTGGACTGTTTGGCCTCCTATTAGAGCCCCAGGTAGGTGTTGCACCTATTGAATGAATGTCTGTTGGTGCTGTGCCTAAATTAATCTGCAGCTACACAGCCAAAAGGCAGGGTTTAAAAAGAAGTAAAACCCTACCAGTCTAAGTATTTGTGTTGTCCGAATGAGTGTTTATCATCACTCCTATCTCAATCCAGATGCTCACATCTGCACCCAGCTCTCGAGTGTCTGAATCCCTCAGAGAAGGCAAGCACCATACAACCCTTCAAGCATTAGTAGTAAAGTTTGTTTGGAGGCAGCCTGTCTGATTCTCCATTTTCTTGTGCAGTTATTTACACTGCCGACTTCCACTGGTGCCGGTGGTTGCTCGACCCCCCTCTGCCCCGGCCCCGCCCGGACTCTGCCCCCTCCCGCCCCTATTCCAACCCCTTCCCCAAATCCCTACCCCGGCCCCACCTCTTCCCCTGAGAGCGCCATGTTCCCACTCCTCCCCCTTCCCTCTGGAGCTTGCTACAGTTGTTTGGTGGTGGCAAGGGCTGGGTGGTAGGCGGAGGAGTGGGGATGCAGCGCACTCAGGGGAGGAGGCGGAGGAGGAGGTGAGGTGGGGTGGGGAGCTTGGCTGCCGGTGGGTGCAGAGCACCCACTAATTTTTCCCCGTGGGTGCTCCAGCCCCAGAGCAGCCACGGAGTTGGCGCCTATGGTACCAAGTGCAGACCTTAAACAGTAGCATTCTGATTAGGTAGCACATTACTTCCAACTTGCACTGGTGTGAATGACTCAACAAGGTGTACTGCAATCAAGACCCAAGTCCACTGTATCTAGTAATTACAGCAGGAAAATTTAAGGCCAGACGCCTATGTTCCATTCCTTGCTCTGCCACTGATTTACTGTGTGACCTTGGGCAAGTCACTTAACCCCCCCTCTCTCTCCATCACTTTATTCCTGTGTGAGACCATTATAACAATTGCTATCTTCCAAGAGAAGTTATGAAGCTAAATTCATTAATGTTTCCGAAGTGCTTTGAGATCTTCAGATGAGAGGTTTCAGAGTAACAGCCGTGTTAGTCTGTATTCACAAAAAGAAAAGGAGTACTTGTGGCACCTTAGAGACTAACCAACTTATTTGAGCATAAGCTTTTGTGAGCTACAGCTCACTTCATCAGATGCTTATGCTCAAATAAATTGGTTAGTCTCTAAGGTGCCACAAGTACTCCTTTTCTTTTTTCAGATGAGAGGTGAAAGAGAAGGGTATGGTATCATTATAAACAGGAAAAAGTCAGATCTCTAAGCCGTGATGCTGAAGAACCATTTTTCCTCTGTCTCACACTCAAAGTGATTAGTAGCTTGTTTTGTTTTGTTTGTCCTCCCCTTGTCAGTGTTTTCTTTGCAGAGAGAGCAACCCGTGGACCTTTACCTTCTGTCTCTTGCATCCCAATTCTCCTTTAAAATTGTCCTTGATTTGCTATTTTCTTTAATAATTTTATTCTCTCTCCCTTTTCTCCAGGGCAACCTTTCCTCTGGAAATTATTTCCATATATGCCACTCAACATGGCTGTGTAGAAAAGCACGTATGCCTGAATATCTGCCTTACACAATGTTGGTAGGGTAGTTCCCAGACTAACACGCCTTGGTTGGGTTAAATAAGTTTTAATAATAAAAATGTTGGTCAGGTGAAAGGCAAGACTGCAAGAACTAATTCTTTTTAAATTGCATATTTAACTGCTATACTGTTACCGCTTTCGTGGATGCTAAATTTAATTGTCACCCAGGCTGAAGTAATAAGTTTGTCAAATCTGAACATTTTCATGTCTTGGACAGCAGTATTAGTTGGAAGAGAAAATTATCAGTTCGTAGGGATGATTTTTCAGGTTTTTTATTCTATATTTTCTCAATATTCTTCACAGGTTGGGTGCCTGAGAACTCAAGCTGAGATTGTTCCTGCTGATAAAGATTAAGCTTTTCCTCTGCAATTTTCTTATACGTACATATGCACGTATGTATATACATGGATATATAGATGCTGAGGGCCTTGAATATCCAATGCTCAGATCTATCGGCAAAATATTGAAAAGAGGCCTTGAATTTTGTTGCCCTCCATTTTGGGGTGCCTCACGTTAGACCTGCTTTTCAGAGGTGCTGAGCATCTGCAACAATCTTTGGCTTCAACGGGAGCGGCATATGCCCAGCACCTCTGAAATCAGTGTCTCAGATCGGGGGCCTCAAAAACTAAGGTGCACAAAATTACAGACCACCCATGAAACTTGTTACCATCCACAGCCAAGGCAAAGAACACAGCGCATGAGCTCTGAGCCTCCGTGATGCAGCTCCCTGCCAGACTGCAACGCAAGTCTCTGGCCAGACACCCATGTGGCTTTTGTTTGGTTTCACCTTTGCCTTTTGATATTTTCCTTCAGGGTTCTGTACCTCTCACAAAAAGAAAAGGAGGACTTGTGGCACCTTAGAGACTAACCAATTTATTTGAGCATGAGCTTTCGTGAGCTACAGCTCACTTCATCGGATGCATACTGTGGAAATTGCAGAAGACATTATATACACAGACACCATGAAACAATACCTCCTCCCACCCCACTCTCCTGCTGGTAATAGCTTATCTAAAGTGATCATCAAGTTGGGCCATTTCCAGCACAAATCCAGGTTTTCTCACCCTCCGCCCCCCCCACAGACAAACTCACTCTCTTGCTGGTAATAGCCCATCAAAAAAATAGCCCATCTTGCTATTACCATCAAGAGAGTGAGTTTGTCTGTGGGGGGGCGGAGGGTGAGAAAACCTGGATTTGTGCTGGAAATGGCCCAACTTGATGATCACTTTAGATAAGCTATTACCAGCAGGAGAGTGGGGTGGGAGGAGGTATTGTTTCATGGTGTCTGTGTATATAATGTCTTCTGCAATTTCCACAGTATGCATCCGATGAAGTGAGCTGTAGCTCATGAAAGCTCATGCTCAAATAAATTGGTTAGTCTCAAAGGTGCCACAAGTCCTCCTTTTCTTTTTGCGAATACAGACTAACACGGCTGTTACGCTGGTACCTCTCACAGTGTCTTTACGGAGTTGACACAAGTCTAAGAGGTTGGGAAAAAAAGTTTCCTGCCCACCTGGAGTGGGACTCACTACCTCTCCAGTAAAGTGCCTCAGGATTATTCTGCCTTCCCCTACTCCCACAACTAGATTCTTTGCTTACTGCATCTCAGATTCTTTTGATCCTTTTTGGTACTGTAAATGGTTTTGACAAAGCCGGCCTCTCCAGGAGAACAGAGAAGATAGCTCCTTTCTGATTGCTGTGATAATTATTAGTAGTGGTAATTTTATCAGAGCTAACGTGTGCCATTTCCCGCCAAATAAAGGCCTTCTTCTGCCCTTCTGTGTGGTTAAATTATTGAATCCAAACTCTATTTCAGAAGTTCTTCTGATTAAATGCTGCTGTGTTCCTAAAAGCAATTTAACCTTTCATCTTTTATGGATGGAATTTTTTTTTTTTTTTTTTTACAAAAATCCTGTAGGGCAGTTTTTCTCCTCATCTCCTTCTGATCTCAGTGATATTACTTGATGTGGCTTTTGAAGAAAAAATGCCTCCTGTAGCTAATGCAGCTGGAGAAAGGAAAAGGCAACTTGGAAAAAATCCCCATGTTAATATTTCTATCACAAACTCCTAAAAAGAATTCCCCAAATTGAATGTATCTCTTTCTAAAATTTAAAGACAAGTCCTGTGGAAGAGGATTGACCCGCCTGGAGATTTTGCTCAATGTAACATCCGTAGGTTTGTTGTCTAGCTTTGCATCTTTTCATTACATTGATGACTCAGGTTCCACGTGGTTTTAATTCTTTATTTTTGACAAATGATCATACGCTGTCCAAACTTCTGGAATAAAGAGGTTACTCTGAAAAGACACCATGCCAGCAAGACATAGTGTTTGGAGAGAGGGATGCTTTCAAGGCATTGTAAGGTGATCAGAGTTGCAGTTAAATCTGTACATGGATCACTTGAAATGCTTGACTGGACAACATACTGAAGGGAACAGTTCTGCATTGGTTCTGGGCAGACAGAGTGCAGGACCTAATAGATATTTTCCTTCTCTGACTCCTCTAATTCCAGTGTATTGCAGAGTCTTCCAGAGAAATGACATTTTAGCTGATCCTTGCTCTTCCCACATTAATGTGTATTTTGTGGTATCTCTCCTTGGATTTACAGCCCAGTTTCCTCTCTTTGAGTAAATGGAAACATTATGCCACCCTGCAGCAAACTTCAGTCCCTCTGTTTCCTTTAGAGCTTGTGAAAGGTGCTGGATTAATAACCCAGAAGCTCTCTATTTATTTACAGAACAGGTACTGCACCAATAATGATACCAGCTTCTCCACAGTACCCTGGCAACATATCTCACCCGGTCACCCCTAGTATGTAGACCATGGAGTCCTAAGATCTGCATAGCTTTAGGAAAGCTATCCTAGTGGCGTAGAGTTTTTCTTAAGTGTCCTTTGCACCAGTTCCGCAGTATGGTTGCATTGGTATGGCAGCTGGCTCCCCTGCCCAGAGCAACCCCTGGGACTGCCCCATAAAACTACCTGGGG
The DNA here is from genome assembly GCF_965152275.1 of Natator depressus. NCBI lineage: Eukaryota > Metazoa > Chordata > Testudines > Cheloniidae > Natator > Natator depressus. The sequence goes on along the minus strand of NC_134249.1, from coordinate 23,709,336 downwards.
AAAGTACATAGAGCCCTGGGGTTCTGGGAACAATGTGTTATTCCCCCAACCCTGGCTCTGGCCCCTCCTCCCGACATGGCCCCTGCAGTTTCCTGCAAGTGCCAGGGCTAAGGAGATGGTGCCATGAAGTTAGCTGTCTGCCTCTTCCATGTGGGCAGGGGGGATGTATGCACATAGGGTCACCCCCACCATTTGGAACCATTGCTCAGCATTATTCCTGTATTTCCTGGTCTTATGGCAAGAGGATAATGGCTCTCATGGACGGCCCCATCTTTCCTACTGCTGCTTGATGCACCAAGTCCCAAAGGAGGCCCAAGCCCTAGAAAAGGAGACAGAGTTGGCTAAACAACATAAACAAATTATTCCCGCAGCCATAACAACACCCTTTGGCTCCCACGGATTTAGCCAGGAGCTCAGTGAGGCACTCAGAGTCAGATGGATTCTCACGATGTTCTACTAAAATGATGGTTAATGGGAATTTTCCTAAACAGGCAAGACATTCTTTTTGTTTACTTGAATCCTGGAGCACTTTTCAACAGGTGCTGTATGGAATTTTGAACTGGGGACAAGTACAGATTTTGGGTCGTTATTTTCTAAGGTTTCGTTTGATGGATGTGTGTCCTCCAACACCTGATTTAATGGAGACAGTTAAGTGCTAGTAGTGGAAGAAATCTCCACCTTAGCAGGGACAGCTACCCCTGAATATGAACAGTGCTCACTGACCCAGCAGGCAGGTTGTTTTGCAAGTCTTGTACCGTGGAGACACGGTCTCTCTCTCTCTGTGCTGTGATACACCAGGCATCACTTTAGTTTTGGAACTGTTGCTCAGGTCCCGCTCCCAGAAGAGCATGCTTGTTGAGATACTACTGCTGTGGAACAATGTCTCTGTGAGTTAGGCAGGTGGGCAACAACTGAAGAGGGGGACCCATTGCGAGCCACCATAGAGAGAGAGCTATCTTTTAGCTATTAGTTAAAATCTAACTCTACTAGCTTTAATTCACATCTACATTAATGAAAACAATTAAAGCCATAAAGCCAGAGCATCCCCAAACCAAGGAGGCATCATTAACATTCTCTGCACCTGAATAACAAGCAAGGAAAAACAACAAGGGGATTTAGAGTTCAACTTGCAAAAGATAACACCGTGCATTAGAAGCGAATGAGCCTCCCATTGGGAGCAGCACTAGAGAAAGGAAGGAAAATAAAGTAGGGCAGTGTGCCAAATTCAGGAGGTTTAAAAAAATAACCAGTGCAGCGATCACAAAAGAATCCCCGTTTCAGCCCAGCATGGGAGGAAGTATGAACTGAAACCCAACGAGGATTTCCATGTTACTGTCTTAATTTGTAAAGGCTTTGAAAAATAACACAATGCTAAGCTGGTCTTTCTTTCTGGGGGGAAGGGAAAGGGTCAAAGGGAACTGTATTGGTTATCAAATAATGACTGAAAAAGCTATTCTATCTGGCTCCCCCTTGACTCCCAAGTGACTTGAAGGGGCACAAAACACTTCCAAAGAAACCCACACACAGGAAAGCAGAGCAAAGCCAGCACTTTTCTCCAGCAAGCTGCTCTTGTGTACCTATTCCTTGCCTTCTCGCTGTGTACTCACACACAGCAGCCGTCCCCCAGGAGAATGGGAGCTGCACCTTGAAATGGAGACTGCTGCTTTTTCTTGCACTGAGAGAAAAGCTTTACAGACTACAAAGCATAAAGATAATAATGGCAGGATTAGGTCTTGTACATTTGGTGAGAGTTCTGGGCTCAGGACAACATGCAGGGCCTATAGCCTCTAATTACCTTCCAAAACCAGAGTGAGTTATTAACATAAACCACTACAGGTACTGGACACAGCATTCCACACAGAGCCCCTTTTGTCCCTCTGCTAGGGGATGCTGCATTAGCTCTTTACATTCTCTTCCCTTGTGGTTTTCAAGCCAGATCAGAGTTTGGGGGAGCAGGGGGAAGCTTAACCTTGAGAATTTTAATTGCACAAAGTCAGCTTTTCACCTTTTGTTGGATTTAAAGGAAAGCCAAATAAAGGTAGGTTTGACACAAAAGCACAAGGCAGGTGAGCTCTGAAGAAACAGATCCAGGAAGGGAACAAAAAGGAGCATACAAATGGATGGCTGATCTCTGTTCTACTCACACCATGTAACAAGCCAGGTAACAGCTACTGCCCCTAAACTAGATGGCCAGTAGGTAAACAAACCTTCCCTGTGATCAATAGGATAAAGGAGAATTTGATTAGCCTTGGAAAATTACAAAAAGAACAGAACTTTTTCTCTCCTTGGGCTGGGCGATTTCCCTGTGAAAGTTTTTACAAGAATGAGGCTGCATATAATGCATCTTGTTAACCCAAATTACATGCACTCGAATTCCCTCTCTTTCCCCAAAGAAATCAGAGGAGAAATCAGGCATGAAATGGCATGTGGGTGGGGCTGAGAGAAGCAAGCTCTGCACTTGTAATTAAATGAGGCTCTGCATGCCCCCCTTCTCTGTGCCTCGGTGGGTTTCTGATGGGGGCAAAGTGCCACCAGAAAAAAAAAGAATGGGGGGGGGGACACACACACACCATTTATTTAAGGATTTTCAGGGCTTTGGGGATGTCCAGCACTATGGCAGAGAAAGGTTAGTGCAGAGGAGTGAATGCCTCCTTTCAATTCTATAGTTCATGGAATCCTAGGGCCAACTCCAGAGTGGCCCCAGTGATTTCTCTAGGTGTTGCAGGTGCTTGGGATTTGGACCATTGATGTTTGAAAGGCAAAGTTTAGATCATCTGCCCCCACAACCTGCCCCCTCTTATGCCTCAGCCACAAGGTGGGATTGTTCCTTACGGGTATCTTTTAGTGTTTCATCCTGTCTAGTTTCAAATGTCCTAAACCATGGAGCTTCCTCCACTTGGGAGGAAATTCCACAGGCTGATGCAGCTCTTGGGAAGGCTTCCCTGATATTCAGTTCACATTTTCTTCTTCATCATTTCACCCTAGTCCTCCCAGTTATACACTCTGGTGTCCCCCTTTTTGGTGCTAACACCCTTTAGACATTATCACATTCTCCCTTGGCCCCACCAGTTGTAGTGGTTGTCTGGCCCAAGCTGAATGAGAGAATCCTGCAATGATTTTGTCCATTGTCTCCCAGGGGACAGGAGTGGGGGGGTTTGGCTAGTTGTCGTGTGACAATACAAGAAGGGTCAGGTTCAGCCTCTCAGGCACAGCACTATTCAAACAGATGGAGAGCTACCGGGAAGCGTTTTGACATGGAATACCATGACGGCTGACACCCGCCACTGTAGGAAGCACTGCACCTCAGATTCACGTCCATTTCCAGAATTTATCAAGCTAATGTCACGCTGCTGCAATATTTGCTTTTATTGGATAGAAATGCTCGTTGCTTGAATTCCCCCTCCATGAGCCCTGGACTCGAGTAGCCAAGGGCTGAATATAAGAACAGTGTGGTCCACATATGATGCTCCTCCTGCACGCTGGACTTGGTGATGTCATGTACTGCATGACCTTTCGGAAGGCTGTTTGGGCTGAGGCTCTGCACCTTCCGCAGCATGCATCACAGTGAGTTCTTGACTCTCATCGTTAGGTGGTGGGCCCTGCACAGAATTCATTACACTATTTATTCTCTGGGGATTTGGGTAACAAATTATTGCTTCTCAGGATTTTAAATATTTATGATGTGTTTGTATTAATATGGATTAATGAATTGTTGAGTTATTTTCATTTATTTATTGAAGGTTTATGGGACACTGACTGTGGGCCCAGGTTTGTGCTGCTGAATAACTTATTGCATATTTGTATAGCCTAGAGAAGCTGGCCAGAGCCATTCCTAGAATCCTGTTTATTGACTTCATGCAGTCAGAACTTTCCTTCTTATTTTTTTTCCACACAGACTTTATGCAATGAGACTGCAGAAGCTTCTGTAATTCAGAGAGCAGCAACTCCCGGCCAAGCTATTTTTAGAGAAATAGAGTCATTTTGGACTCCATGAGATTCCTTATGAAATACAGAAAGGAATACAGAATTCTTTAATCCTGGATGAAAGAGTGAAGGTCCTTCCATAAAGCTGCCTGCCTTTGAAACTTTTCTCCCTCTTCAAAGTGTCTCTCACATGTGGGCTATTCTGACCTTAACTCCAGTCCTTTGATTAACTTTCAGCATTTCTAAAATCCCTAAACTGATCAGAAGTATTTACTGATTTTTTGGTTTGAAAGAATCAATGGAAGGGCCCACAGCGCCACCCCCAGGAAATAGAATCTGAGGGAGCTGAAGGCAGTGTCCTGCCAGAGAGCCTGCTTCCCTGCCTCAGACACTTATAACCCAAATGGCTCTGATATCAGAATTAAGACCAAGCAAGATCAACTTCATGTAGTCAGAACAGACTGCAAAGGAAAGGGGTCTGTTCTTATGACTTCAGTTGTCTTTAACAATAATTATTCTGGAACTCACATTTTTTTAAAACACTAGATTATTCTGGTCTGTTGAGATGTACTACACATGACTGTGCAACTGTATTAAACAAACAAAGGGGCACTTGGTACCAGAGGGAAAAACCACTTAGGGAATATGGGGAAGGAATGGGGTAGGAGGCCTAAAGAGGGTATGCTGTGTTATTTTAGTACATACAAGTTCTTTGGAGATTTAGTTAGTTCTGTGCGAAGTACAGGAGTATGTCAAGGAAAATGTATATTATCTTGCTGTTTGATGTAGTTTTATAAATATATTTTAGTAACGTAAAAGCTGACATACTGGACCAGATCTGTAGCCCATCTTAACCAGAACCACTTACCTTATACTTCATTTAAATTGTACACAGCTTGTAGCGGAAAAAAACAAATTCTTCCTGATTGCAACACAGGTGTTCAGCTTACTTACCTGAAGCATGAGAATCGATTACCCTTATGTTAGCTCACATAGTGACCATTGTTGTTACCGGTCATACAATTATCCACTCCTAATCAAATCCAGATGCAGTATTTGCCCTAGTGATCTGATATAGGTCAAATTTACACTCCAGCAAAGTGGTATTTCCTTGTGGAATATGAAAGGAATTGTGGTACCGTATCCCTGGTGCGTGCCATGACTGGGGTTTGTAATTCACGGTCCCTGGGAATGCAATTCCCATTTCCTGGGTTGCCCAGAGATTGGTGTGTCTGGTTATTGTTAATAATCATTTGTATTTCAGAAGCCACATTTCAGATTGGGGCCCCATTTTACTAGGTGCTGTCCATACACATAATAAGAGAATCCCTGCCCTGAAAAGCTTAGTCTAAACAGACAGCGGCTAGGAGAAAGGGAGCAATATTATCCTGTTTTTACAGATGAGGATAGAGCTGCTCATGTAATTTAAAGTCACGCTACATATTTTGGTATAAAAAAAAAAGAAATGTCTTTTGTCTCCTCTTTTGTAATTTCCTGCTACAGCTTCCAGTTCCACACTCTTTCTCCTCCAATCTTCCAGCCCACTTTCTCCACCTTGGCATTCCTCTTTGCATCTCTGCTGCTGTTGCTGTGCTGGAATTATGCCCCGCTGTGGCTCCATGCTTTTCCAGCTTCCCCTGGGTTTCTGGCTGTTGTTTTTGTCAGGGAGGCATATGGTGCAGTGCCAGTGGTCCTGGTGATGCAAGGAACGACTGCTGTTGCAACAATAGGCAGGCTGGGTAAGCCCTGGTGGGAAGCAGCCTGTGACAAAGTCCTTCTAGCGCTGTTCCTCCAGAGGGGAGGGAGAGAGAGAGAGAAGGAAAGGAAACAAAGGAAATTAGTGGTAAGAGGAGAGCAGGTGGCACTAAAGAGAGGGCGTGAAAGTGAGACAGCAAAGTATAGAAGACTAAGAGAAACAGAGGTAAGATGTGAAGATAATAAGGAGAATATGACAGGAGGATAGGAAAGGATAATACCAGATTCTCAGGTGGGGTGAGGGGGGAAGAGGAGAAAGGTATTTGTCCCTAAGTTTTAGGCCTTTGCAGCAACAGTTTGATGGATGGTTCTCTGTGCACTTTCTCAGAAAGGATTGGCTGATTTTCCTAATCAGACACAGCTCTCAAGTGTTTCATTTACCTGAGGGTAGAAATTTTCAGTGCCTCCTACTTGGAGTTGCCTGCACTGATATTCAGTCTCAGATCAGGTATTATCTTTTCATCATCCAATAACGGTACCTTCACTTGTATTTAAGACCCTTCCTCCTCTAATATTACCACAGTACAGTACAGTCCTCTTTCAGGTCTTTTCCATATCTCAGCCTTCTCCAAGAGATGAGGACACTTGGTAACTTTGTTACATCAGCTTTTCAGTCTCGGGAGGATTAAAATTAGGCTTTTCAGCCTCATTGGCTAAAATGAGGCAAGAACACATACTCCCCCCGCCCTTCTCCCTGACATTAGTGTACAGTGGGATGCATGCCTTGCAGTGGTCATGCCAATCATCTTTCTTCTGAATAGGGCTCTGCAGAAACCCAAATAAGACTAATACCTTGATAATTGTTTTTAACTTTTTATGGGCTTTTTTGGCTCAGTGAGCCCTTTCTAGGGGCAAAAATTAAGCAAGGTCTGGTCTGTTTAGAGCATTCTCACATTCCAGATACGAAAATTCCATGAGAACAGCTGATATCTCATTATTTCATTGCCTCATAAAAGAAGACAAGCCTACAAAAGACAAATGCATCTACTAGAAAAAACCCACAGAGGCCCCTATTCCAGAGCACAGATAGTATCATTTCGATTACATCACTAACAAATCGTGGACCAGCCATCACTGGACCATTGGCAGTGTTCAGTTATACAAACAGCGAGAGAGGTTACTCATTATGAACACAGAGCCCTATTTTAAAAAAAAAAAAATGGGCGTGACTGCTAAATACCTGCACACCTGTTCTGTCTGCACTAGTCCAAGAGATAAATATTGGAGAAGGGGGCTAGTAAAAAATATACAATTTGTTTCTGTGGTACCCCCTGGTGGCCCATCAAGGCATGACTCACCCACCTGCCAGTTTCCACAGGTAGGTCACTGTCTCTGCAGCTCAAGAACGGGGTCATCTGGTGAACCCTCAGTGGGAGCCCACCTTTTCCCTCAGGGCTTGTCTTCAATCAGTATTTTGGCTGGTCTCCCAGGGTCCAGTCATCCCTTCCACAAGAGGACTTGTCTGACCAACAAGCTGCCTCAGTCTCAGGCTGCAGCCTGGCTTCTCTCCCACGAGAAGTGGAGCTCTGCTCTTCTTCCTGGTCATCCTGAAAGTAGGCTAGGTCTCCTCCTTTTAACTCCCCTCTCCATGCCTGACATCAGCTGTGGGTGTCCTTAACTGGGTCCACAGAGCCTCATTAACCCTCTCCTTGCCTGCGTGGGGCCTGTCTGCCCCAACACAAGCAGGTTCTATATAACTAATATTTTCTTCTCTATGCTGAAGCACCAAAGTTTCCCTGTTGTTCTACTGTCCTGCCGAGCCTTGTTTAAGGGTCAACAGTCTCCTTTGTTGGAATCTATGTGTCTTTTATGTCAGGGGTATTGTGATGAAGTCACTCACCAGCCAGTGCGCCACCTTGTGGCTGGGTAGGGTTTCCCCCTCCATCCCCCCGGCAACCGTCCATTCAGGTCTGCTGGCGCCTTTTATCTTGTGACTTGGCTCCCCGGCCAGTCGTGTTTTTGACTCAGCCCTTTCAGCGTCAATCACAGTCAAGTGCAGTAACAGTCCAGCAGCCTTGTGCCAGATCTCCAGCCTGCTAATCCTTACGCCCTTCCCTGGGGCCTTCCCCAGGTCTTTCCTTGGCCCATAGGGGAGCCCAACCACTCTCTATCCTGGGTCCAGCCTAGGTCCTTGCAGCAGGCGTTTGAAGTCTGCCTCTTCTTCCCTGGGCTTCTTCCCTGGGCTTCTTTCTACTGCAACCAGCCTCTAGGCTTTCTTCCACAGCCATCTTCAGGCCTCAGAGGAAAGGTGACAAAGGCAAGGCACAGTCCAAACATAGGCCAAGTGTTTCCCTGGCCTCTCCCTGTGGAGAGATCCCTGACAAGCCAGAGTGGGCTCAGTGTCCTCAGGGCAGCGTTTGCAGGAGCCCCCAGGCTGCTTCATCCTCGGCCCCCTTTCAAGGAGCTAATGGGAGAACTCTGTCCCCCTCCCGGGGCTGGCCCCTTCTGAACTGGGCTTCTCCCTTTTACGGCTCCTGAGGTGAGCTGAGGGGAAGAGACTGAGGTGGGGGAGGGTTGGCGCAAATAGCCAATCAGCACCGGGCGGAGAAGCTGTGGAGAGTTTTCGGAATGTCCGGAGGTGCCGGCTTTGGCTGCTCTGGCCCCCGGCTGCAGTCTCTGGGGGGCTCCTCTCTGCAGTTTTCTGCAAGGCCACATGAGATGCGAGTTGGGGAAGAGAGGCATGACCTAGGCCCTGGTGCCCTCAGAGTGTTTGTGTGTGGGGTTGCGGAGGGCTGTCTCCCATGCAGAGTTAGGGGTCCAGCAAGGTTCTACATTATTTTCTCATGCTCAAGTTTCAATCCAGCTGCACTTTTCCTGTGTCTGATGGTATTTGTTATTCTCACTTTCACCAACTAAGTAAAATATTTAAAAACCCCAAAACACAACCGAGTTTAGATTCTGGAATGAGGCATGAAGTAAGGATAACAAGTGTGCCTTTTATAGGCTATTGTTGAACCTGAAATTCTGACAGTGCCATAAATGTACAGTGCTAGTGCAGTAAGTGACATCCATGACATTTTTGCACCAGAATTATTCATAAATAACAATAGAGCTACTGCTATGTCACCTTGATCAATCAGTCCATCAGCCCTCACAGAGAGAGCACTGATCAGAACATATCATTTGTGTTGTTCTAGTCAGTCCTTCAGCCACCCGCTGGCCAGGCTGTCAGTGGCACTGGACACCTGACTGGCATCGTACACTGCAGCCCAGAACCCCTGAGCAATCTGCCAGCTTCAGCCTCCTAAGGAGCCTCCCAGGCACGCACCACCATGCCCAACCCTACTGCTATGTATATATTTTTAATGCACAGAGCCATCTTAGAGTGAAAAAAAAGCTTTGGCTAGAAGGACAGCATCTGTAATATCCTGGGACCAAATCCTTCATAACACCACCTAACTAGGAGCTGGGAAAAACCAAAGAAAAAAAATGAACCTGCAAAGAACCCACTCCAAATTTTACATTAAGTTCAGTGCCTGCTGGGACAGGACTTTGGGAGATTAGTGAGTGTGCAGATAATCAGAGCTGCATAAAATTTAGATGATCACTTATCTCTTTTTCTCCTCCAACCCACAAACCTAGAGTCAGAAACTCCTGATAAAACCAAAAACCTTACCAATGACCAGAGATGGAGTAGACTCTAGATTCTACCTTCTCTTTATCTCTAAATATCCTGCACTCCTGACCATTAGGCCCAATGGTCTTGCAGAACATTGTGCTGGTGATTTTTATATACATGATAGATCTTAAGCTTTCTGTTGTGAAGCCCTAGGACTTTCATTGTGTCTCAAGGAAGGAGAAAAGATGGTGTGCTTGTGCACTCAACCTTGTACACTTAGCCCATGTTTAGTTTTCCACAGCCCCTGTTTTATGGGGCCATCTTTTCTCAGTTGCAGGGTAACTAAAGGTAAAGTGATGCTCTCTCTTCTAATCTCTTGTTATAAAGTAGAAAGGGCTCCTTCAGGCTGCCCTGAAATCCAGTGCCATCCAATATAGATGTATCTGCATTTATTGTGTAATAGGTTTGTGAATTTCCCATTCACCGTCGGGATCACTAAATGGACCCAGTGTGGCTTCCCGCTGGCTTCTTCCAGAAGACTGTAAACCACCCTCTCCTGTCTTCAGGGTAGCTATGCCCAGCAGTAGTCAGGCCTTGGCAGATGTGACTGGAGAGCCTCCTGGACTTGAAAACATCAGTTTGCATTTTTCCTGTGGCTGTTTGTATGGTATATAATAGTAATTAACAATTCATCATTACATTTTGCACTTCTCTAGCACCTTTCATCTGAGGACTTCAAAGTGCTTCATAAATCTCAATTAGCTAAGCCTCCTAACATTCTACCTGAGGCAGGCACCTGGTGACTCAGAGGCAGAGCTGGAATTAGCATCTGGAAGTCCTGTTTCACAGCCCCTGCTCTAACCACTAGGAAGAGAAACAGAAAGAGGAACAGAAAGCTTTTGATCCCTGTCAGAAATGCACCGTCTTCTAACCCCCCTGACATCACCACACATCCTTCGAATACTCACCACTTCCAAATTTAATTAATTAAAATTATTAATGTTTTCATGAAATCCTTTGTTATATGTTAATAAAAATGTGGTTTGCATTTTGCATTCTCTTCTTATCCAGTTAATAATGATGTTATCTGCACGTGAATGGCAGCAAAATGTACTGCTCTCTGAACAGGGATCCTTTGGAGTTGGAGATGTTTTGAGGAGAGAATATCATTTTACAAATAGCAGCAAATGTCTTTTCAGCGACTTCTCCTTTGTGTTGGAATTGCCAGAGGGGACTGTAGAGAATCCTGTCAGTGCTAGTGGGTGTTGGTGTGTGCAAGCTATAACCGCGGGACACAACCGAGAGAGCGAGAGAGAGGGAAAGAGCGAGCGCGCAAAACATTACAAGAAACATAGTCTGCACTTGGGTAGCTGAAAGATAAAGCATCATAGAAAAGAACCTTGTATGACTTTTATATTAATCCACAATGGACTCCTGAATTCTATAGGCACAACAGGATACCATTAGAAGAGACATAAAGGTAAATGAGGGCCCAAAAGGGGCTACACTAAAAAAAAAACCCCACAAAATAAATAAAAATTAAATGATGTGAGGTTCATTGCTCTACCATAAATAACATTTGCTGCAGTGTAACTTGTGCCATCCTTCAGCATGTTGGAATCTATACTAAGAGAGAGTTGATGCCAGGTGTGTGTAGGATGGAGATAAATTTAGATCTGGATTAATTAGGGCTGGTTGAAAGAGATGATGGGAACACCCATGGCAGATTTTATTTCCTTACGTGTAATGTCATCTCAGTAAGGAACTCAACAGCTCTGCAATGGGGTAGCACATTTCCAGAATCCTAAAAAATCCTGCCTGGATAAAAGGGAGCGCTGCAGATGGTCTGCTAGAGCTCTTTATGAAGAGCAGTGCTGGCTCATGTGCATGAAATATGGCACCACTTTGCTGTCTCTTGAGCCCCTGGGTGACTTGCACATATCTGCAGGCTTAGCCAAGAAAATTGAAAATATACACCACGAGAAGGAGAGATTAATCTAGAACAAGACTTATTGCAGTGTAACAAGGGTGGCACAACATAGCATTTTTGCACTGTCAAAGTGCAGTGTGAACACCAACAAACCCTCACAGGAGCTCTGGAGGTGGGTAGGCACCCATGCCAGCTCAGCTCTGCAGGTCAACGCACTGGGAGCCTGGAGTCAGGGCTCCACCAACTCCCTTCCCCTACCCACCAGCTTGTGGGCGGCAGCAGTGGCCTTGCAGAACCCACTCTCCCCTTTTTATGGCTCTGAAAGAAGGGGTACGCCTCATGCCTGATTACGTCCCTGTTCAGTGTACAGAACTAAGTTACGGTATAGCCCTTTGTTCTAATTCCCAGAATAGAGGCAGCAAAAAACGTGACATGAAGCAGAGGGGAACGATGAAGGGAAGATCGTGAAACAGTCACTGGCAAAGTTGTTCCTGAGGATAGGTGCTTGTAGTCAAGAGCACGGCTCACAACCTTTCCTTGCTTGTGTCACACCAGCTCTTCTGTCCTGCGAGAGTTAAATCAATAGAGCATGTGGGACTACGGGATATTAATTAGGTAGTGGTGCAGCTAGCTACTATGTACAGCACTTTGAAGATGTGACATGCTGTCTAAGTGCTGAGTATTATTAACACCTGGGGTGTTTGCTGGCACCAGAGGCATACTGCTACTGGACGGGCCAGGTGCATTCAGCCAAGCAGGACATTCAACATCTGCCAAATACATCTGGCAGGTTTTTCAACAGCAAAGCTGTTTAAGTAAATGTGTAAGTAAAGTAAATATGTCCCTTTGGTCCATCTCTCTACTCTGATGAAGGATGACTATTAAATTCACCGGGGAGTACACATGGGTAGCTGAGGGCAGAATTTGCCGTTTAAGCTATGCATTGGAGATTGGATGGAAGGAGCTAATTCTACATAGTGGTTGGTGATGATTCTTTGCCTGTTTTATGGATCTTGGTAAAATTTGCCATGCAATACAACCAATATTTTTTAAAAATATTTTAATAGGATAAAAATAAAAGGAAAACCCCCACCCATTTCAAGGGGATGGAAGAGAGAGAAAGTATAATACCTAGAACTATGAGGCCAACTATGGACTTCGCGGGAATGGAACTGCTGATAGCTATGTGTTCTCCAGGCTTAATGACAGCATCCGTTCCTTAAATTGACCTCAGAATTTCCAGAGGCCAGAAATATGACAATTCACTCTGTCCTTACCCTGTGGCATAAAGTGACATGCACTTGTTTTCCACTAGGAAAGCCTCTGTTAACTCATGTCACTTACCAGCTCATGGCAGCAAACCAGCATGCAACACACATTCACTTTCCATGAACTTTCTTCTGTTATTTGTGTATTAAACATGAATGCAAACAGCAGGAGGTTTAAACACCTCTGGTGCTGTCTTCTCATTGCATTGATCAATTTCATATGGCACTTGCAAAATTTATCAACACAAAGCATGTGACTTCTGTACTGTATCAGGCAATATAAAATGGGATAGAGAAAGTGGTTCTGAATTCTCTAATAAAGGTTTCAGCCTGCACTAGTGATTACTTAGGTTGAAGCTTATTATCCATGTTCGTCTCTATCAGGGACATATGCTCATGGAAATTCAAGCAGCCTTTCTTAGTGACACTTCAAATTACAGGGGCATAAATATCTTCTCACCATTCTCTAATAGTAACTGAGGAACATTGAATTACATGGTAATTACCATGCAGTGGCAGGGTAACAGCATGGTTAGTTCTGTGTCATTATGGGAAAAGTACATAGTTATTTCTGTGTTCAAAGTGCTGATTAGTATGAGAATCTATTGTGACTTCACAAATTGTAATTATATAGTGATCAGTATGCGCCTGTAAACAGTCACTGCTGGTATTTATCAGTTAGACAGAGTTACCATAGGATGTAACAGCAGGGTCCTGCTATTTGTGTCCCTCTAGCTGTAACTGTTACCAGTTATTTTGTCCTCATAATTTTTGTAAATACTGGGCCAAATTCTCCAGTAGGTTACTCTGGACTTACACCAGCGGAACTGATAGATGAATTTTCTCACACTCCCTCCAGCTGTTGCAAAAACATAAATTTTCTTTAAAGGTTGGCTTTAATGAGCTGATAAACGAATATACCTACAATACAATGCAAACAAAAAACTCCAGAAAAGAGCCTCTTACAATGAAGTCTTTCCTGTCAAAGTGGAATCCTTTAGGAAACATCACAATTTGCATACTGCAATGCACTGACACTCACTAAATAACTTCAGTATACCAGAATTTACTATAAGCAGGTTCAAATGCATTCTAATAAAATACTATGCTTTGCTAAAATGGATGAAACAAATCACAAACTAGACTTACTGAGTCTGACATCTCTAAACTGGTGAAAAATCTAGGCCAGTGGTTCTCAAACTTTTGTACTGGTGACCCCTTTTTACACAGCAAGCCTCTGAGTGTGACACTTTTATAAATTAAAAACACTTTCTTTATATTTAACATTATTATAAATGCTGGAGGCGACGCGGGACTTGGGGGTGGAATCTGACCACTCAGGACCCCCCATGCAATAACCTTGTGACCCCATGAAGGGTCATGACCCCCGGTTTGAGAACCCCTGATCTAGGCTGTGGGCCCAGAAACAGCTGCCAACCTTGAATTAATCTGATCAGAACTTTATTAAAGCACCAATGTACCTTTGGTGTTTTCACTGAATGCTAGAATTGACCATTTGATAAATGCCATCTTACAGAAAAACAATGTTTGACAGGAATCAGTATGACGGGGCTGTTACATGAGAACAAACATTTGTTTAATTAGTACAAGTGGTAAAGATTAGAGAAAAAAGGGAAAATCTGTAGTAAAGATGGGGACAATACAAATTCCCTTCTACTAGAACTATCTGTACTTGTTTTTTGGTGGATTTTTTTTTTTTAAATATTGTGAGTTCTCTCTCAGTCAACAAACTCAACTTGTTGCTGCAATTGGGAATAATTCTTTTGGCTTTCCTACTCACTAAGTTGACTACACTTCCCTTAAGGTATAGTGTGAAAACTCACTAAAGGGCAACTAAATGTAGCAGAAATACAGCCCAAGGCATTTGAAGTTTTAGGCTTTTCTATAACTGACATTTCTGACATTGACTTTCAGATAAAAATGGAGACTAATGTGTAATGAATAATGTACACTCAGCCTTAACTGGAATCTGCTCAGTTACATGCCCCAGTATCTTTACGTTTGGTTGCCTCCCTGGCATGAGGCCAAAGTCAGTTGCAATGACAAAATCTGGAAATGATACTGTGACATGAGGAATACTAAAAGGCTAAATATGGGACAAACTAGCAAAATACAACATTGAAATTAATTAAAAATCTACATGATTAATCTAAATCTCCTTATGTAGCATAACCTCCTTACTGATTCAGACAGTGCTCAGGTATTGGCAGGCAAGGAGATATCAGGTATATGGGACTAGCAGGACTGTCTCACATAGCGAGACAGAAGAGGAATGCTTCACTGGCACCGTTAAGTAGCCATGTTTGCTTGTAAAAAGTATACTCTCGTGTCATAGTAGGGCCATCTCTGCATATTAACATCTCAGATTGTTGATAACTCATTGATTGTTACGATAGTGACAAACTTGTTTCTCTGCTTTTAAATCAAAATCACATAATAGTTTTTAAACAGCAAAACCACACAAAAAATTAAAAACCATCTCTCCATTTGTGGAGGTGAAAGCATGAGTGCTCAGAGTCCATCTGCCTCATTATTTCTGTTCTTCATGGTAATCCCTCTAATTGCCTGTGTGTCAAAAATCTCTCCTTTGTATCCCCTTTCTGAAGTAGACTAACCATCCCTGAGATACTGTCTTAAGCACTTTTTCATTACAATTAGATGAAGAGTCTAATACTTGTTTCTTTTCTTCATATGTGAAAAAAAAAGCAGACACCAGTTCTCGGAACCAGTATTATCTATCCCAATACTGATGTACCCTAGTAAGTATCTTAGGTTTTTGACCATGCTTAAATGTGTATGAAACTGCTGTGTGTATAGGTTGTGCTTTGATGTATTTACTCAGTTAAACCAAGATACTGGAGACTAAGAAAATGACCTCAAATATGGGACAAGGCAGAGTTCAATCAAGGCAGAGTTCATCTGCAGCAGAGAGGAGAAAGGCCTTGAAGGGTCTGAGAAGGAAGCTATGTTTTAAACTTTGAAAGCAAAAACATATGTGCACTTTGGTGCTAGCATAAGTTGCATACACCAAAACTAGATGTGAAACTAGGATTTGCACTCATGCAAACCTCACTTCTGACGTGCATTGGGTATTTTGCACACATACTCCTACACTTTAAAAATCTGGGCTTGAATGCTTTGAAAATACAGAGGCCACTTGGCGCATTTTAGAAGAAGAGGGGAGGTGGAAAAAAGGTTGCTTTGTTCACAAGTATTGTTATTAGCTAAGGATAAAAATCATCTCCAGCAGAAATGGTTTAGCTATATCCAGAGAGGAATAAACTCCTCCAGAGGCAGGGAAATCCCACCCCTCCCTGTCCCTTTCTCACACACACACATCAATATCCCTTCTTCAGTTCAGACACTGAATATACCTACACTCTCCTAGTCAAGTATATGTTAGAAGATAAAAGGCTAATATCTGCTTAGTTATACTCATGCATGCACCCCAGTGTAACTGTGAGTAGAACATGACCCCCAAAGGGGATTTTTTGCACATTAAAAAGTAAATAATGTTGTCTGAGATTGATTATACTTGTGTATGGGCAAAACCCCTAACGTTCCCCAGTCAAGCTGCTCCTTAAACTGTTGGTCTGAACTATCTTGGAAATGTTTCAGAGTAACAGCCGTGTTAGTCTGTATTCGCAAAAAGAAAAGGAGGACTTGTGGCACCTTAGAGACTAACCAATTTATTTGAGCATAAGCTTTCGTGAGCTACAGCTCACTTCATCGGATGCATACTGTGGAAAGTGTAGAAGATCTTTTTATACACACAAAGCATGAAAAAATACCTCCCTCCACCCCACTCTCCTGCTGGTAATAGCTTATCTAAAGTGATCACTCTCCTTACAATGTGTATGATAATCAAGTTGGGCTATTACCAGCAGGAGAGTGGGGGGGGGAGGTATTTTTTCATGCTTTGTGTGTATAAAAAGATCTTCTACACTTTCCACAGTATGCATCCGATGAAGTGAGCTGTAGCTCATGAAAGCTTATGCTCAAATAAATTGGTTAGTCTCTAAGGTGTCACAAGTACTCCTTATCTTGGAAATGCAACACTAGTAAAAACACGTAACTGGCCTTCTTTGCTCTCTATCATCCATTCAGTGTCATAAATGGCCAGGACATTCCTTATCCCATTTGCTGCTGCAATACACATCTCCTCATACAAGGTAAAGGAAAACTTTTGACCAATTGGTTGTTATTGCTGAAGACTCCATATCGGATGCTGGAACCAAATGGAACCAGATCTCTTAGTTCTTTTATCCAAACCTATATAGTAGTTTGAACTTCGCTTTCACCAACTATGGACATTTCCCAAGTCAGCTTGACTGACATTTTGTGACATTCCAAAGCTAGTCAGTGCGCTCAACTCCTAGTGAATAACTCCAAGAGCTGTGGATACAGCCAAAATAATCAATGCAAAGAGAAGAGTGTTTACGAGTCTGAATGTGAAGGAGGCCCATGAGCAGGAGGTTAAGCAGAGAAATGGAGTATCAGTCACTGAAACTCAAGGGTCTTTCTGCCCTCATGAAATAGTAAACTAGGTCCATTACCTGCAATTCTCCATGGGTCTTACTGTGGGAGACAGTACTCAGGATTGAGATTAAGATAAAGGTGGATGGGAACAGGAGAAAATATCCTTATTCACAATGCCAATGCTAGTCTCTTCACAATGTACTGAATGTTGACATTCTGGCCCTTCCTTCTGTGCATACTGGATTTTCCATACAGAGTAACTTTAAACCAGCTGCATTTGGAAAATAGTAATGGTCATATGGAGTTCATGCGAGTTTTATACAGCGTCATAAAGTAACAAATTAACTAACTCAATTCACGTGCATTCATTAAAGATCTCTCTCTCTCTAAGCATTACTAAAAACACTGTGACTGTAGTGTCCGGGCACTTGGTGTTACACTGAAGCATCTGTAGCTGAACTGGTTCTAAGTCCTCTATCAGCAGCATTTCCTGTACCCTAAGACTCACTTTTATTTTTCTTTCTTATTTCTCTCCCTTTCTTTATTTTTTTAAGGGAGGTGGTTGCTTCACGTGCCTGATTCTGTTTTCTATTTTCCGGTTTAAACATATGACATATTGATCTTGCAAAGCACCCAAAATACCAAACCTATTTGTCAGAAAGTATACTTAAATATGCACTTTTCAAATACCTACAGGCCTGGCTTCCAAAACAGTATGTTTTATTATGGAGGCACTATTGGCACCCATAACATTTAAGGTTGCGTTGACTTTTGCTCTTAAAGCAGGGATTCAAACTCTTTGTTATATATGAAGAATATAATGTATCCCCTAAACATACAATACGTAATCTTTGAGTAGAGAATGAAGTTTCTGAAATGTAAAAGTTAACTGTATCAACATATTTTAAATTGTGATAATATTTCATAAGAGCAATCGCGAAGGAACTTTACCTTAAATACAGATAGATTTGGTCATCATTCTTAAGATCAAATATTCTTTCCCTCTATTTGACTAAAGGAGCAATCAAGTGTTTCAGTGAATTACATGCTGGCTTCAAAAACTCTCTGATGTGTAATCCATTTTACTGTTTTGTATTAGATATGAATTAAAAGACAAAATACTTGCATTATCTTAAATAATCTAGAGAAATGTATTTCAAAAAGTATCTTGAGTCAAAAAGTAGCAAATCAATGTATGTATTTTCCATATTTGTATAGTTTTCATTATATTTTTGATCTGTTACTCTCAAGTCTCTTTCATATTTAAAAAATGAACTACACACCTATCATGCAAGATGTAAAGAAGTATGTTCAACTAGTTCAAATTAGATATACAGTAAAAATACACTTCCAAAGAAATATCATTTCCATTTTTGTTCATGTTTTTAACAGAATTTCAGACTAGTACATCAAATGTGGAACTGTACAAGTATGTGAAGAAACATTAGGATTGCAGTAGTAAAAAAATGTACAGCATTCAAAACCAACAAGCTCTAAACAACTGAACAATACCACAGGATTGAAACAATCATGGGGACAACATAGGTCATTGGAGACAGTGAATGAATCCGAATGTCCCTACATAAAGGCCCTATATAGAATATTGTATCTTACTTATATGCAAAATCCCTGATTTGATTAAACCAGACAATTGATTTAATTGCCTGTTTTAGGTTTTAGATAATAGAAACATGAGATTATTCCCCTCCATAAATCTCAGTTATTGAAAAGGCAATATTGAGAACTGATTTCAAAGATGTGGATTCAGGTAGTTAAAACAAAATATCAAAAAAATAAAATACCAACAACAACCAGCACCTCTCTTCAAATTGTTAACAGCTACATTTTGCTGCATTACTATTGAATTTAATAGTAAGTTTTTGAAAACCATTTTGTTTATATAGGAATACACAGGTTTTTATTTATGGCCTGTATCCATTTCATATTGGACCAACATTGCCTTTTAAATCAAGAAAAGATCCAACTAAAGCATTTAACAAAAATAAAATTCCCAAGGTAATTGACAATAAACAAAACACCACATACAGCAGAATATCTGTGTGTGAACACCCTTTTCAAAAGGTAGAAACATACTCTTTAACAATCCACTAACCAATATTATTTCCTTTTTAGACATCTTTGCTATGGGGTATCTAGTAAAGTTTGCTAATTCAACCTGCAGGTTTTTTTAAAAAAAACATGTGTTTGTAACTGTGTACAAATTTAATGAACTATGTTAAACTGTTTGTCTTTTAGGGATGGAAATACATCCCCCTTCACAAATCTTATCCAGTCATGATTTCCTATGGGGACTTCCTTGTTTCTCAGATTATTCATCTTTATTTACCAGAACTGAAGAGCAAGAAAGGTTAATAAATATTTTAAATACGTCAGGGTCCCAGTCTCACAGTCCTTGTACACCCAGATCTCTCACTGACCTCAATGGGAATTTGGCATGCACAAGGTCTGCAAGCTTTCAGCTGAGAAAGCTTTATAAATATAGCATTTCAAAAACCAAAACACTGTTTGCACGGAACCTGGCCTAATGAATCATCTTCAGTACACTGAGAGGAGCAAAGAACACGAATCTTAGCACCTATCTTGCTGCTAGTTCAGAATAATCTTTTGCTGATTTCAATCCTATGGGAGCAACAGAGCAGTTTTTACTAAGTCAGCCACATACAACCTAACACATCTGACTGAAAAACCTTGCAACAAGATTGAAAAGAAACAACCTTATATATGGTACATACAGCTCAAAGTCTGCATTAAATAAACCATTGGGAAAATAGCATACAGCATTCTAACTCAAATGTAAACCTTGCTGAGGTATACTTATTTTTTCCTTAAAGAATGAAAGACTATCTTTCAGAAAAAGGGAGAAAGAGCTCACAGCACAAATGATATTCAGAAGAGCACAGATCTCACGACTGGAGAAGGAATTAAATTAAATTGAACAGGTCCATTATGGTTTAAGGAATAGCCATTTTTATTAGTATCCATAACAATATATTCTTACCTGCTTTTTTCTACCTTCAAACCATTAAAAAAGGCCATATATGTTTGTGAAACATAGTTTTGTCTCAATGTTATCTGCCAATGTTTTAAATTAATCTAACAAATACTTTTTCTTTGTTTCTAGGGGACAACATTACCCCGTGTCTGTCTCAGAAATAGGTTGATCATGGCCACACTGCTTTCAAATGCCTGGCTTGCCCTCTCCATAAAATAGGACAGATGCCTTTGGTTGCATAAAAGCAGTATTTGTTTCCTTTTCAATGTTAACTGAAGTTAAATTGAGTTTCAGCAACAAAATTAAGCAGTATGTTTGTGTAAATTTTAACATTCAATAACAATTTTTAGTTTCAACTAACAATTATTTATTTCTCTATAATGAAAATATCTAGACCCTGTTATACAAATTTGATTTTTCACCTATATATTTAGGAATCAGGAGGCAGATGTGTATCGTATTTAGAGTTTACTCTAAGCAGATACTGTATTTGATGTGCAATTTTCTAATCAATTTAAATACAGTCAGCCTACCTGCACTGTGAAATTAATGCTAAATGTAACTGCAGCTGTTACCAAGTAGTTTCCACAAGTGGTTTTATTACTGGTTAGATTTTACAAATTCTGATATTCAAACAGACTTTCACCTTAAAATTCTAAAACAACAAAGCAACCAATGAAGGGCATAGGACTATTCAAAGTAACAAACTCTTGTAACATTTTTGCCCTTGTTATAAATATACAGAGAGAAAAAGAGAAAAATGGACATGTAATCCAAAGTACGTAGATAAAACAGTATATAAGGCACATGGCAGTCTTTGAAAATTACAGAAGCTTTAGCCAACTTAAATTAATTGCTGTTTCCCTTACTCAGTCCACAAAACTGTACAGTTACACAAATGTTGTGTTGCAGATAGATCTTCCAAGTTATTCCTCAGTCCATAATCTGTAATATCAGAACAATACATTTCCTTCTGTTTTCAGGAGAGATCCTAAGTGTGGTTAGTCAGTTGCTCAAAGCCTCTATTAAAATACTCTTGGAATTTAACTAAGAATAATTTCTTTTTTAAAGAAATTATTGAGAAAGAGTCATCAGAAAAGATTTGTGAGAGTTGTCTGTGAAGGACTTCGAGATTCATGAACCTCAAGACTTCCGGGTACTGACGTCAAGACAGATGTCACAGTAGGCATGGTAGGGTTAGTCAAGTCTGTTAAGGTAGTGGGAGTGCTGGATGGACTCATGGAGGCGTTGGATATTTCTGAGGCGGGTCCTGATGGAGTTCCTGCTTGGAGTGTGGAATCTGAAGTCTTATCCACCCCTGTGTTTTCTTGACGTAAGAGGTTCCGTCTGAATTTGGCTCGGGCGTTTTGAAACCAAACCTGAAATAATTTAATATAATAGGGTAGCATTTAAAAAACAGCATTTTTTAAAAAAAGCAGAAGACACAAATTCAATACAGCCTCAATTAGGTGTATTCTTGTATTGACTGCATATCGGTGGAACAGCTCACTTTGCTACAGTAACTCCACAGGTTGTGAAGTATTCTCTGCTTAGCATGTAAAGCATTTCTGTCTGGCTTTCCCACATTTCTCTAAGTAAACAGACTGTGCACTGGGATATGAAGAGAACTGGGGATGGAGGAGAGGAATCTTGCTCTCCAGGCAATGGAGAAAACAGTCTTAGGGCTTCAGTAGCCGCTGTGGTTCTTGCGCCTACCCCCAGCTCCTGAGAAGTATTTGTCAGGAGGGGAGCGGAACTGACGAGACAATGTGTATAATCTTAGATCCAGCAGTACCAGCCATTTTTTGGTCCATCCCTCCTCCCATCGTGCACTGCCATTTTTTGGTCCAGCCCAAGCATGGCATCCTGCTCTTCCCCTCTCCCCAAACAGCTCCTCTACAGCTCCAGAGGTAGCAGAACTTTCCCCTCGCTCTAAAAGATTTGCCACTCTTTCTCCATAAAGCCTTCCTCTCTCCACCCCAAAAGTGTTTTGGCTTCACTCCCCGCCCCAGCCTCTCTGTAGGATGTTTTCTCATTCTTGTTATGAAGGTATACAAAACAATTTGTATTGTACTAAAACATAATTTTAGAAGCAACAAAATCAATGTGCAAAAAGTATATTTATCTGTATGTAGCTAGAACTATATTTATCTCCTGTATTGTCTAGCTACTATCTTTCTGTCTATGACCTAGAGACAAAAGCGGCAAAGTTCATTTCCTAAGGCTAAATTGCTGAGGCTTCTCTCCAAAGGTAATAGTGTCTGTCCCATTCCTAAAGGGTTAGTTTTAAAATAAAATTCTCTGCTAGTTTATCTCAAATTAAATATCAGTACAAATATATTACACCCCAAGAATATTTCGATCAAATCCAGGTACAGAGACATATCTCTATTAAATTTTAAAATGGCATTAAAAGTCCTGTGCTCACACTGATGCAGTCAGATACCGACCTTTTAATACCAGACACTCAGACATTACTGGGATAATATATCGCCTGGCTCTGATCTTACAAAGTGAAGCCTGACTATTTAGGTACCACAGGGTCTCAAGTCATTGTGTTGTATCACCTTTAACTGACTCTGTCCTGCTCTCACTGAGCTCACACTGACTTATTTCAGTGTGAGCAGCATCAGTCCCTGTCAGTCTAGGTGCAGAGGGCCTTATTGTTCTTTCTGCAGGAAATCTCACAGAAGGGGGCTAAGAGAGAGGAGATATCGGTAAGGGTGTCCTATCACAACTTTCTGCAAGATGGTCTGTTGTGAAAGAGGGGGTATGCAGAGCCCAAGGGTCCAGAAGGAAGACAGAGCCATCCACACAGAAGTCTTGTGTGTCCCCGCAACTCCCTAACAGTATGGTCCTGCTGCAACTTGAGCAGCCCTGGGAATCCCCTCTGAGTGGAATCCCTACCACGCAGAGGAGGAGAGTGAGGTGTAAAGATAACACACTCCTGGGATGATGCATGTGCCCCAGCCTTCCATTCCCTCCCCTGGCCAATCTATTTCCCACGTATGGATCCCCAGAACCAAACACCCTCTGTGGGGCCCAGGGAAAGAGGGGGTGCTGTTGCAGACCCTCCGTTCTTCGGGGAAAGAGGGGGAAATCCATGTGAAGAGGGGTTTAGGTATGAACTCCAAGGAGTGGGGTTAAGAACAGGCGGGCAGCTTGAACATGAAAAAATTCCCTTTATCCTCATGTGCAACTCCTACTAATGTCTTCTA
The DNA here is from genome assembly GCF_965152275.1 of Natator depressus. NCBI lineage: Eukaryota > Metazoa > Chordata > Testudines > Cheloniidae > Natator > Natator depressus. Next base: position 23,686,169 of record NC_134249.1, on the reverse strand, counting down.
GAGTGGTACACATAGACCAAGGGTAGTATATGTCCATTGGTGTCCTTGCTTGTGCATCTTAGTGTTTTTAATATTTAATGTTGGCATTCCCCTTGTTTAAAGGGACACTGTCAAGTAGTTTAGGCTCCATGCATAGGTTTGGTATATTACAATCAGAAAAAAAAACTATCCCAAAAATTATTATTAGCATTAACTTTTTTAGGGTTCTTTAAAGATGTCAGATGTATTATTATTATTTAGTTGTTAAGTGCCAGTGATGTGTTCAGTACTGGGCAAAAACAATGGAAAGAGGGTTTTGGCTTAAACCTTCACCTGCAATGTCTGCCGTTCCCAGGCCCTGATTCTGCAATTAGATCCATGTAGGCAGAGCTGTAGGGCTCTGTAAAGAGTGCAAGGGTCTGTCTGAGTGGTTCCAGCTGAAGGACCAGGAACCATGTGTGCAAAGAATAAAGGTGAAACAGATTAGTTTATTTTGATTATTCAAGTTGAGAGTATGTAAAAAACAGCCATCAGAAATGACGAAAAGTACACTGGGAATTTTTAAATTTGTATGGGTTTTTTCATTTTAAATAATATACATTATTTGTAGTACCAGTATGGGAATTCTTATTTTCAAATATATGTAATCTGACAATGTCCCTTTAACAGCAGGAAACAAAGGTAATCAAAACTTTAAAGAATAGCCCGTTGTTGTCAAGGCTGAATAACTCAGTCATTTTATAATGAAAATAAAATAAAACAGCCAAAGTCACCATTTCACTAGTTCCGATCATGTGCACGTCACCCCCTGATTTCATCCTGATATTTGCGAGAGACATACTTGCGCATACAGAAGAGGGCCAAGCCCCACATGCTAGCAAAATTCCAGTTTCTAAACATGAAGTAATGTGCTGGTTAAAACAAATTATAACATTTCCAAAGACATTAGAACTACTTTGATCTTCCACCCTACTCCTAAAGCCCAATGGATCCTTAACTGTGATGCTGCTAAAAAACCCACTAGTGGCTCTAAATGTCTAATTTTGTATATAAGTTAGTGATTTGGAAAAGAGAGAGGGTCAAGCCTCTTAGTTTGTATGTATTTCCTTCCGTCTTCCAAAGTCATGAAACACTCGTAATCAAATCCTACCTTCAGCTGCTCATGCAACTACCTGTGAATGCTACCAATGGGAGCTGCATACACATGGAAAGATTTTGACAGGGTGCATTTTCCCTTTAATATGATTCATTCCTATTAGCATTATGGGTAAAATATACCCCAACATCTTATAGGTGCTGTCTAAAAACAGGGATAATTCCTAACTCCCTCCCTCTCCAGGGTGTTGTAGGGCAAACTGGTTAATGCTTATAATGTGCATTAGGGATGCACAATGACGAGTATTAATATTGCTACTTAAAAAGCTTCTAGATATTGACTGTACTGAGATTCTGAAAAATATTTAGCCTTGTGTCAGAAAAGAATAGCCTCAAACAGCTACCCCCAACAAATTGTATCCAAGTCTGTGGAGTAGACTTATGATGTGAAATATTTTCAGCCAATGTTTTTATTCAAGGGAATTAAGAGAAGCAAAACTATTGTTTGTGTGAGCTGTCGGTAATGTGAGCTTGCCTTGCACTATGTGTCATTTATATCTCTGCAGATAGGATGTAAAAGGCTACCAAGGCAGAATTCTCCACTCAGCATAGTGGTGGTACTGTTTTAAGCCCACTTTGCAGGTTCAGGCCCTGTACCAATAACAGGGCTACATTAACACAAGGAAACAATAACACAACTGCACATAACAGTTCCAGAAGGGCTCATCTCACACCAGTTAGATAATTAGGAATCTGGTCTTCAGTATTTAGGAATAAATAAATAAATAAATGAAATCACAACAGTGTGGGAAATGTTTAATGTCTCTTTGTTCAAATGCATAATTAAAGGTCTGACCTACATGAACTAAAACTACCACTGAAAAATAGAACCAGCTATACGCTCAACCACAAATAATACTACTATATTTGAGTTAATGGTATTGAATAGCTGTGGATGGACAGCTAGACAGGATTGTCCAGTGGTTGGGGCACTAGGCTAGGGAGACCTACGTTTAAGTCCCTGCTTTCCACAGACTTCCTTGAACAAGTCACTTAGCCTCTCTGCATACATTTTCATATCACTTTCTTTGTCATATCATCTTGACGGTGTGTTAAAGAGATCCTGAATATTAAGGGCAAAATCCTGTTCTTACCTGGGACAGCAGCATAGAACAGGGTGGACTACTGCAACAAGTTGCTTGCTGCTCCTCAGAATAGCATGCATTCTAAGCTATTGGGAAGAGAGGAGGTATCTGGACAGACCTCTACCAAGCAGATTACATCTCCTTGAGGTTATAGATGGCATGGGCCAGCTCATTTGCCAGTCCTCCTCTAGCACTCTTTAGTCTCTATGAAGGATCTTACCCTGCTACCTGCAGGGAGGAAAGAATCCTTTTCTATCTTCTCCCCTTCCCCTTCTGCACTATGCAACAAAGGTCAGAATCTAAGCCCTAAAAAGGAACATACTGTGCCATTTATCAAAATTTCCTCCTGAGAGCCCCCTTTCCTCATACCACCTGCAGAAGGTGTTAGATGCAAAGAGCTGTGGGGTTTTCCCCCCTCTTCTTCTTTGCTGGGGAATGAACCTAAAGGAAAGTTGTTGAATTCCAATCAACTCGTTCACATGTTCTCACTGTGACATGCATTAGGTATGTGAATGAACTTGTAGATCAAAAGGTTAAAAAATAAATGAAAACAAACAGAAATAGCGGAAATTTATGGAAAAAAGTTTAACATAATTCTGATTTAGATAGTTCTGGGAAATAGTCTGTGCATTGCCAAACTGCATCAGGAACAATCATTTAGAGAGTAGTATATACACGTTCCCCTACCCACTACTGCTGGCCATGGATGATTGATGACTCACTACAGACTGAGCCAAGCTCAAAGTCAGGTCTTCCAAGTGTGACATCACAGACCCTGAAGAATCTGGCCAAATATTCCACTCGTCGATCAGCATACCCACCCATGATATGTAGTCATGGGACTGATGTCCATACAGTAAAAGGACTATGGCCAACTCCTGGGACACTGGAAACTAACCTGTGTATGCTTAGGAAGCTCACCAGTTTCATTACAAGTGCCACAAGGCTTAGAGACAGCTACTTCTCTGTTCATCAACTGTATGCAGGCTTATATAGAGTTTCTATTAAAAATTACATATAAAGAAAGAGAAAGATGTTGAAGGCAAAAACATTGTCCCTGGCCAAATCAGCATAGACCTAATCTTGCAGAAAAGAAGGTAAGTTTACAGACATGCCTGGCAATAACACGGGCAATGTTTGGAATTTTATACCACTGGAACATGTCCATGTATGTCTGAGAGTCTGTGTGTCTTCAGTACGGCAGATCGATGAAATCTGATGTTGCATGGTATAGCTCAGTAGTATTAATGAATGGCTTTGAGTTCAATAAATGACATGGACTGGATATCAAACTCTTCAATTTAAAAGACTTAATGAACAGCACTGTGCCAGGAGCCAACAAGCATGACGAAACTTCCCGAGCAAGGAGCCATCTTGCAATTACTGTAAGTAAACTTTCAAGTTTGAAAATCATCTCCATGGCCACAGAAATCTAGCTTGCTTCCTCTCACTGGTCAGTTAAAGTGCAAATTGGACACAGAGACTCTAAAACTCTGATCTATGCAAGCCAAAAAGAAAGTGCCCACATCATAGCCCACATTAATTTCCAACATATAGCTTGGAAGGGTGGATTAGAGCAATTCTACCACTGGCAGAAGAGGCCATAAGCATGGCTGTATTAGGCAACGTGTCACTCTGAATCCCTTTCTTGAAACACTACTCCACTATTTCCCGTGGTCCTACAGGTCCAGTCCTCTCCTCCTTATTGTCCACCTCCCACAGTGCTGCCGGCAAAGCAAACCAGCTATGCCACTGTGGGAGCAAGATGACTGATTCTCCAATAACATTAGCAAGCTCATAAAGAAGCTGAGTGGAACTGCAGGGGACTGGACAGGATGAAAAGAAGGGCAAGCATTCAGCACCCAGAAATTTCAGTGGTTAAGTGTGCAAGACAGGGGTAGAAAGAATAGAGCAAGGGCAAAGAACCAATGACAGAGGGATGCTGAAGTGGTGGCATTCACAGCGTAAGAGCGTTGGAGTGGGAGAACTAGGGTGTAAAAGGGAAGGAAGGAATGGGAAGAATAAAGTGGGAAAAAATTGAAGGGCAGAGTATGAGTAGAGAAAACAATGGAGAGGGATGAATGCTAAGATTGATTCAGCAGGGATGGGATGAGAGAACAGAAAGATGGTGAGAGAAAGAGACATGAATGGCATATTTGACTCACGTTGCTTGATGCACTATGGGAAGGCATTCAGAGAGCTCTGTGATAGGTGAAGTACAAGGAATAGAGAGGAGATGATTAAAGTGAATCAAAGTGTGGGGGGAAAAGAAGAAAAGAGAAAAGGAAAAGAGAAGCCAGAGAAACAGGAAGAAAACGGAAGAGAGGAAGTAGCAGAAGGAACATGGAAACATGTAGAAAATCCTTTCTTGTCAGGCACATATGGGAGCAGCTGCTGCAAGAGGCACCGATTCAGGCATTAATAAGTGCAAACACTAGCAGAGTAAGTATCTGTCCCACTGCGCTGAGGTAGGGCCATAAAAACAAGCAATGTCAAACAGCAGGAAAGATGTGCAAGAGAAGGAGTCACAGTAATTTTGTCATTACAGTTTTTTCCAGAGGAACCCCAACCTTCACTCCTTTTTCTCTCTATCCATCTATCACCACAAGATCAAGGCTGACTCCAGCGAACTTATCTTTTCTCTTAGCACTGCTTTCTCCACCCCTTCCCCATTTCACTGTGAACTTGCCAAGGTGCTAGCGTTTCCCCATCGTTCTCTGCCAGGTTTTGTCACTGTGCCTCATTTGGTTCCGAGAAAGGCTCCAACCCATTTCCCCACAAACTCCACGCAGGCTTTTGTTTACACTATTTCAGTAGGAGCGTCTAGAGCTCCTGAATTCCCAAATTTACCTCTGGCTCAAAAGTCATTTTTGAGAAGAGCCCAATTTCGTGTAGCACAGAGTATAGATTTAGATGGAGCTGAAGGATCCAACTTTCCCACCTTTTGCGTCCTATAAATATTCAGAGGGAACAAGTGCCTTTGGGCCAAGAAAAATCCAGCATTCAATGGAAAAATGTCTTTAAAAATGAATGAGAAATTAACGTGTTTTAATCTTTGAAAAATCTATCTATTATTCACTTCAGCTACAAAGCCAAGATGTCCGATCTGTCCTGACTGACAAAATAGATCAATATTTCTGTTTAATTTTTTATGCAATTATTCATTCATAGTGACTTCTAAACTCCTATACTGTTATTTACCTAGAAAAGGAATATGATAGCTAAAATCATTCACCTCTCCTTACAAGAATACTGCAGGAAAAATGCCTGGCAGATGTAACAAACTGTTTGATAAAAATAAGCAAGGCACCTAATTTACACAACTGTGCTCTAAAAATTAGAGCCCAAGATATATTCCTCTGCTAGGCTGTAAAGAAATGGCTTTTCTCATACTCTCTGGGATTACTTTACGCGTCACAGAGGGTACCAACAAATAAGAAAAATTTGGACATTAGCAGTATGTGGAGGTATTATCCACAGTGTTTCAACTGAGGCTTGTCAAACCTGAGATTGATATTTTATTTACTGCTAGAGGCAGAAGCCTTTGCTCTTCTTACCTGAAGAACTCTTTTGGTTAGGCCAGTTTTCTGAGCTAGCTGTTTCAAGTCCTTGGCATCAGGATTGTGGTTAATAGCAAAATAAGACTTCATTGTCCGCAACTGGTGGTGTTTGAATGATGTCCTCATGCGCTTTGTTTTTTGATTACTGGGGTATTGCTGGTCTCTATCCAGGTGGTCACCATCGTTCTCATTGCAACTTAAAGCTAAAGACAAGAAGGAAATGGTTGTGTAAATCCATCACTCTGTGACCAGCATTGTTTGCAAATCATCTGAGTGCAGCAATTAAAAGAACATACTATGGCATGTGTTGTAATGATAGAAACCCTACTTGCCTTCCCCTCCATTCCTGCATCCTTCTATTCTTCCCTTACAATAACTAGTCTGCAAGAATCCTCACCTGCATCTTTACTGCTTTTAAAATGTCAGGTCTCTTTCCTTTTTTCTTTTCTCCATCTCCACACATCCATTCCATGACTTTCTGTCTGTAGGACAGTAGCTGTCCTCAACTCTGTAAAGTGTTTTAATGCACTTTGTATCACGATAAATTGCATTGTACTGTACACAGAAAGCTGCTAAATAGAGTCCACTTAAATCTTGATGGAACAGACTAGTTAAAATTATAATTATTTCCTCCATCAAGCTAAACCCTGTAGAATACAAGAGAGACCATTAAATAAAACACTGTTAAAGGAGTAAAGTTTGTGTGTACAGACAGAAAATTACAACTATAATTTGACTAGTTAAAGAAATAAGCCTGTTAAAATATGTCAGTAGTGCGCCAAATCAAAAATATACATTTTAAAAACTATTCTCTGTATATTTATATTTCATTAAAAACAAAATCTCTTTAAAAATAGTGGTTCAAAGAATCAATTTTCCACGTATCCTTTTGAGATCATTTAACAAGGCTGCCTGATAGATCTGGAAAAATCAGTAACAAGTCTTGCAAAGAATGTTTAGGAGCAAAGGAACATTACGATAATTACCAAATAGCACTAAAAGTTGCACGCCAAGCAAAATATTCTCATAAGCCAAAGGTATTATTTTGATTTTATACATGCATACAGTAAACCACAAAAAATCCTCTTAAAATAACATTAAGGATCAAGACTAAACCCACAAGAAAATTCAGTGATACGCCTGGAAATCTGTTCTGACGTTTTGTCATTAATTCACCCCTCTGTGCTCAGGTATCCGCAATCCCCTTTTTCAGTTTTTTTAAAAAGTTTTGTGTTAAAACAGGGAAAAAATCCCTGTAATCTTCATTTTATACTCTCCCTTGATAATTATTCATCCACTCTACCAAAATGGCTCAAAAAAACAGATAAATATGTATCTTGGGAGCCATAAAATGTGAATTATTGATCCAGCTGTCCAAACATCTACACACAGGTTTTTAAAATAGTCCATCATTACTGATCCAATACAATGTAATGTAGCAGATAGCTATGGCCTTATTTCAAATACAGTTTATTTATCAAATTGGAGCTGTTCAGTTCCATAGAATAAATACAAACTTTAAAAATCAGGTGTGGAAACGAATTTAACAAAATGTTCATAATATGCATGTGTGTCTTTTGTACCAATAATAATAAATATATTCAAACATTATAGAAAGCAATTAGTCAGCACGTACAGTGATTGCTTTGAAAACTTCAGCATTTCAGACTTTTTAAAGCCCAGGACACATTATGGAATAAGGCTTGAAAAATTTCAGTTTGAAAAACAAAGGCAGGTCTCACAGACATGTAAAAAGCATCCGAAACCTCAAAACTTCTCTCAGTGTTTTTTAGACTCCTATAATTTAAATAACTAGCCATATATATAAATCCTTTCCAGGCTAACCTCATGCCAAGTTTCAGCAATGAGGGGCATTTTTTCTGCTGAGTTTTAAATTTGATTTTCTCATGGAAAAACTGACAGCACCTGAATTTGAGGGAAAAGGAGACACAAAAGGGGACAGCAGAATGCTGCATTTATTAAGCTGAATGGAACACTTCAGAATCTTCTTCTGGCTTCGTTGGGTACTGAAGTCTGGTTGCCAAACATGGAGTCACCCTTTGTACTTCAGTCTCCCTCATAGTTACATTCTCCTCCTCAAATAATGGTGGGAAGAAGATTATTTAAAATTATATTGCTCAGGGAAATGGGTTCTATGAAAAAAAGGTAACATAATACATTATTTATTATTGTTGTTTAAAGATATTCACTCATAGAATTGTAGAAATTCACTCATAGAAATTAGAGATGGAAAAGACCCATGAGCATCATCCTAAATCTTTTCTAATCTCCCAGAGGTGACAAGTCAGTGATTGATTATGAAAAACATCAAATTATTTTCTGAAGAACCAAAACCTGTTTTCCTTTCATTGCATGATATGGGCTCTGCACTCTCCAGTGGAGCAAACCCCAAGATTGCAGACAGCGTGAGACTGAGGACCCTGTTTTTTAACATGTTCTGTAAAAAGCTATGTATGTTTGTGGTCCAATATAAATAATAGCAATTCTAAATCCTCTCAGAACAAAATCCCAGCTTGCCTTCAAGCCTCAGTTAGACACTGAATCATTTGCTCTTTGAAAATATCCCATGTGTATTATAACTTGTTTCTCATCATTTACTTCCCTACCTCTTCTCCCTACTCACCCAGTCCTCAAACAAAATAAAAACAAAAATGTCCCATTTGGGGCCTGCAGAACTATTGTCTCCTTTAAAAAAAAGGAAATGGCACAACAGAAGTTAGAAGTGCATGGGGGTGGCTGTTGCTCACTCGTTATGCCAGCTGGATGGATACCCCTTGTGATGCTTAGCCTGAGATAGACATTTCTGATTAGTGCCAATAGCCATTCATATTGGGGTGTGGTACTTAGGATTCCATCTTTAAATCAGTCTATTGTATTAGGCCAAAAATTATACATGACTCTCCCAGAATCTGGATTCCCTCCCAGGGTGTGGGTAAAAAGATACTCAGTGGGCAGAGGGGAATTTTCATGGGGATGGGGAGAGCAGGGGGTCTCCTATAGAATACCTCAGTGCAAAGAAATAATCCTGTAGATGCTCCCTATGCACCCCCTCTCCTTTTCAGACACTTTTGCTCCTGATCTTTGTGTGCCCTCCCTGTGTATCTCACAGAGGATCTGTTAGACAATCCAAATTCCAGGTTTCCTCTCAACTGCAAGCTGAGGGCTTCCTGCCATGAGACAAGTTCAGAAATGGAATTCAGTGAAATGCCAGTCAAATGGGAAAGCCTTAAATGAATGAGACTAGTGCTTGGTTCCCACTTTGGGGATCAAAGAAACCCAGATGGGCACTGAGTCCCTTTTTAGCTCCCAGAATGCACACTGAGCCCAAGCTACCCACTGTGACCTCCCTCCCAGAGCCTCCACCAGCCACCAAACCACATTCATGCTGGCCATCATATCCCCCTCCCTATGAATCTCTGGCTGGCCACTCTGAGTAATGACTAGTCCTATACTCCCCCCATTAAACCAGCTCAGGCAGTTTTGCCAGCTATTTGAGCCTGATGATCTATGCCAAAAACATTGGAATTTGGTGCTAAGGAACAGAATGTACTCCACATATTAATGCAGCAAACTGCCTGGTACAAGGATGACAGGGAACAAAGAAAGAAGGTATTGTTATTATAAACTATATTTGAAGAAGGAAACACAGAAAGATCTTTCCTATGCCACCCTGGTCCTTAGATCCCACCAGCTGGGGTTCAAAACAAACCTTGCACTAATGTTCAATGTGCTACTGGATGCAAGGGGCAGAAGCACTTCCTTTGAGGAAATTTCCTCTTTACTTTTGCAGATAATGTTTGACACGTTAAATCACCAAAAGGAAAAAGCAAACCAAATCTTGGCGTCAAGAGAATAATGAGATAAGAGACATGTGGTGGAGGCATCAGCTCTCCCCTCTCAGTGGCTCAGTGACCTGCAGCTTTTCCCACCTGGAAGACCAGGAAGGGAGAGCAGCAGCCGCACTGTTTGTTGTCTGAGGTAGGTCTGTGGAAGGGTTTTGTATCCTTGTGGGGGGTAAAAAGATGAAAATCCTCCACTGACTCATATCACCTGGGACATGGAGTGAGTTGGATCTCTCACCTACCCCAGAGTGGGGGACGGACTCTTGGGTCCGTAATAGCAACTGGAACAAAAAAGGGGGATTTGGATCCAACTTCTGTGCTCGGGAGGAGGAATCTGGGGCGCTTGGCACAGGGAGTGTGTATCCCTCCCCACGTCTGTGAGCACGGAGTAGGGGGAGACCACATCTGTGAGGTTTCAGAGTAGGGGACCCAGGAGCTTCTTCCTCAGCCTTGAAATCTCAAGCAGAGCTTTTGGGAACACAGGAGACAGGGGCTGTCTTGGGGGCGGGGGAGATTACATAGAGTGGAGCGAACTTTGTATCCCTCCCGCAACCTGCCAGCTAGAAAGAAAGCTCAGGGCTCTGTCTGGTTCACATTCCTTCACAGTCTCGCTTAGCGAAACAATCCCAGGATCCCTCCCTAGACCTCAGAAGCAGAGCTGTGAACACGACAGTGGCAGATACAAGAGCAGGGAAGGGATCTTATCCCTCCTCTTACTAGAACCAAAGGGCACCTCGTGCGGTCTCGGTGCAAACCCCAGTGAATTGCAACCTGTGTGACTCCTCTAGGGGGAGAAAGAGGCTCAAAATCGGAGTAGCTGCCGGACTGGCTGTATGTTGGGGGAAAGAGAGGGAGGAGCAGAGGGGACAGGCCTAAAATGGGGGGAGAGGAGAGAACAAAGGGGTCCTGAGGAGGGCCCAGAAGGGACAGGCCTACAGCGGGGGAAGTTTCTCTGGGAGAGGGGCCATGCCTGCAAGAGGAGGGAGTGAGGGGCAGATCAGGGCCCCCGGTGTACGTGTGTGCAAGGGGTGCCCCAGCAGGGAGGAAAGGGGGATTTGAGCCCCCACGGGGCTGCGGCTGGGGCGGTGTCCGGGCCCGCCTCCTGGAGGGGCTGGCTCGGGAAGGGTTTTTCCTCTCAATTAAGCCAACTGAATGAAGCTAAATTGCTGGTGCGAGCGCTCAGTAATTCCCTGCGCTGGTGATTACCGCGGCCAGGCTCCCTCCAAGTCCAGCGCCGCGCCGCCCGCTTAGGGCCAGGCTGGGGCTGCCAGGGCCGGGGTCATGGGCTGGAAGCAAAGCAGAGTCCCTGCAGCGTCTCCCCTCCCCTTCCAGCGCTGACCTCCCTCTGTCCCCATCTATCCCCTCACACTCTCCTCCCACCTAGCCCTGGCCCCGGTGTGCGCACAAGCAGCCCCCGGCCGGGCCGCCCAGCCTTCCCCAGGTCCCTGGGTAGCAGCGCAGGAGGGAAATCCCCATTAGTTCCCTCTTTGCTGGGGCCACATTGGGTTTGGTCCCGTTCCACTCCTAAGAGGCCTCCTTGGGAAATAGGCGCAATTCAGCGGGAGCCGGGCGCGCAAGCCGCGCCCTGGCTCTCCAGGAGGCGCGCAGCAGGTCCCCAGCCCCCTTTGGGGTCCCTGGGGGAGATTCCTCGTCCGTAACTGTAATCTCCCGTTGGAAGGGCCCGCTTCAGGGATCGTGTCCCAGGTGCTAGCCCCAGCAACGCAGGCTCCCCAAAGTTGTACCTGCAGTTACGTATTTGACGGACTTTTTTCGGACTAAATACAATAGACAAAATACTTTAAAAATAACCCCAAGCCAAGCCTGAACGTACGAAGCCCATCCGCCGGGGAGGAGAGTGTGTTTTTTCTCACTAACCTCCTGGAAAACATTCGCGCTTGAGAATCTCCAGTTTGTCTGGCTTTGTCATTTCAGTGGCTGGGAGAAATCTTTCTTTAATTTGTCATTTGTGATTTGATTTTTGTGCAGAGGGAAGAAAAGCGATGGGAGAAATTAGAATAAAAGATCGAATAAATTATTCAAAAACTTTACATGCTTTTTATTTTATTTGTTTGGTGGTTTATTTGTCTTTCCAGTGAAACTTTTGGCTGATACCAGAGAGAGCCAGCGCCAGAGACACTCCTAACTCCCCCGAATCTTGTTGGGGATTCAGGTGGGGGGACAGGGAGGTAAGAGCAAAAGACTCTTTCGTTGTTGCCTGGATTCATCAAAACACCTCGCAATCTCTACATTTATTATTTTAATGCTTGTTCGATAGTGAAAGGAAATAAACGAACTCTAGCGCTGCGGAAGTCCAACCAAAGCGAATCTAGGGATAACAGTTACCGCTTTAACCTAGCTCAAAAGCCTTTTCCGTTTTACATTACTAACAAAACAAACAGAAAAGAAAAAAAAACTTTTTCACATGTGCACACCTTTCTCAGGAATAGCTGTCCTCTCCCATTGTTTCCCCAACCCGAGATTTATGTCTGCGCTATATATTTAACCACCTTCCTATTGATAGACTTTATATCCTCCAGAGTCCAGCTAGTAAAGGAAGAAAATATTTCTTAATGTGGGACTCTGCTCTTCGCAAAGATTGTGCATTTTATCAGTCTGTGGGGCCCTTGGTATGCACAGTACATCTATCATTTCTAGGGATATTTTAGTGTCTTCACGTTAAAGGGAGACTAGATATGAATGAATAAAATATTCCAGGCTGTGGGAGGTTCGGGGTCCAATTCACAAAGGGAGTATTTTATTCAGAATTCTTTACAGGTGCTCCTGTGTTCAGCAAGCTTTCAGCCATTGATTTACTGACCTAAAAACCCTCTCAAACTCCATTCCAACAAGTGATAGAAAAAATTATGATCATAGGAGCAACTCTTACCACTTACCAGGAAAAAAAGGAGAAGAAGAAGAAGAAGAAAAAGAAAGGAAAAAAAAATCTTTTTGAAGTTCCGGCTTCCTTCTAAGCTATTTTCCACTTGTCAGGCTCTATCCACATCTAAAATCCTTCAACCATTCCACCCCCCTGCAAACTGGGTCTTGTTTGAGTGGAAAAAAGAGTCAATCCAATTTATGCTACAGATGAAATAACTGCAGTTTACTAAATAGTTTATTTCTAAACTGCGATCAGGTTTTAGGTGTCTCTCCCCTCTCCTTCCCAAATTCGTGTGTGTGGTTTTATTTTTAAAAGAATGCGATGTAGTATACACAAACCCCAATTGGCAAGAAAAAGAAAGAGGGGATGGCAAATATTGTTCATTTCTAGTACATCTCTCAAAGTGGAAAGCAGTCACACACACACACGTTAAAACACGTTTTCTTTTAAAACTTGCGAAGTCGTATACTTTGCAATCCGTTACTTGTTTTATTTTAAAGCAAAGGACAAAATGGGTAGATTTCCAGAATCTACTTCCTTTATAGTCACTTCAGTTAAGAGATTTTGTTTTAATCATAAAATGGTTTAGCAAAAGAAGATAAAGCCTTCCCAGGGAAGGTTGTTTAATCTGCAGTTTCACAATCAACGCAGAAATAAAAAATAAAATAAAAACCGGAGAGTAATTATTTTGAAAAGGAATAAAAAATAATTGCAAATAAAAGTGGTGAGTTTAAGAAGCCAAGGAGCTATAATTTTCAGGCTGCGCACCTATCCAGGACAGATGCTGATGGTTCGGTTTACTGGTCCTCTGAATCTGAATATCTGCCCTACATGGGGAGCCAGCGGAAGGACAATTTAGGCTAATACCTCCTAAAAGAATACCATTTTAAACGTGAAACTCGTGTTTTCTATATATTTTAAAACTCGGAGTGAATCTGAGGAAAACGCCATATACACTTTTCAAAGCATAGAAGGACTTTTCCTTCCCAAATCTCTCCAATGGCACTCCCATTGACTTTTGTACATTTTCCAAATTATACAGCAATCGGTTAAACAAATTCCAAGTGGCAAACAGTTCCTGAAACCTGTTTTCCAGTTAGTTAAAGTTGCGCCTTTCCTCCTCGTTATTTTTAGGCCAAACAAGTAATTTTTGCACATCCATCCCCATTGTTCCCATCCAAGTTGCGCGCAAAATAGGCGCAGCCTTAGCAGCATCCTCCGCTCCCCCTGCCCCCGATTTTCAAAGAGCGCACAATCTACAGGGCTGCGAGATCTCTAGCAGATGAGATTTTCACAAAGCCATACACTGCGCTGCCATACACAAGTTTTTCTGGATTTATTTCTTCTATTTTTCTAATATTGAGTAGTAGAAAGTAAAGCGCTGCTCAGAGCAGCATATTCCAGAGATTTACGAGAGAGGGAGTTTGCAACAAACAGCAGCAACCCGTACGTTTGCCTGAGGGCCCCATCTCCCCAAAAAGTTCAAGGCAAAACTGCACCACACCCCCTCTCCCAGGTCATGTATGAACGTCAGACCAGACAGAATTACAGTCTGCCAAGCAGGACTGAAGGATTCAAGGGCTGCGAAAGAGGGGCAGCACTACTGAAAAAACTGGCAAATGCTGACTCTTCTTCAGTGTCTCCCCTGTTTTACAAACATCTGCTGGACACTTGATCTCAGAGTTTCCAGAGATTTGTGTCCAGAGAAAACCTTGTTCCCAACACATCTGCTGGAAACACTTCTAGTAGAACTGAGATCTAAATCTTTTCCTCTGCACAAACCCTTTTCTATCTCATCCTGGATCCACAAAAACAGGAAGATAAAATAATTCTAACATTTCTGTTATACACAGGCCACAAATATACATTATAGGAAGAGTAAAGGAAAGAAAGAATTTTCTTTGATAGGATGGGCAGCCAATTAGAATGCCTCTGCCTGTAAAATTACAACACTGAGGTGAAGGGAAACAATCTGGGATCTTAGCTATTGAAATTTAAAGAACTGGAGAGCCAGGGGTTTTTGCAAAGACACAAGCTTGTCCCGGGACCCAGGTCTGTTCCTGCGACCCCTTGTCCTTGCTGCTGATCTCAAATTTGGAGTAGGGGGGTTGTAACTTGAGGCTAGTACATGGTCAGAATAGTGATTTTTTAGTTCTTTGAGACTTCTATAATTCACAGTTGATGAACAAAACTCCAGTCAGACTGGTCACCGGGCAAACAGTCCAGGGCTTGCCTGCAAACACCTGCTTTCTAAAGACAATTCCTCAGACCACCAGATTGCGCTATGCATGTGCCTAAACATAAAAACGCTGTACCCCCACACCAGAGTTCCAGCACAGCCCCATCTTCCTTCCTGTTCAGTTCCCAGTGAAATCACCATGTTGGTGTGTTTTCTTTTGTTTTTTACCCTCCTCTTTACCAAAGTCTTTGGTGCAAGAGCTCAGCAGTGGCAGAATAATTCACCCAACAGCAGCCTTTAAGAACTAACTACTAAAGGAAATTCACAGCTCTCTGAAGTGCTAATTTACAATATCTGGTTTCCAGATTTTATTTCAAGCTACACTCGTCTCCCTTTCCCCCCCTCCTTAACCAGATGACCTTGCTTCAAAACATTTTATTTCCAACTGAAGTGAAAAATGCTAACATAGCTTCCGTAATTGCAGTTTGACAGCACTTGATCTCAAAAATTATGCTGCAGCTAAACTATTATTACCAATTTAAGCTAAAATAACGAGAAACCCCCTTAAAGGGGAACAGAAACAAACCATCAGCATTATTCTTGGCGGGGAGGGGTCTCTTACCTGCATTGTAAGCTGCCAAATCTGCCCCAGGCCCTGGGCTCTTCCTTTTCCTGGGTCGCCCCTTCTGGACAGTCCCCACGCCGTTGTAATAAGGCAGTCCCAAAGTATTGGCAGAGCCCGCTCCCAGGGCTGGGCCCTTCCCAGCGGCTACATCCGAGTGATTGAAATGCACCTGGTACTCCCCCTGGATGAGAGTCTCGAAGTGGAGGCGGCAGTACACCAGATTGTCCTTCATGCCAAAGTGGTCGCCGGTGGTCAGCATCTTGTTGCAGGTGGTGCAAGTAAAGCAGTTTAAGTGATATACCAAATCCCTGGCCCTCATGACCATTTCGGAAGCGGAGATCCCCAAGTGACACCTCGCACATCGCTGCACCGAAAACCTCCTGCAAAACAGAACCGCGACAGGAAACAAATGAGAACCGCATTTCCCCTTTTTAATCACGGATCTCCTCACTACCCCCCTCTGCAATTCGCCGGTAAAAGCTTAAAGATGTTTCTCTTCTCCGGCCAGAAGGCTTTATTGAGAGCAGGCTGGGCACCAGACCCCGACCCCTGGATGAGCAAGGATCGGTGAACAAGGCAGTAAAGTTTGCAACGTGGCCTTTGTCTTACAGTGCCCTAAACTCTTAAGACATTCAAGCCGTGGAAAGCCGTAAAACCAGCTATGGCTCTGCCAGGCCAGCCCCAGGGGGGCACCTCTGCCTGGCTCCCTGGCTCATGAGGACTCTGGTTCGCTGAGCATCCATTTCTGCTTCCCATCGAGCAACAAGCGTACTTTACCAACCTGCCCCCCCCGCCTCACTTCTGCAAAGACAATGCAGCGAACCCCCCCACCCCCCTCGCCCCCCGGGCCGTGGGGCAGCAGGGAAACGTTTCTGCGGGGGCTGCTCGGGAGACCCCCGAGTCTGACCTTCAGCTTGGGTGCCAGGGGAGAAATTCGGCATTTTCCAGCTCAAATCGCCCGGCACCATCACAGCTTCTTCACGGAAACCCCGCGGACTGAATGGAGAAATATCCTCGCAACTAACATTTCCCGCCCTTCTTTGAAAACGGAACAAAGTTATCCCCAGAGCCTGCCACTCCGTCCACCCAGCCGGCGACGCTCCTCACACCCTTCTCCAAGGCTGGCTCCCTGCATCTGGGGCTCAATGCCATACCCCGTTTACCGGGGGTGGGGGGGCCCTGTGTGTATTTAAAGTCATACTGGAGGTGCGTTAATTCATTGTCATGATTACTGTTATCTTAATATTAATTGCCAAGGGTTGAGAAGAAAGCGAAGCTGTATTTCTCCTCAGTTGTTTCGTTTTGCCTCAAAGCGTGCAGGGCACCGAGGGGGGGGCACGTGTCCCCAGCCCGCCTTGCTGGCAGCTTCGCTGAGTGGGTTTCGTGCCCAGATATTGGCCCATTCCCCCCGAAGACTGCAGCCTGTCTTGCCTACCTCATTACCCCCCCCCCCCGGATGGAGACGCTCGGGGAGCCCATATCCTGCCCCGCCGGGAGGGTCTGCCCAGTACCCCTCTTCTGCAGTTTGCAGTGGGGTTGGATTTGTTGGGGGGGGGGTATCAGAGCCCTCCCCCGCTCCCTGCCCTGGGGGAGGGGCAGTCCTTACCTGTAATAATCCTCCTTGCAGTAGATGCTGCCGTCCTTACTGAAGCAGGTGAGCTCGGACTCCAGGTTGAGTTTACATTCACAGCACTTCAGGCAGCGCATGTGCCACTGTTTATCCACTGCCAGGAGGTAATAACGGTCGGAGATCTTTCCCCCGCAGCCGGCGCACAGGGCAGCCCGGTCACTGCTGATGGAAGGCATGGTCTGCTGGGGGAAAACAATTACAGACAGTTAGTGACAGAGGGAGAAACCCTCCTGCACCACTAAACCCCCCCCCTTTCCTCCCCCAAGCCCAGTTACCATCAGGGCTGGGCTTCTCCTCTTCCACTCCAGGGGGCTTAATAGAGAGACCAGGGAAAAGGGGGCTCCGAGGAGTCCAGCCCCTGCCATCCTGACCTGCTTCTCCTGCCCTGGGAAAGTGAAGTTTCCTTAAGATTTCCAAGGCTTAAAATATCTGCCCCCTATCCCAAGCGAAGGGACGTGGTTGTTGGCAGAGGGGATAGGATGCGAGAAGGACATATTACAGGGTGAGGGGGAAGGCCATCCGGGTTAAATCTAATAAATGGTCTATATGGACTGGATCGGCCAGCCCCAGAGCAAACGAAAAGGGTGCTGCACTGCAAACTAACAGTCACAATAATCACACAGCAGGGCAGATTGCAGACAGTTAATTTGAGATATCTATACCTGAATATTTACATAGTGGCGACACGGAGAGTGTATAGTAAAGGCTGAGTGTGTATATATCTGTGTGTGTGTGTATATATATATATATATATATATATGATGAATTACAGATCCTGGCACTTACAGAGTTATGGAAAGAGCTCTCTGCAAATTGATTCCAAACAAAATGCATTCCAGCCCAAAGCACTACACAGATGAGTCAACAGAGCTGCGGAGGAGAGGAACATTACTAAATTCAAAGCGTAGAACGCTTTATCCAGACCACCACATCTCTGAAATGTGCAATCAAGAAAACAGGGGAAAGAACCCGGAGCAGAGCATTTTAGGTTATTTTAGCATTTTACGTTATACCAGGATAAAGTTGGAAGCAATAAACGAAATGTAACCCCCTATATAATTTAATAGTTTAGTATCAGATCACAACCCAAATCGAAACTTCCTTAAAAAAAAGCAACTAATCAACTTCCACTAAGCAGTGAGAAAATAATGGTGGAAACCATTGAAACCAATAGGAAAACATCCTTATTTGTTTTATCCTGGATCTTAAAATAATATTCAAGTGGAAAGATAAAATGCGAAGCACTATTTATGGCCGACCTTGCAACTGGCTTTTGTACATTTCCCTCTTCTTTTGCTATGCACATGGCACCTAAACCTCCCTAGACATTTACTTATTGTGGAAAAAAACAGATCTGACGGATATAATTTTCCCCCTTCAGCACCTTAAACTGGTGCGCAATGCAAAAAGAAAGAAGACAGCTAAAAGGGGAACAAGAGAATAGAGAGATAATGAAGAGAATGTCTCAAAATATACTAGAACTATCCAGTAGCCCAACTACACTTGTACAAGCCACATAAATCCTTTGTGAATAGCCCAAATGCCTATGTTTCAATGACTCCAGTCTCTGAATTTAGATTTATATAAAAGCATAGCAATGTATGGTCTGCTGTCCACACAGCTCCACTGTTTATGTCTTTAAAGAGTTAACCGAACCCTGATTAGTGATCGTTTTATAAGCAAAAGCAGCTTCCTGTAAAGCCAGTTTAAATAAAACAGTATTTTTCTGCTTTGTCCTTCCAGTGACATGAATATTTGGGGACCCAAGAATGGTGCTTAAGAAGTTAATAGTCTAAGCCACTGTTTATAATATTTTACTTTTACATACACACACACACACACACACACGGTGGCTTACATATATAAATGTCATAACAATTATGCCAAGAGAGATCAATTGTCTAATTCAAACACTGTTCACCTTCAGGGAAAAAAGAAATAAACTTTTCAAAAGAAAACTAAAAATATTTAGGGCATAAACCAGGTACGAAGGCTCTCTTTATAGCCGTTATTTCAGCATTAACCATACTAATTGGCAGTTATTTTCTACACAATGCTGACAAAAATAATACAACATGGAGAAACTTAAAAACAAATTCGGAAGGCTTTTCTCGTGCACATGGCCATATCAGCTCTATAGGAAGAGGCATATTTGACCTAAATACGGATCTTTTTGCCGAGCAAGAGTTCTCATTCCTATTTAATAAAAAAAAAGGAGACGACATCCAAATGTTGAAGGAATTGAAAATCTCTTCGTTTGATTTTAAGTTAGTTAACGTCATTTAGAAGGAATACATTATTTTATTTAGCGGTAACTATTCTACTACATAAACGTAAGAATACATAAATATTATAAATCACCAGATACAAAATGAGTCCTTGAAAAATATTTTAGAAGGGAAAAATTTGTGTCTTCGTTCGTAATCATTAAAATTCGTCTTCTATGTTTGTCGCAATGTAGCGAGACCAGATTATATTTGTTATTATTAGGATTAGCAGTGGCGGTAGTAGCAATAATAACGGATTATAACATTGCAACTAGACGCGCAGTAGTGACTGTCTCAATGAATTCATCCCATCTGGAAAAAACAGAGAGACAGAGATCCTTTGGTGTTTGTGGTTTTCATTTTGCAGACAGAGTGCTTTCCCTTCTCCCTAAATCTGGCTTCACCAAAACGTTAACTACATGTCGCCCTCTTCCCAAAAACTTTCGGAGAAGGCCAGACAGGCTGTGGGCAAGGAGGGAGGAGGAATTCCTGGGCTCTTCCAAAAGGCTGCGGCTGCTTTATTCCTGTTCTCGCAAGGGCAGTGCCTTTCAGTTCATCCCTCCGGTACTATCATTGTTATTATTAACCATTATGATCGGATACATGCATAGCCCCTCGATTTTATTTCACAGTTTTTAGGTGCGTTTATGCTTATTTTTTGTTCCTATTTGGGCGTCTTAGTTATTATTTTTGCCTACGTTTCCCCCTATTTATTATTGTTCAGGGAAAGCGTTATGGGGTTCGTTATTTTTAGGGAGTCGAGGGGGTATCTCGCCCGCTCTCTCGCCTCCTACCGTTTCGGTCTCTCCCCTGTCTATAGCCGAGCTGATGGCTGGCGCTTCGCTCTTGGCTCTCCGGTCCATCTCATCGATGACCCCGTGCATCTCTGAGCCGGACAGGCTGTGGAAAAGCATCGCGGAGGAGGCGGCCCCGAGTTGCGGCTGCAGCTGACAATTGTCGGGGTCCCTGCAGGAGCCCAGCACTTGCATTAACCGGAGCCCTCCCCCATGCATCTAGCACGGCCGCCCCGTCTCTCGTCGGGCTCCGGACTTGCCACCCAGCCAAGCTCTCCGGAGCTCAGCGCAGGCTCCGATCCGAGGACTTCAGGGGGGTGAGGAGGCAGGGACGGTTGGGGGGAGGGGGCAGGAGGGTTGTTGGTGTTGCAGGCTTCAGGGCTTAGATCTAGTCCGTTGCGTGGCCCCGTCACATCCCTCTAGGAGGCTTCTTCAGAGCAGGGCTCATCGCCCCCGGAGCAGTCCCAGGCACTCAGCGCTGGCCCAGCTGGCAGAAAGCTGGGCAGGTTGGGGGTTTAATATAAACAATTAAGCCATCTTCTGTGCAAAATAAATGAGAAAATAACGACAACCCCCTACATTGCACCGTGCAGAGCCAATGAGGAGAGCGCCGGGGGCCCGGGAGCAGCAGCCGGAGAGGAGCAGGCTGCTGCCGCGGGGAGCTGGGGCAGATGCCAAGGCTGGGCACTCACAGTCCAGAGGGCTAGCAGCAGGGGCAGCTCCGGGGCAAAGTTTGCTCCTTTCCCCGCTCCTCCCCCAACCCCCTGGATCTCATTGGGAAAGGGAAACCCTGGGGGGGGGGTGTGAAGAGTGGGACGGCCACCAGTGGGGATGGGCGCTCTGCAGCCCCCCTCTCCCCAAAGCCCCCTGGACCATGCACCCCAGGAGCTGCTGTGGCGCCCTGCTGTTCCCAGGAACATAAGTTTGTGGCGGCGCCGCGTGAGTAATTGGGGCTGGGGGGCGGGGGGGGGGGAGCTGCTGCCGCTCGGCGCAATCCCTTAAAGTGCGAGAGGCGCTTCTGCAGTCCCAGCCCAGCGCAAGGCTCCGCGCCTTTTCTACAGCCCCTCTGACATCATGTCCTGGCCCGCCCTCATTGGCTGCAAAGCTCCTGGCCCAGGCCGCGTGTGCTCGGGATGGAGGCACGGAGTGGAGACGGGAGAGGCATGGCCAGGGTGGGGGGGGGGGGAGAGCTGGAGTTTTCATGCTGTTGAGGCTTTGCTGCTATTTTCCCACTTTTGCAGAAAAAGAAAAATAATGCTTCCCATCCTCTTCAGACCCGTCCCTCTAGGTCACTAACATCTGAGCACGTGCGGGCCCAGATACCGGGCAGGGATCCTATTCTTTGCTGCAGATCCAGTGCTGCCTTGCCCGGCGCACCCAGAAGAGAGAGTGCTTGGAGCAGAGAAACAGCAGCCACTCAAACTCAGATCAGCATCGGTAAGAAGATTCACATTAACTAACTGGCAACGCTAAATGATTTATCTGTTACACTGGCTGCTGCAAGCAGGATATATCAGAGTGAACTGCTCCAAGGCAGGAGGCTCAGGAGGCCAAGGAACGGTTTACACTCAGATCATCTGATCTGAAATATTTAAAATTCATTGAATGCAACCAACATCATTCACCCTGTTTCTTAAACATAGTCATAGCTAGACTATTGTCATTAGTGCCATTAAACTTCAGGGAGTCTCTCACAAACTGATCCTTCTCACTTCTCTTACTTCCAAGCTAACTTTAAGAAAACTAGGCCAGAGAAGCCTCTTCCCAATTTAAGTCAAAGACGTCAAGGAATCCCCCAGAAAAAACCGAATGAAATGCAACAAGAAACCTTTCAAGATTTCTAAATATTCTCCAAGAAGATGGATGGCATGGAAGGTTTAATGTTCTGAGGTCAAATATCAGTGTTTTAATTATGTTAGCAAAGGGATTAGGTTGGAAAGTAAATCTTAATTTACTTATGAGATCCCAGAATTTACTTGGGACCTATGAGTAAAACTTATTACATGTTTTTATTATTAGCAGTAGTGGTTGGCATCTTACAGATGGAGTAAAATTATTACTACTATTTATTCTTTCATTATTATTGTTAGCAATAGTAGTGGTCTGCCTCTTACAGGTGTAATAAAGTGAAGAAGGCTACATTTAGCTACAGTTGGAATTATTCCTTTTATTTCTTTCTTGATTTTATGTATTTCTTGACATCTTTATAATAAACTTTACTCACTGCTACCTTTCCCTTTGAATAGTTTCAACTGGTTAAATACATTTTCACCTCAGAGTGAGGAACAAGGTGTTGTCAGCATATTATGCCTCACAGAGATTTATATAGAAAAACCTCAAGAGCCCTTGAGGAGTCGTGCAGAACGCAGGCTAATCTGGCATCTGTGGGATATATCCAGAGAATGTGCCAGAGTTATCAGTGCTTGGAAACAACGGAAACTGGTATTTTAATTCTGATTAGAAAATGAAACAGAATGATCAGATTTGTACAGTATTTCTCTTGACAATCTGTAGTTTATTTTGTGTTTTCATATTCCTGTTGTTTCTTTCACTCCATTATATATATATATAATATGTATTATTATTTTTATTATAATGTATATGGACAGACGAATCACCATATATGTTGATAGTAACAGGCTATGTGGATTTTTCTCTTTTCCACACTTTATTTATCCCTTCTCAACTAATCAACATGCAAGACCTCACTAGTATTCTCTATGATGGGTGGTTTGCCTCCATTTAATAGTGTACAGGGGGAAAACAACTCAGGTAAAAAGTTACACACAGTACTGTTTGCATAATACTATGTCTTGTCACGGAACACAATTGCATTACTTTTACATAGCTAGCTTGCTGTATGTGTTCTGTATCTATATACTGTATTTTCCTTAGATTTCTTCCTACAAGTTTAATTCTATAATACAGAAGTTATTGCACATGTTCTAAATATATTTATAACTGAAACAGGTCATAGCCTCTTCTACTTAATGCCAGGCTTCAGACATTGCTAATTATCTCTAAAAGATTATATTTCATATAATTATATTGAATTAGCGGCTGGAAACAATAACAGAAGTGATATGATTGAAAAGGTATGGCAGTGACATCCAGTTCATAGGCTACTATCTCTGATTATCTTCTTAAGTGATATACAAACACAAGAAGGCATCCAACCCTTGCTACTAGAATACAACAAGGAAAGTAATAGATTGTAAACACAAAGCTGCTAGTGTACATACTGACATATGAATGACATTTACATTGTTCAGAATAAAAAGCAGGATATTCTCGAATAATGAACAGAGGAAAAATCACTGTAATACAAATCATCTTTTAAAATCAAATAGGGTCTCTTTTGAAATGGGAAATTATTCATTTTTAAAAAAGTGAAGCTAATAATAAAGTCCCTTAACCTGTATTTTGTAGTAGGTGACAGGTGAACAAATCACAGGTCTTGAGTTTCTCTACCCTGCCTCTCTCTGGTAACGTCATCTCCAGTACCATCTGCTACCTACCAGCTAAACAGACCAACCACATAATGAGGTACCAGCTTCCACCCAGCTACCGTGACTAAATCAGAACAAAAGAACTCAACGCCTCCTTCAACAAAGGGACACAAGTCTAAGCTGTCTTTGCTAATTGCTGGGTTTCAGGTTGTCTGTTACAGAATTTAAGTGAGCTGCAAACTTGCATCCATACTTAATAGCTGTTGGATAAAGATAATGCGAATAAAAGATAAATGGAAACTGAAGGTAAGAAAAAATAGAAGAAAGCTCAGAAAACAACTAACTATTTATGGCAAATTAAAGGCTGTGGAATAATATAAACATGAGAGAGCAGGGGGCAGAGTGATTGATATCTCATACGTTTTTGATGCCCCATACGGTTATTAGACTGCAATATACGGGACATACAATAAACTATGAATTAAAACGTAATTGCAGCTTCAGGCATCTTCTTCATTGTCTGCTGTGGTGTTATGTCTTCATGCACCGTGATTGACAAGGTGTAATTAATCATCTTACTCAGTTGTAAATATGGGCACCATTCACAGTAGGCATCAGGAAGTGTGTACCAGCAAAGAAGGCAATAGTTGACGCTGATATACCATTAAATCAAAATGAAAAGTCTTATATGTTCAGAAATGTGTGTTTGGTGTGATGCTGTTATCGTTTATTTCTAAAATACTGTACCAACAGATTTACTTGATTTGCAAGTTAACTACAACATTAACTGGTTTTATTTATTTTGTCTCTTCTTCATTTTTATAGGCAATGATGCTGTTCTCCTAAAATGTGAGACAGTTTTCTTCTTGACAGCAAGTGGAGCCCAGCTCTGCATCTCCCTCAGTCACTGGAGAAAGACTAACATGCTTCAGATTCAGTTGCTTTCCAGACGGACTTGAAATGATTCAATGAAATGATTACTCCATTCATCTATCACGTTTTATACTTATTGTGTAACAAGTGAGACACTGTGGGTCATTTTAAAGGAAAAGAGAATAGTGGTATAATCCTATTAAAGACATCAGACTATTTAAAAATAGGACAGATATTAACATCACCCTAAACTGTAAATGAATGTATTTGTAAAGGTGTTTTAACTTTCCAGAGTGAAGCACATTTTATGTTGCTGTTTCTTTGCTACACCATCACTATCCTTATCCAGCTAGTGCAGCCTGGTGTATGAGTCATAGGAAATTATATTTCTTGCTTATTAAAGTGGTTTGTCTCAGGAATATTTCAGAGTGTATATTTTTTTCACTCATAAAGATGTTGAGAGAATAACTGGCAACCTGTTTAAATACCCTTTGCTTAAGAGATGTCTATTACATTTGCTGGGGATTTTTTAAAATTTTATTGCCTTTCTAAACTCTTAATTATGTATCGAAATGTATTGCTGTCACCAGTCTAACATGAACAAAGCAATACAGTGAGCTGCCTGAGATATTTCAGCATGGTATTAATTACAAGCATAGTAATAAATGAAAATTCTACAAACCTCTCCAATTGCATTTGTTTGTAACCCCAGTGGATCAATGTTTTATATTAGCACGTGGCAAAAAATACCATTCCAGGAACTCAGCAACTAAATATGATCTAAACCCAGCATCTTTGGGGCAGGGTAGCATTTCTTGGATCTATAATCTCACCATTTGCTCCAATCTGAATGAGCTCCCTTGCTGTGTCTCAGCAATACACCTAGTTTAAGACCATGCAAGCAGCCCACTTTCCAGAAGATGATCAGCAAAGAATGTGTTTTATTCTGATTTGGAAAACTGTCAATCATTGATAAATAAGATCAGATAACTATTACTCTATAAAATTAGCTAATTATATTTGCCTGATTTGCAAGAAGAATAAACAATGTTTCTAAGGAAAATCTTGAGGATGATTTACCCAGATGTTATATACAAATTGCTTTGTCATTGATACAGGCAATTGGCTTCAGAAATAAATACAACCATGTAACTGTGTGTGTGTGTACATATACACACACATATCTCAGACCTAAATAAGATATACTTAGTCTTAGATTTTTTAGTTTATAGGACCGTAGGTATTTGAACAATTCTGAAAACGCCTTTATAGGTGTCAGAGAGGGAGGGTTTCAGAGTAGCAGCTGTGTTAGTCTGTATTCACAAAAAGAAAAGGAGTACTTGTGGCACCTTAGAGACTAACAAATTTATTTGAGCTTAAGTTTTCGTGAGCTACAGCTCACTTCATCGGATGCGTTCAGTGGAAAATACAGAGAGGGAGGGGAATCTTCAACCACATGATCTTCTCTCCAGAGTCCTGTTAAGTGTACTGAACTTAAAACAGAAACAAGAAGTGTGAAATATAGGTTTGAACATGATATGTCAGAAATGTAAAGGTTGTAAGCCTTTTTAGTAACCGATATTAATATTGTATTAAATGTGATGAAAAGGTAGATGTTAGGGAGAGGGGCTGGGCTCATGTGCAATTTTGTCAAGGCTTTATCTGTGATTATGATTCCAGATGTATCTACTCCCTGAGGAGAGGAATGAAGTGAAGTTGGCATGTGACAGGTGTTTTAAGGTGTTTGGCACAGTTTCCCAAAGTGATGACAAAATCTTCATTTTTATTACAGTGAATCAGTAAAGGAAATACAAATGGGTAGGTCAATGGTTATGTATTTTAGATAAATAATGGATTATTATTTTAGGGAATATAGCTTTTTGTTGATGTCTTTAAATCTTCTATCCTGAATCATCATGCATCTGTCATTAAATAACACTTGAAGTAGTATGATTTTAACAAAATACATAGTTCCTAGATCATACAAGTTAAATATCATGCAGAGGATATGACAGTCCCTGTATGTTATAAAAGTAAATATTGCAACAAGATGTCTCTGCTGCAACTGCTCCTGACTGTTAATCTATTTAAAATCTTGTCCGGAATACTTCTAAATTCTTTAATTGCCATTTTGCTAATCTGGTTACTTTATAAGACTGTACAGTTAAGGCTCAAATGACTGCAGTAAAATTCTTCATAGGCATACACTTCTTGCTTATCATAAACAGATAGATTTTGTTTTAACAAAGCGGTGAAGGTATTTTGTATCACTGAAAACTATTGTGTCTAAATGCACATAAAGAGTTTAGATGGGAAAGTTCCTGCCCTCCCCCACTGCCCTTTTTCACTATGTAATAGTATCAGTAATTCTACTCTGACAGCAGGGCACCAAGAGCTGCATTGCGAGGCAAACACTCTCTCATAAACATTTTACAAGTTCCATATCAACCAATCCTAGATGTTTTGGGGGCTGCCCTGATTGGGTGTATTATGGATTTGGTAAACACTGCTGCATAACAAAAATAGGGTTTGTAGTGAAAGACTCCACTAGCACTGCCTCTTCGGAATAATCAGAGACTAAGAATATGACTCAGTCCATATTTTACTTAGTCGCTAACTAAACCTTGTATCCAGCTACAAATATTTAGAGAGATGAGCTGAGTATATTCCTTTCAGTTCTACAACCAAATTTAACCACATCAGAAAGTACTTCAGATTCCTAACACAATATTAGACTCATTTAATGTAAGGAAGTCTCCTTCATTGGTTGTGATTGGGAACATTTTGTATTTTATAGGTGTATTTGAGAGGTTAGCAGTAGGGGGGAATTGTCTGTGGGAAAATCTGTCTACAGTTGAAATTTTTAGATGCAGAAATGTTGCTGAAATGCCTAAAACATTCACATTCTTTTGTTAATCAGTTCATAACAGTATCCTCTTACCTGGCAGACACACATTGGAAATCAAGTTTGTCTCTTTTTAAAAATCAAACATCATTTCTCTTTTCTCTGTCATTTGTCATCTCCAATGACATCTACTTGTTTTTATTTTTTGATGTGCAATATCTGTCCTTTCAAGCTTTTCATTTTCAAGGATTCTACCTGGCCAGGTTTTTGTCACTATATTAATTAAAAAAACCCTAAATATCAGCAACTTTATTTTACTTTATTTTTGCATGTGTGAAAATCATTAGCAAGCCCCTTGCCATTAAATTACGAACAATGGTGTGCAAGTTTTCACACTTTGATTTTCTGTAGGATAATTTTTCTCATAAATAATTAACCTGACTAAATAAAAACAAAGCTTGAGATGCTTTACAATATAATGCAGAAGCTAATTGTTAGAGTATGTGTTGATTTTATACTTGAGATTTTAGAACTTAATTTATATTTCAGTATCAAAGAAAAAATTCATACAATGTGCTTTAAAATGAGAACTATGGTGCATGTCAGATATGAAATGTGTGGGCTTCATGCAAGCACACTTGCTCACCAAATTTACTTTAAAGCAGGACGTTTAAACATTCATAAATTAAAATGGCAGTTTGCAATCAGATACTGATTACTATTTCATTTGAAATTTGCAAGATATCTGGCCATTTAATATTTATTCTTTATTTCTCTGAACTGCTCTAATTGCAACTCTCTATTTTGCATTTATTTCTCTTTGCAAACACTACATTATTCACCCTTTCTTGTGCTTATTAAACAGTGCCACCTGCACCAAATGAAACAAAGCTTCCCATCAATCTATCCCAGCTGAAGAATCCTGACTATATATTATCATTAATTGAAGATCAATTGAACACTTGAGTGTGAACCAGATATAGGAACCAGAAGAAAAATGTAAAAAATTTTAGGACGTACTTTAAAGAAATCTTTTAATTTAAAATGTTCTTTAAAACAGAGAACCTAACCTTGTACCAAGCGCTCTTCATCAGCTCTGCACTGTGACTCAAGTAGCAATTAGCAGGTCCTTTAATTAATTAACTATTCCCTGTATATGGCTGAGATGTCTGTGGAAATAATGTCATTCTTCATAAGTGAACACCAAATCCAGTCAATATTTTGTCACTAAAAACCTTTATCTGGACTAACCAAATGCCCACCATATGTCTTAGAAAAACAGTTTCAAAATACAGCAAGCAGGTAGGGAAACCAGATGCAAACTTTACAAAACTAACGCGGGCGATTAGAGCGGACAAAAGTACAAATGGAAAGGCAGATACAGATATCATATGTAAGTAAATATGTGCAATAGCAATAAATTATAATGGAGAACTAAGGAGAAAATTGAAAAAATGAGATCATCTTATAGACATATTTATTTAAGTAAAAAGAAATTATTCATTCAAGTTCTGTCACTAAAAAAAATGAATATAGTGCATCCTTTAAAATGTTATGTGCTTTCTTCAATATACTGCTTATCTTGAACATTGTCAGCTCTCGAACAAGCACAGATTAATTAAGTGGCAGTTCAGACACAATAAGGTGAAAGGCCATTTCCAACCAATCAGTGACATTTTGCTAAATTTATGCTATCTGAAGTTTTCATATAAGTACAAGTGGGGCTGGTTATTTTTTGTGTCATTTGAATTTGGAAAAATATTAAGATACCAAATATGAAAATGATTGAAAATATGCGGGATATATTCAATGTGTACACTGTTAATATTTCCATAAATTGCAGTTTCTGTATATATAAATCTGTAGCTATAGATCTGTGTGTTTATATGTGCATATACATAACATATCTCTATGTATACATAGGTGCGTGTTTATATATACAGACACAGAAATATTGAGACTTATTCAAAGCTGAATATTTGTGAGCATTATTTTTAGGTTCATTAGTTTTCTTTATATATAATAGCTTTATCTTACAAGATTTCTGTATGCAGAATAGGGATTGTCAATTTACAGCATAATAAAACTCAAAGTAGACCTCTTATATGATTTTACAAGAATTACACATTAGGCTCTCTCTTTTACCATGTGGAATAATTTGGCTTGCAAAACAAATTTTTTAGCTACAGTAAATTAAAAACCAAAACCAAAAAAACAATACAAAATTATACATTTTTGAAGACATTTTAGCTATCTATTGGACATAATATAAATTATTAAGAAACACAAAAGGACAGCTTTAAATATTCTGGTTTACTTGCCAAATATACAGATCTACTAACAAAAAGTATCTAATTAGAACCACTTATAAAAAAAAAAACCTAAACAGGTTTTTTTGGTTTTTGGATTTTACCAGAACAAATGAAAATAGCTGGATTTGTCTATGGTTTGATATTCTATAGTAGTGACAGAAATAAAGAACTTCTGTTATCATCTATTCTATTACACCAATATTATTGCAAGTGCAGTTAAAGAAATATATTGTGGCATAATTCAAAATGCAAGGAAAGGTGTGAGGGCCATCAGATAAGCTATGATTGCATCTCTGTTTTTCCTGGGTAAATCTGCTCTTATCAATTATTCAGCATTTATGTTATACAAAAACTATGTCCTAAATTTTGAAATTGCTGTTTATAATTTACCAATGACAGTAGAAAAGATGAAATTGTAACCTCAGTATTTGGTGTTCTTGTGTAATAATATACAGCACACATTTTCCAATCGGTTTGGCAATGAATCCACTATTTTCATACATCTGTGTCAAACAAAGGTAGACTCTAATGCAATTTCTTACTGTTCATTTCCCTGAATCTTTTGGGATATAAAGAATCGTGCACAAATACTTAACAGTCTGATCAATAACCATAGACCGTTTTGAGGTCCTCATACCCTAACAAGCACAGCTTGATCATGTATATTTGATCATTGGAAAAATTCAAAGCACCTTGGTACAGCAGAGCAAGCCATTCTGTAGTATCTTTTTTGTTTCTTAAAGACTATATGCACCATAATTTAACGTATCATTGATGGAAACTTATTGCTCATGTATTTGATGATGCACAAGGTAATTAATTACAATACTATATATGTATCTATAATATTTTTTATCAATAGCAAACATAAAATACGGTTTAACATTTTAGGAGAGGAAAGTGTGGATGTGTCTATGGATTCAATGGACCCCAGAGTGTATGTGTAAAAAGCCCTATCGTTATAAATCTTGCATTCCTGTTAAGTGTTGGCATGCATGTTACACAGAGGTGTGTTTATTTTAGTGGAAACATTGTCATAAAATCCTTTCCCTTGCTATCTTTTAAAAAATATATGTTCACATACATATAAAATAAATGAATATGAAAGCTCAAGACTGTGATCCTGCTTAATTGTCATGTAGAGATAAAATTCTATAGAAAAATATTTTCTGTGAAAATTTATCATTTCTGTGCAATTCTAATATCTACTGTTTGTAATTCAACATCCAGTGTTTTTCATACAGAAATTTCAGATTATCATTAAAAAAATAACGTTTGTGCTACATAGCTGCCTTTTTTACTCATAATCATAATATTTATTCTAACTTTCTGGGCTTATTATTTTAGACAGATATCAGTTTAATTAGCTTAAGCTGTCATACTCTAATAAATACAGATGGGTTGCCTGGTTCAATAGCATGAAGGTGGTTGCAGATTTCAGAAAGCGGAGATAGTAAATGTTTTACACATGATCATGTAAACAGCAAAAGGACAAAAATAATTACCTGATAAACTTTCCATTTCTGAATTTCCCCTAAATGCTTTCTGACCGATTTTTCTAAAGAAATCCATACAAATTAAGCAAGTCCTCTAAATATCTGCAGCATCTGCTGGTTCAGACACCTTTCTTTATGCAGAGTACCATTTTCATATGATAATACATGTAATATGATATAGAATGACAGAATGCATGACAGTTGCCCATAATACATAGAAAGTCACTCAAAGGACAGAAGCGACATTTGGATAATTAGCATCCATTGGGCAGTCAATCATGCGAACAGAAAAAACTGAACAAAACCCACAATGGAGTTAGAAAACAAAAGGGACCCTAGCCAGTCTCAGGATTAACTGCTCTAAAGCGATCTAAATGCTTTTGTATCTAAAGAACTGAGGCTCCCAGGGTTGCCCTGTTCCCCTCTAGATACCCAGGGAACTAATTGTGGCGATCAAAGTTAAAGCTTTCTCTCTTCTTTATAGACTGCTAAACACACAGAAAAATTATTTCTCCATTCATGTTCATTAAACTATTTTAAAGTTAAAAAATTGGTGCCATGTCCCTTTGCCAAGTGAAATGAGCTGGAGTATTGTGATTGTCCTGCTTTTATACGAATACAACAGCCCACTTAATAAGTATGCTTTTGTTTGGTTAATATTATTTTGCTCTTGCCCAGTTGCTACCTCTTTTTTCCTGAATAATGAATGCAATTGTCATTAAAAACACTTGTGTGGGAAAGAACCTTAAACCAGGTAGGAATAATAATAATAGTAATAATAATAATGCCCATTAACAAAAGTAGCCGGAAAGTTCTGTTAATTCCTTAGCGAGTAATTGCCACTTTTCTGAAATAAATTTTCTCACTCAACATTTGCAGCTCCAAATAATTCATTTCATTTAGCTGGAAGCTGAGTGCAGTCCCCTCCAAAACCCTATCTAACCGGGAAGAGAGAAAGAAAGAGATACAGAGAGAGCCTCAGGATGTGGAAAGTCATGAAAATACCTACCCCGGAGACTGTATTCCCATAGGATCCTCCTCATACAAATTCCAACTTGCCTAATGCCCTTAATGAATGAAATAAAGAGAGATTTCGGAAAGGCCCATGCTGGTGGCTCCTTCAGGAAAGTGTGTGGTTTGAGGCATAGCTGCAGCAGTTCTGGGAGGGAATCAGCTCCGGTCCCTATCAGCCAAGCAGACAGGAATCACTGGGGCGAAATCTTCCCCTCTCACACATTTGCAATTGACTTGAAATAACATCACAACACCTTTGGATAATTGATGCCTTCTTACCTTTCGTTGTCTTTTGCAATTAATAGTTGTAGATCTAGAGGTTTCTCTCAGCCAGAGATAATGGGAAAGTGGAGGGGGAGTGGAGAGAATGTGTGTATGTGTGAGAAACAGAGAGAGAGGGGCGATGCAGTTTTGTGCCTGTGGTGGTGGTGGTGGGGTGTTTGTGTATCTGTGTGTGTGTGTGTGTGTGTTTTGGGGGGTTGTAAACCTCTAAGGTTCTGAAAGGCGACACTGAGAAAGTGAAAGATACGAAGAGCCAGGATCTCCCTCCTCTCGTTATAGGGCTTCAGCAGCAGTGACCTCCGACCCTTCAGTTCTGTGTCAGCCTCAACCGAGTCCCCTTGCCCAGCCTGCAAGTGCCAGCTCCAAAGTGTGGAGAGAGAAGAGGGACAGAGAAGGTAGGGAGGCAGAGAGAGATTGAGATCAGAAGGGATTTTCACCCAGTCAAATGGGCCTCTGGTGACAAATCAATCACGGCCTGTTCAAACCAATGATGCTGCCAGTCTTCAGCTCGCCAACCTCTCCACAACCTCCCACAGCTCTTCCCAGCTTTCCTGCATGACACTCAGCTGATGACTGGGGCTCCAGTCAGAGCAAGGCTGCTTTTTACAGGTTGATTTGGTCATTAGCATCATCTTCTACTCGTCTCCCTTTCTCTCTGACTGAACCTTTAGTCTATTTTCTTTACCAAAATACTGGAAGCTGATACCAGAAGAGTGGCTGTAACACACAGAGAAATACTTGTAAATACATTTAAGTACTGCAGAATGCAAAGCATCCAGATTTGTTAGATTTTTATTGACTTTAGAAAACTCACTTTTTTCGATAGATTAGTGAATCAGCGTATTGTAATCAGAAGCAAAGACCAGAGGCCTCAGAAGTTTATTACCCACTTACACCAGTTTACACTGATACAAGTCCACTGCCTTCAGTTATTCCTGACTTGCATCAGTATAAGTAAGAGATAATGGTCCTGATTCTCCTCTCAATCATTTTTTGTAGGTATTTGCTAAGAGGAATTTTTGAGCCTATTTCCATTTATGGAACACATCCTCAGCTGGTGTAAACTGGCTTAGCTCCTCTAAGTTCCTATGTTTCTAGATATTTTAATGAAAAAAGGAAGATGAAATCCCTTCTCCAAGGAATGTACAGTGTAAACAAAATAAACCACAGAGACCCAAACTGTCGCGTATGATCAGATGGTTATGGTTTGCCAGACAAACCCAATTTTTTAGCAAGATAGAATTTCTTTACAATGACAAACAATTAAATTAGTGTAAGATTATTATTAATAATTAATTAATAATTTGATCTTTGATTAGTGGCTTCCATCTGAGGATCTGAAAGTACTTTATAAAACAGTTAAAATGATAAATACTCACATAGAGAAAATTTAAGAGGCATAAACAAGAGCCGAGGACTCTCCTATAGGTCTTGCAGTCTTATGGGTTACTCTCTAACTCTGTTTCTTTCCTTCTGACCCTTAAACACATATGGGGAGTTAAAGTAAGGTGCACACAGAACTTGCATTCAGTTTTTCTCATTCTCCCTAACCCCAAATCTTCTGTTAGAATCTGAAAATTTTTTCCTTGTCTCTGGCAGGTTAAGAATAGGAGAAAAGTCCCTCCTCAACCCTTCCCTGATTTAGTGCCAAGACACTCTAGTTTAGAGATCTCGCATATGTGTAGTCAAGGGAATGTAAATTTTTTTTAGTCCATTTACATGTTGGCTAGCAGAGAGCAACTGGCCAGTTTGACAGTGCAAAGAGAAGGAAGGATGATGAAGATGAGCCCAATGGGACTGAACTCTCCTAGGACAAGACTCAGCAGCATTTTTCAAAATACAGTAACTATTCAGTATGCAAAAGACAACCCCCCCCCCCATCCTTCTCTTCCTTTTAATACTAGCAAACTCTGTGAAACTGAACTGAAGTGCATTGCAGATAGCAGTTCAGGGTGCTGAACAGCCTGTAGCTGGAGAGCGCTTCTGTCTTATCTTCAAAGCTGTCCTGTCAAATACAAGGTCTTTTTAACATCAGAGGGATAAAGTTTCTGATTCCAAAGAGTTCGTTTTCCACTTGGTTTTTCTCTAGCAGAAGCCAAAGTCCATGTGACCCCTACATTAAGCTGGCTCCAGGACTGCTGCCCTGATACCTACCCTATGATTTGGGGATGCGTGTGCACAGAAATCTTGTTTTACTCATTGTTGGTTCAATTCCCCTTGCTCTGTCTCTCTCTCCCATTTTATGTGTCTTGAGACTTCTGCCATGGCAGCAAATTGCACCTTGTGAAGTTAAAGAAGAATTGTGGCTGGAGCTTGGAGAGTGTTCATCTGCAGAAAATGCTGAAGTTTGAACGTGTGAGAATTGAGCTAATGAGACATTTTTTTTCTTTTGGTCTCTCAGCCTGTTTATTTCAGCCAGGCTTTAATTGCGGTGTTTCCTGACACAATAATCCTAACTCTTAAAGGTTATAATTTAAGCCTTCACTTCACTGCCTCCACTTCCTCCCACCTCATACCACACAACAAGAAATGCAGATCATTTAAAAAACATACATCACTTTTCTGTTTTCTTATTGTCACTGAACAGGTTATAGCCCTAAATTTAGTTGATTTTTAAAATGAAAATTCACTGGGTTTTTTGGTACACTTGAAGCTAACAGATCCATGCATTTTAATTAGACTGTCTCTTTTTTCATTTATTACTAATACAATCCTCTTAACTATGATTTATTTGTTAAACAAAGTGCCATAATCCGTCACTTATTCATCTTAATTTCAACAAAATTAAAGTAGTCGCTGTTATATTACACCTAATTGCACTTGCAATGAAAAGAACGGAGATGTTAATCAAAATAAATTGAAGATAAACAATAAAATCATTAAATCTTTGCTGCAGTAAGTGTAACTAATCAGTTTTGACTTGAAGCGACCGAACACAAATAATGAATCTGTCAGTGAAGATGTGCTCATTAAATACAGCCTTGTCCGCCAGGGTCCTGCAGGCAGCCTGTAACACACAGCCCCATGCGACCCTCCAGTGCCTTTCTGCTATTAGGAGAGGGAGTGGGGAGACAGGAGGATAAGGAAATTATATACCATTTCCAGAATTAAAATACAGATATATACTGCAAGTTGGCTTAGTGGAGATGCAAATACCATAGGTACAGAGTATGCCCTGTGTTTCCCTGTCCAGAGGATGCCGTGAGAGTCACAGTGTTTTATTCAGGAACTGGCCAGATAAAGATTAGAAAAAGAAAGAGAGACCAAGAAGAAGGGTAAAAGGAGGACAGAGACATGATGGACATTGCTTATTAATTCCTTGGAAATGTTAGAAAAATAAACATTTCATTGCAGAGTGGGTTTTGGATTTGATTATTAAATTGTATATAATGCTAGGGAAAGATACTACTTGGAGTCCTTTGCTTATCCACAGAGCAGGTCCAGCACAGGCAGCAGTAATGTAAGCCTCCCACAAACTCACTAACATGCATCAACTCTGACCTGGAGGGACCACCAGGAGGGTTGAGATGGGAACTCTAAGTATTTCTGAGCACACCTGCAAGGTGGAGCCCTCTCCCACTCAGCAGCATGTTGAGCTGCACTGAGGTATTTGTCACTTTCCACCTCAGCTTCTAAATAATTTCCTCTTTTACTTCAATCTTTCCTAAAATGAATATTTCACTGGTAAGCATGAGCAGAATATGAATTTGTGTGGGCTAGGAGGCTTTTTTTCTATAAAGGTTTTAGAGCTATCCCCTCACCTGAGATGAGACAAGAACCAGACAGGACCCACTGCATTATTATTCTTTTAAAATAAATAGAATTGTCAACTCCTAAACTCCAGGTAATCTGCTTTTATTTTTATATGATCCCTTTCTTCCTTATG
Organism: Natator depressus; assembly: GCF_965152275.1. Classification (NCBI taxonomy): domain Eukaryota; kingdom Metazoa; phylum Chordata; order Testudines; family Cheloniidae; genus Natator; species Natator depressus. Next base: position 23,649,994 of record NC_134249.1, on the reverse strand, counting down.
CCAACGATTTCATTCACTCACAAATGTCATTATTTTCCTCTGATGATTTTCTGAGCTATATAATTCAGTCTAAAGTTCTAATTAGCCCAGGGATGTCTGCCTTAGACCTGAAGTCATACAAAAACCAGTCAATATTTTAAGATGCTAGTGCTTCCTACTGAATTTTAAAGAGCATTCGGTCCAAAGGACACAGCAATCATTTAACAGCAGCGAAGCTCTGTCTTAGGTAAATCAGAGAATTAAGCATCTTTTCCAGTGTATTTTCTGTTTATCTAGGTAGAAGAAGCTGACAAGTGGACAACTGATTAGCTTCAACTCATCTTTCTCCTTTCCTTTTATAGGTACTTAGGGGAAGGTCTGAAAATTGGCTGGGTGACACAGAAGTGAGAAGTGAGAATGTCCATGGGTCTCCACATCCAGGCGTCACAGGACTGGGAGCTGGCCAGGATTGTGGGCAAGTTTCCTGTTATTCTTTTTTCTTATGTTAACTTGATTTGATTTCTGCTTATAAACCTCCCTTGGGGAAAATCTCTTCCTGATGGCACAGGTGTTTAGTTTCTGTTGGGTTATTCTAGCAGAAACTGGGTCTACTAGATTGTTTAAGGCACTGGTATAGCACTATTCACCTTAGGTTTGCTAGTTCAAATCCAAGCCAGGTTGGTAATAATTACTAACACCTAGCTGTTATATCATACTTTTCATCTGTAGAACTCAAAGCACTTTATAGAACAAAGGAGGTCTGCATCATTATCTCCATTTCACAGATGGGGAAACAGAGACACAACGAGGGGAAGTGACTTGCCCCAGGTCACCCACCAGGCCAATGTCAAAGCTCGAAACAGAATTTGCGTGATGATCAGAAGTTTTTAACCATATGAGAGCATAGGAGCCAACTTCTGCTGGCGCCAGTGGGTGCTCAACCCCCCTCTGTCCCCTGCACCACCCAGACTCCACCTCTGCCCTGCCCCCTCCAGCCCCTGCTCCGCCCCCATTCCAACCCCTTCCCCAAAGTCTCTGCCCCTCCCTGCCCCCTCCCTGCCCCTATTCCAATCCCCAGCCTGGCCCTGCCTCTTCCCTGCATCCTCCCCTGAGCACGCCACATTCCCGCTCCTCCCCACTCCCTCCCAGAGCTTGTTACGTCGCAAAACAGCTGTTTTGTGGTGGGACGTGCTGGGAGGAGAAGCGGGGATGCAGCGCACTCAGGGGAGGAGGTGGAGGTGAGGTGAGGTGTGGGGGCGGGGCAGACAGCTTGACTGCCGGTGGGTGCAGAGCACCCACCAATTTTTCCCCGTGGGTGCTCCAGCTCCGGAGCACCCACGGAGTCAGCGCCTATGTATGAGACCTGTTCATGCTATCCTTACTTAGTCAAAAACTCCTGTTGTCTTTAGTAGGACTCTAGCCTGAATAAGGACTGTAGACTGGGCCTGATAGTTGTACAGTGGCCGGTGTAAATTTAATTTGAGAATCTCATTTCAGTTCTTTTGAATAAGTGTCAACAGCACAAAAAAGCCACCAACACACATGGCAATAATTGGACCCCTTGCTGGGAGCCTTAGCAGAGAGGCTCAGGATTGAATGGGCCTAAACTGAACTCCCTTTCCTATGTAGATATGGTCCGTTCAGGTCAGGGCTGAAGCACATCAGTTAGTGTAGAGGAAGGTTACACTGCTGCTACCTTTGCTTTACCTCTTCAGGAGATAGAAGACTTCAGTATTCAGGCTTGTCAATACAACAGCTTTTATGTGCTCTATATTTTAACCAATATTTTGTTTCCTGTTTAAAAAAATAGTAAAATGTAAAGGTTATTGAAACAAAAACACATTCTGAAAAAATAAGTAAAGAGGCGTTCAAGAAAGTAAAATTATCCTACTGGAGGCCTGAAAATAAATAAATAAATAAACAATAAAAACTATTATTATTATTACAGTTGTAGCACTTAGGAGTCCCAGCCATGGTTCACATTGTGCTGTGATCCACACAGAACAAAAGGATGGTCCTTATCCTAAAGAGCTTATAATCTAAGTATAAAACAAGAGGCAACAGATGGATACAGACAGATAGATGGGGGAGTATAAGCTTTGTGGATGTTTATGGGCGCTCCTCCCAAGCATGAGAGGCAGACAGGAGAAAGCACAAAGATGATTTTTTGAAAATTTAACAAGTAGGCAATGGAGGCTGGCATCACTGGCCAATCGGAGGTGGGAATTGATATCTTTATAGTGAATAACAGGCGATAGGTAGGGTGGGGATAGGTGGTGAAGGGCCTTGAAAGTGGAGACATGTAGCTTATGACATGTGGGTGGTGAGACAAAGGCAACTGAGAGAGCAAGGGAGTTATCCAGTTGAGTTTGCCAGTGGAAAAAGACAGGAAGGTAGTTTTGTTTTTTCCCCTCTTAACTTGCAGGCACTCTACAAAGAAGATGAGGAAAATGGCATGTCAGTAACACAACTCCTAGTTCTTCCTCTGCCTGCACCTGTTGGGGCCCCCACCAGACAGGTATTCTGACCTTGGAGCCTTCTACCCAGACCCTGATCTTGAATTGCTGGGAAATACAGTCTGCATGTCCTTGTCAAAGAAAGCCAGGCAGGGGGAACCACCTGGTGTGAGAGGTGTCTGCAGGTGGAGTCCCTCAGGAAGCAGGCAATAGAGTTTCAAGAGGAGATGGTTCGACTGCCTAGGATTTGGAAACATGAGACCTTTATTAACAAGACGTCTTGGATGGAGGATGCTAGCCAACAACAGATGACTACAGCGACACCAGAAGAGAAAGGAGAACTGGCTGCTCCACAGGGAGGAGACTGGCTGATGGGCATGTTGGGCAGTAGACAGTACTCCATCTCCCATACAGGTTCCCAGCCCACAGAGATCAAGAACGGTATGCTGTACTGGCAACAGGAGGAGAGGAGCAGACACCAATGACTGAGGAGGAGGATCCACCTGCCCACAGGGCTTGGAGAATCATGGCCACCACACCCAAGAGGAGAAGGCATAGGGTCTGAGTGGTCAGGGATTTCCTTCTCAGGGGGATGGAGGTATCCATCTGCCATCCTAACATGATATCCCAGAAAGTGTGCTGCCTGCCTAGAGACTGCAAACGAGATATTATCTAACAGTTGCCAAAGCTCATCTGTTTCATCTGACCACTACGCCATTCTGGTCATCCCGATAGGCATTAATGATACTGCCACATATGACCTTAAGCAGATCAGCAGTGACTACAGAGCTTTGGGAGTGAGGGTGAAGGAGTCGCGGATGCAGGTGATGTTTTCGTCCATTCTCCTGGTTGAGGGTAAGGGCCCAGGCAGGGACACACGCATCCTGAGATGAATGCAAGACTGTGTAGATGGAGTCGATAAAAGAGTTTTGGCTTCCTCAACCATGGGACACTCTTCTGGGAAGGACTGTGGGGAAGAGATGGTGTCCACTTGCCCAAGAAGGGGAAGAACATCTTCATGCACTGACTTGACAAACTAGTGAGGAGGGTTTTAAACTAGCTTCAAAGGGGGCAGGTGACAAAAGTCCACAAGTAAGTATATAAAAAAGTTAACCTTAACAGAGGGCTAGATGTTGGGGGGAAATGGAAAATTACAATAAGGTCATAGGTGCATCAAGAGGGAAAACAGTGGGGGAATCTGCTCAGCATCTTAGATGTCTGTACATAAATGCAAGGAGTATGGGGAATAAACAGGAAGAACTGGAAGTATTAGTACATAAGCTAAATGATTACTTAATTGGCATCACAGAGACTTGGTGGCATAAATCTCAAGCCTGGAACATTGGAATAGAAAGGTATAGCTGTTCAGGAAGAACAGGCAGGGGGAAAGGGAGGAGTTGTTGCATTATACATCAAGAATATATACACTTCTTCTGAGTTCAGGAAGGAGGTGACAGGCAGACCATTTGAAAGTCTCTGGGTGAAGACAGAAGGGGAAAAAGCAGAGGTGATGTCATGATAGGGGGTCTACTATAGACCACGAAATCAGGAAAAGAAGGTGTATTTGTATTACTAGAACAAATAACAGAAATGTCCAAAACACAAGACACAGGCTTCCTCTAACCAGCACATAGCAATATTACAGGACCATAGGAAATGGCAAACTAGATCAGACCAGTGTTTAAGCTAGTTCAGTTTCTTTTCTTGAAAAGGGGATGAGCAACAGCTGCTTCTGAGGAAAGTACAACAATTCTCAGGACGGACAATTATGGAATAACCTACCCATAGAGGAAGTTTCTTCCTAGCCCCTGTCAGTTAGTGATTAGCTTATGCATTGAAGAATTTATATCCCTTATATCTTTAATCCAAATTAATATAACTAGAGATGTTCTTACTATGCATATAAATGTCCAGTCTTTCTTGAATCTTGCTAAATGCTTGGATTCAATTTATTTTATGGCAGTAAATTCCTTGGATTATTTATAAATTATGTAAAATAGTATTTCTTTTTAACAAATTTAAATGTGTTGCCTTTCATTTATATTGGATGTCCAATGTTCTTGCAGTATGAGGAGTGACTGATTAATTTTAGCTGTATCATTATTAGTTTACACACCTCTACGGTGTTCACTTTTATTTGTCTTCTGTTTAAATTAATTATAATCTTTTCAGTCACTCTCATATTGGAATTCTTTCCATGTCTCTAACAATTTTAAATGCTTGTCTCTGGAATATCTGATAGAATATCTATATCTGCAATATGTTTTTTTGGATGTGGTAACCAGAACTGAATACAATATTCAAGAGGAGGGCATACCATCATCTTATAAAATATCATTATCATATTTTCAGTATTATTTTCAACCTCATGTTTATACCTACTACCACTAGTTATGCTTCTTTTACCACTACTTCACACTGAGCAGAGATGTTCATTGAGTGACCCATGGATGTTTTTCCTGAGTTTCTGTAGAGAATTTAATAGCCCACAAATGTGTATGAGCAGTTCAAATGATCCCTTCTATGTATATTACTTAGCATTTGTCAATACTCAATTTAATCTGCCAATTTGCTGCTCATTCATCTAGCTCTGTTGGTTCTCTCTGAAGTTCTTTACATCTTTTCTAGTCTTGATTATCCCGAATAATTTTATCATCTGTAGTATAGATTTTGTCATGTTAGTGTTTATCCTCTTTTCCTGATCATTAATAAATTTATTAAACAACATCAGTGCTGGTAGTGCATCTTGAGGTACCCTGTTATTAAAATATTGCCATGTTGAAAATTTACCATTTATCCCTACTATTTATTTTCTGTGAGCCATTTTTTAATTAGAAATTAAATTAAATTTAAAAACAATTAAAGAGCTCTATATTTGGTGAAAAATTGGGGAAATAAGGAAAATGGTGTCAAAATATCCTGGTTATTTCTTTAATTTTGAAATTTTGAAATTAAAAATTTTGTTGAAATGTTCAATTTTGAAAAATTTTGATCAGATCTATTTCTACTCCAGGAGAGTACTTTATCTCTCAACCCATAATTACTCAGGTTCTTTAATAGCCTCTTTCAAAGGATTTGTAAATGGGTTTTTGAAAATCCACATAAGTTATGTCAAATCAGTTTTCCTTTACCTGTGATTTAGTTGACAGCTGCAAAATAGTCTAGAAGACTGGAGAGGGATGTTATTCCTTCACAGAGGTTGTGCTGAGTAATTCCTCTCATGTCATATTCATCTACATGTTTTGTAACTCTATCTTAAATTATTTCTTAATACTGAAATAATGCTCACTATTCTGAAATTACTAGGATTACCCCAACTGGCTATTTAAAATATAAAAACCCTCCAGTCCTCTGGTATAGTTTCTCATTTTAATGAGATTACTTATTTTTATTAGTTGCCCAGCTACTTCATTCTTAAATCCCTTCAGAACTCAGGGATGTACCCTCTGGTCCTGGTGATCTGTTTTTATTTAATTTGCAAATGTGTTCCAGCACTTCCTCTGTTGATGCCCCAGTCTCTAACAAAGCCTCATATTTATTACCTGAGAAGAAGAGGTGTGGGATAGGTATCTTCTCAAAATTATGTGTACAAAAGACTGATGCAAAGAAGTCATTTACTTTCTTTGCTGTGCCTCTTTATTCTCTTTAACTTCCCCCATTATTCCCAAGTAGCCCAGTGGACCTACCGATTTTTCTGCTGGCTTCTTAATACTTAAAGGATTTCTTGTTTATTTTTATGTCTTTGGTTATTTGCTCCTCTAAGCCCCCTTTATCCTCCTAATTTCCATTTTACTTACTGTAGTTTATGTCCCTTTTATTGGCTTCACTTGGGCTGGATTTCTACATTCTGAAGTATATCTGTTTGGTTCCTCTAGCCCCTTTACCTTGCCATTGAACCATACTGTTTATTTCTTGCATTTCTGCTTCCCTTTTTGTTTAGGGTTATACGTGCCTTCTGTTACTCTGTTATGTTTCCTTAAGTAGCCTCCATGCTGAGACCAAGGATTTTAATTTCCTCACTTTTGACTTTAGGGTCTTTTTAACTAGCTTCCTCATTTTTGGTACAATCCTTCCCCCGAGGATGTTTAACTTAATTATATTGTGGTCACTATTACTTAGTGGCTTAACTTTAGTTACTTCATAAACTAACTCTCGTGCATTATTTAGGACCAAGTCAAGAAAAGCCTCTCCTCTGTAGGCACTAGAATGAACTGTTCCAAAAAACAATCAATTAAGATGCTAAAAAACTGCTTTTTAAAAATGTCCTGATGCATATTTAACCAACAAACAGTTCAGGACAAAAAATGGAAAAACACCATATCCCAGTGAAACTAAATGGGAAATGTAGGGAAATGAATACTCTTATCCACAGTGAATTATAGTCAGAACACCAGACCCAGCATCCCAATACATGTGTGAAATGCCATATAATCTTCATTAACCACAAGTTCATAAGACATAAGCCAATTAATGATGGCATGGGTGAGAGACAGCTGGGGATATAACTGACTCTTTCTTTATTCATAAAATGCAAATGTGTATGTATATATATAGAATCATAGAAATGTAAGGCTGGAAAGCACCTGAAGAAGTCATCTAGTCCATCCCCTAGCACTGAGGCAGAACCAAGTAAACCTAGACCATCCCTGACAGGTGTTTATCTAACCTGTTCTTAAAAACCTCCAGTGATGGGGATTCCACAGCCTCCCTTGGAAGCATATTCCTGAGCTTAACTACCCTTATAGTTAAAAAGTTTTTCCTAATATCTAACTTAAATATCCCTTGCTGCACATTAAGCCTTACTTCTTGTCCTACACGAGACATTGAGAACAACTGATCACTGTCCTCTTTATCACAGCCCTTAATATATTTGAAGACTGTTATCAGGTCCCCCTTCAGTTTTCTTTTCTCAAGATAAATTACGCTCTGTTTTTTTAACCTGTTCTCACTGGTCAGGTTTTCTAAATCTTTTTTCCACTTTTGTTGCTCTCCTCTGGACAATCTTCAATTTGTCCACCTCTTTCCTAAAGAGTGGTGCCCAGAATTGGACACAGTACTCCAGCTGAGATCTCACCAGTGTTGAATGGAGCAGGACAATTACCTCGTGTGTTTTACATACAACATGCCAGAATGATTAATCACCCCAGAATGATATCAGCTTTTTTGCAACTGCATCACCTTGTTGACTCTTATTTAATTTGTGATCCATTTTACTCCCAGATCCTTTTCAATTGTACTACCACCTAGCCAGTTATTCCTCATTTTGTAATTGTGAATTTGATTTTTCCTTCCTAACTGCAGTACTTTGCACTTGTCTTTATTAAATTTAATCTTGTTAATTTCAGACCAATTCTCTGTCAAACTCATTTTAAATTCTAATACTGTCCTCCAAAGTATTTGCAACCCCTCTCAGCTTGATGTCATCTGCAAATTTTATAAGCATACTCTCCATTCCATTAACTAAGTCATTAATGAATATATTGAATAGTACCGGACCCAGAATTGACCCTGTGGGACCTTACTAGATACTGTCACAATTTGACAGCAAACCATTTATAACTACTCTTTGAGTATGGTTTTTCAACCAGTTATTCACCCGCCTTATAATAATTTCATCTACACCACATTTTCCTAGTTTGCTTATGAGACGGTCACATTGGACTGTGTCAAAAGCCTTACTAACTTCAGGATATATCATGTCTGTAACTTCTTCTCTATCTGTGCGACCAGTAACCCAGTCATAGAAGGAAATTATGTTGGTTTGGCATAATTTGTTCTTGACAAATCCATGCTGGCTATTCCTTATAACCCTATTATCCTATAAATGCTTACAAATTGATAGTTTAATAATTTGTTCCAGTATCTTTCCAGAATTTGAGGTCAGCTGACTGGTTTACAATTCTCTGAGTCCTCTTTGTTCCCCTTTTAAAAGATAGGTACTATGGTTGCCCTTCTTTAGTTCTTTGGGGCCCCACCCATCCTCCACGAGTTTCAAACTTAATTGCTAACAGGTCTGAAATTGCTTCAGCTAGTTCCTTAAATACCCTCGGTTGAATTTCATCAAGCCCTTCTTACTTGAATACATCTAATTTATTTACATATTCTTTAACCTGTTCGTTCCCTGTTTTGGCTTGTGTTCCTTTTCCCTTCTTGTAATTAATAATTATGTTATGTCTCTGGTTACAATTAACCTTTTTTGTGAAGACTGAAACAAAATCGGCATTAAACGCCTCAGCCTTCTTGATGTCATCTGTTATTAGCTCTCTTTCCCCACTTAGTTAGAGGACCTACACTTTCCTTCCCCATTCTCTTGCTCCCAGTGTGCCTTTTATGTCCCTTGCTAGGTGTAACTCATTTTCAACCTTAGCCTTTCTGATTTTATCCCTACATGCTTGTGCTATACTTTTTACTCACCCTTATCAATTTGTCCATGTGACTACTTTTTGTAGGCTTTCTTTTTGATTTTAAGGTCATTAAGGAGCTCCTGATGGAGCCTTATTGGCCTCTGGTTAGTCTTCTCTGAGTTTATTAAAGTTTGGGTTTTTTTATGTCAATTTTCCATATTCTGATGCTGTCACTCCTTCCTTTCCTTAGAATCATGAAATCTATCATTTCATTACAATTTTCACCCGAATTGTCTTCAGCCTGCGATTCACAACCAATCCTCCCTATTAGTCAGAATTAAGTCTAAAATGGCTGGCCCTTTTGGTTACTTGCTCCACCTTCTGAAACAAAAAGTAGTCTAGCACATGCGAGCACACACACATGCATATGCATTTTGCAAACACCCACACCCACAGAGTATATTTTCAACTTTTACTTCCTCACTTTTCTTAGCTTGTAAACAGTTGCAGGCGGGGACTGTGTCTTACTATGCAATATGCCAAGCACAGCAGAGTCCTAATGCTGATTTTTTCCATACTCATTTCTGTCTTGGTATTATGGCCATTACCATGGTAAGAGTGCATCTGGCAATTACTGCAGTATAAATGTTATGTAATAACTTTAACATGCGCTTAGTCAGGACCCCAGGTTCAAATCTTATCTGAAAGACATCACTTTTGGCAGTCAGTGTAGCCAGTACTATGCTGGGACATCTGTATAGCATTGACTGAGATGAAAAAGCATTACTCGCTGAGTTGCAAATACTGCCTCCTGCAAGACCCTAGTTTTCCACTGGAAGTCTCCCATTAAATATTGAATAGCCCCAACTTTGCTTATGAAATATTACCTGATCACAGCCTGAGGTCGTACAGCTGCAGTCAGTCAGCAAATAAATAAATAAATAAATAAATGTACTTTTTATGAAGTATAAAATGAGTGACGATGATATGACGACTGCACTTTGATTTCTTTTTTGCCAATATAGAATAGAACCAGTAACTTCACAGGAATCATCAAGGCAACATCTTGATATGAAGCAGAACCCGTATTTTTCTTAAACAGTACAAAAATTTTGGGAAGATATTGCCCCTATGGCATAGTACTCCTGTCTGTCACTTCATTTTAAGACGGCCATCCATCATATAACCTCTTAAGTGCAGTTAATATTTTTTTTTACAAACATACACAAACAACAAACTCTAATAACTGGCAGCAGGCAGACAATCCCTAGATTGACCAGCAAGTACCACTATGGTTTAAATGACCCCATAAAATTCCATTCCTACCCAGGTATTTGGATATGAGGTACCTCTTGTACAAATCTTCATTCAGGTGAAGGCAAAGAGTAAATAGATGTGGATAGATTCTGAACTCATTTACACGAGTGCAAATCTGGGGGGGAATTCTGTTGATGTCATCTAAGCCTCAGCAAGAGGACTCTGTGATCCATCACTTCCACTCATATGTGTATGCTCAGCACAGTTGCCAGATCAGTCTGGTAAAGTGGTGTCGTTGCCTGTAATATGTGCTAGATTGGGGTCTCACAAGAAAATTTTTAGTGGCCTCAGAGTGCAACTACCAACTCTTGCTGGTGGCTGCTCTGACAATTTTTCCTTAATACTTAATTAACTTTAGTAAAAACAAATAAATATGCACATATACATGTCAAAATCATTGTAATTTATTTAGGTAGATTTTTATCGCAGATTAAATAATAAAAATAATGTACAGTTGTCACTATTCTTTACTGGACCTAAGCAGCATAGAAACAACTAATGTGCTTTGCACGTTCTTATCTTTTTGTTGTTGTTTCTTTTGCTTTTTTAGTTGGTTTTTTTTAGACTTGTTAGCTAGTAAGTCTGTTTCTATGAAAAGTGATATTTGTATGTTTATTAACACTGCTTTGCCCCCCCCCATCACCTCCAGGAGGGTGTGGCTGCATGGAAAGCCCTTTGTGGCCGCATGGGGCTATGATGGCCACATTTGAGAAACACAATGTCAAGAGTGACAAGGCGGGTGACATAATATCTTTTTTTAGACCAACTTCTGTTGCTGAGCAAGACAAGCTTTGGAGTTTACACAGAGCTCTTCTTCAGGTTAAGAGTATCAACTAATAGTATGAGATAAAGGGTTCTTATGTCATACCAGTGGGAATAAGAAGTGACACCACAGAAGTTACGTAGAGTTACATTGATGTAAAATTAGTATAAATGAGATCAGCTTCAGACACATAACTATTTGTATATCATTATTCAGTTGATGTTTCCAGTCTTTAAAATTTCTAAAGTAGTTAATCAAATAAACTCTTGAATTAAAGCATTATATAGTCCAGTTGTGCTATGAGCATCTGATATTTCCCATTACCATAACAATCAGTTTGCATCTCAAAAACGATATCTGACATCTTCCTAATAACCATTTCAGAATAATAATGTATGACAACATCTTGTCTGATGACATTTTAATAAGAAGTGCACTATCAATAATGATCATGTCACCTTGTGCTATGGCAGAAAAGATAAATAAATGCCTCTTTAGAAGAACAGAGACACTTTCATTGCTCATAGTCTTTTGAGTTACAGCGATTGTTGCTATTACATTTAAAGTCTTGCTCCAAAAATGTTTTGTTGTTGTGTAAACAAGTTGTTGGAGTAATTATTATTGAAAATTCAAGATGGAAAAACTTGCAGCAGAATTGGGATTCCACCAACTCAATGAGATAGAAAAAAATAAAAAAATTACAGGACCAACAATTAATTAATGCCAAGATTGTATTCTTTTTATTTCTGGCATTAAATAAATAGCAACAAAATATAAAATCATATATTTATTTTATACTCATTACCAAACTATATATACTGTGTACTTTATGAAATCCTATTTCCAACTATCTAATCTAATCTAATCTAATCTAATCTAATCAAGGTATCTGAGAGTGATCACTGGGATCAGATTAGGCTGGAATAGGGTACTGCAATAAGGGCTAGAGATAGATGTAGAGTATGGTACAGTCAGTCCATTACCCTACAGGGATTGCAGCAGCTGTCTTGATCCTCCTCCTGTTCTATGCCTCTTGGAGTAGCGGAACCTACAACAATGGTCTCATTTCTTTCTTCATACTATTAGGGCTATCACAGCTGTGAATAACTATTTCCTGGGGTCCCACATCATCATACTGAGCCTCTTGTTGTCCGGTTGGAATCACAGCACCATCAATTTTGCTTCAGATGTTTGACTTGTAGGACAGCATTAATGGTACAAGACAGCCAGCACTCTTAAACTCCTTCAGTGCCAGCTGGGTAGACATTGGCTTCTCAGGTCTATTACTTTAGTGTTGGTGGGTGAAATTGTATCCAGAATGGCTTCAGGGCAGGGAGCAGCCAACACAGAGAATTTGGCTATAAGGGCAGACCCATTATGGGGAGCTGTGGCAAGCACACCCACATTGAGTTTGATGAGAGAGAGGCCAGTGGCAGAGGAAGGCTGATCTTATACTATGCTGTATAGATTCTTAACCCACTATTAATTTTAAGGTTGCTCAGGAGAAAATCTGGAGATGAAAATATGGAGGGGACATTTTCAGCTTGCATACAGGTATGAAGTCTCATGTTAAAGTCCTGCCAACTGTGGTTGAGTCTGTATTGCAGGCAGAGCGGGCCAAGCTGATTTAATTCACCTTGCGTTGTACAAGAAAAAGATGCAGGGCCACATATAGTCTTCAGTTTGGATATTGATTAGAAGCAATATATACTCCTTACAGAGGTCACGTAATAGATGAAGATAGGGGATGTAGGACCTACTTCAGTGTTTTAGTTTAGGGGGCAAAATGGAAGTGTCTGAGGTGTTGTTTGAAATGAGAGAGGCATCATATGGAAAGAGAGGGAACCTGATAGCAGTTGACCTGCTGCAAGGATTTTCCTTTTAGAGAGCTCAGAAGTTGTTGAGCTCCAGTGCCAGAGGGAAGAACAGTCCTGAGCTATTGAAAGAAAGAGATGTTGATAGAGTGAGCAGCTAAAGGAGTCTGGCATTTCTGAAGATTTAGACAAAACATTCCTTAGAGTGGGATTTGATGGGCATGACAAGCCCCACCATGGCTTTTGACCACAGTGCAGGTTAGGTGGTACGCAATAATAATAAGCAGGGATACAACACAGCTTAACACTTTATTGACATACATCTAGTATATTACTAGATGCCTCCGTCCTTCTTCACAATGAGAAAAACACTTTCTCAGTCATGAGCTCTCTCCTGAGGCGATCTAGAGTACAGGCATGAAGACTCTGCTCATCGTGTTTGTCTGGTCCCAGCAATCTGACATTCCCAAAGAAGCTACCAAATGTGCTCAGAGAGATTTCTGAGTTTGTTCAAGGAGAGAGGAGATAAGGAGTCTCAGTCTCTCTTACTCTAATATGTCAGACTGATGGTTTGAAGAAAATGGATACCATTCCTCTCTGAGCAGCATGAAGCCTAAGGGCAGGATTATATACATCCTATGCTGTCAATTTGTGCTGATAAACTAAGAACACTGAGTATCTGAAGTCCATAAATTAGATTTTGGTGCAGAATTCTTAGGGCCTGGTACATCACTTTGTTACCACAATTTCAGTGGAGTTGCACTGGTGTAAGACTCAAGTAGTAGAGTGGTGAATTAGGTTCTTCATTCAGACATTTTAAACAAATTAACAAGTTCTTAATAAAAATATACTGAAATAGATTAAAATTTACTTTTAAAGCAGCACTAGTAAAATTTAGTAATAGGTTTAGCACTTGGAAGTTTAGATGCTGCAAATTCTCACCAACTGTTTATCTGGGGAAGTGAATGGGAGGAGAATATTGTTTGGGAGATTTGATTGAAGCCTTTAAAATTGGGTTTTGTGTTGCTTCTTCTGTTTTACCATGACTCACTTAGTCATTTCACATATAATTAATGTGTTTTAACTTTATGCACTTAAGAGATATTTGATACGTGTATTTTAAAAATCTAATTAATAAATAGATATCTTAGTGTGATTGGACCACCTCAGGCGGGATTTTCTCTTCAAGGGGCAGCCTTCTTAGGTGGAGTTTTTCCTATATTGTGGTGTATAGGACATTGCTTGTTAGTCCTACACCACATGGTGGTGCTGTTGATTCCAGATTACTCCCAGGCCCAATGATTCGTGCCATGAATAGGTTCCGACCCATCTGAGAAGCCATGCATGTGCTTGTGCTCCTGTCTACTGAGAGCAAAGCCCCTGGGTTACGACTAACTGGAAGGAATTGCAGAAGGAGTGCATGTGCAAGTTCCACCAGCTTGTTCTGGAGTCAGTAATGTTGGTTTATTTATTTGTATTAAAAAAATTAGAATCATATATTTAAAGTAATGTTTAATAAGTGCAGTTTTATTTATTAGAGTTCTCCTTACCTCCCACATACCACTGTTAAGTCACTCTGAGCACGATGCTGTAGACTGAAATATTCAATAGAATAAAAATAATATAGTACCCTGCAAAATATAAATCAGTTAAGTAGGTACAGAAATTGAAACAGGATGGGCCTTAATGTCTGATTTTAACTTGTTTGAGACATGCATGCACACACAGAGGAACAAAGAGGAATCAATTTCATATTCTCAGCTTTATTACAAAATCCATGAACAGTAACTGGACCAGGACATTTCAATTCCCACACATCAGCATCCCACACTTCACATTTGCATATTCTGTAGTCTAATGGTCTTGCTTAGTTAGGTGCAGGACTGTTTCTTTTACTCAGTGCTACACTGTATACACACAGTTTTGAGGTGGACTTCTTGCCTGATAAGCCAATGACCACATAAATTCACTCTTTAGCCAAATTTAAGGTTGACATGCTCAGGATTTGTCATAGGCAAGATCACATACTATCAACCTCATGTCTGAAATATCTCAGAGTAGAACATGCCATTCATTACTGTGCCACCAAAGTTGTTCACTAGATGGTTTCTAAGGATTTACTGAACCAACAGTTATTCAAGAGCGGCAAAGAGTCCTGTGGCACCTTATAGACTAACAGACGTACTGGAGCATGAGCTTTCGTGGGTGAATACTCACTTCGTCGGATGCATGTAGTGGAAATATCCAGAGGCAGGTATAAATATGCAAGCAAGAATCAGGCTAGGGATAACGAGGTTAGTTTAATCAGGGAGGATGAGGCCCTCTTCGAGCAGCTGAGGTGTGAACACCAAGGGAGGAGAAACTGCTTTTGTAGTTGGCGAGCCATTCACAGTCTTTGTTTAATCCTGAGCTGATAGTGTCAAATTTGCAAATGAACTGAAGCTCAGCAGTTTCTCTTTGAAGTCTGGTCCTGAAGTTTTTTTGCTGCAGGATGGCTACCTTTAAATCTGCTATTGTGTGTCCAGCAAGATTGGCCTTGGGAGGCAGGCCAGTCCTCTCCCACAGACAACCTGCCAACCTGAAGCATATTCTCACCAGCAACTACACACCTCACCATAGTAACTCTAACTCAGGACCAATCCATGCAACAAACCTTGATGCCAACTCTGCCCACATATCTACACCAGCGACACCATCACAGGACCTAACCAGATCACCCACACCATCACCGGTTCATTCACCTGCATGTCCACAAATGTAATATATGCCATCATGTGCCAGCAATGCCCCTCTGCTATGTACATCGGCCAAACTGGACAGTCCCTACGTAAAAGGATAAATGGACACAAATCAGATAATAGGAATGGCAATATACAAAAACCTTCAACCTCGCTGGACACACAATAGCAGATTTAAAGGTAGCCATCCTGCAGCAAAAAAACTTCAGGACCAGACTTCAAAGAGAAACTGCTGAGCTTCAGTTCATTTGCAAATTTGACACTATCAGCTCAGGATTAAACAAAGACTGTGAATGGCTCGCCAACTACAAAAGCAGTTTCTCCTCCCTTGGTGTTCACACCTCAACTGCTAGAAGAGGGCCTCATCCTCCCTGATTGAACTAACCTCTTAATCCGTAGCCTGATTCTTGCTTGCATATTTATACCTGCCACTGGAAATTTCCATTACATGCATCCGACGAAGTGGGTATTCACCCACGAAAGCTCATGCTCCAATATGTCTGTTAGTCTATAAGGTGCCACAGGACTCTTTGCCACTTTTACAGATCCAGACTAATACGGCTATCCCTCTGAAGTTATTCAAGAGCAGTTAGTCAGCTGTTCATCAATCTCTATACTTATGGCATTCAAGTATATTGACATTTAGTCTATACTTGATGAAAAATAGTTCTAGGATGTTCCCATTGCCCTAAAACAGAATGATGAACACTGAGGCTTGGAGCTATGTGGACTATTTCAGCAGAAATGTGGGTGTCTTCAAACAAAAGGATGCATAGCTTCTCAAATGTAGCACAGCAAAGGATTTTCTGGTCTAGCACAGTCATTGCCTATGAGGAAACTAATATGAAATGTGGGGAGGGCGGCTCTATCATACAGGAGGATCTGGATGACCTTGTAAACTGGAGTAATAGTAATAGGATGAAATTTAATAGTGAGACATGTAAGGTCATGCATTTAGGGATTAATAACAAGAATTTTAGTTATAAGCTGGGGAAGCATCAATTAGAAGTAGTGGAGGAGGAGAAGGACCTTGGAGTATTGGTTGACCACAGGATGACTATGAGCCGCCAATGTGATATGGCTGTGAAAAAAGCTAATGTGGTCTTGGGATGCATCAGGCGAGGTATTTCCAGTAGAGATAAGGAGATGTTAGTACCGTTATACAAGGCACTGGTGAGACCTCATCTGGAATACTGTGTGCAGTTCTGGTCTCTCATGTTTAAGAAGGATGAATTCAAACTGGAACAGGTACAGAGAAGGGCTACTAGGATGATCCGAGGAATGGAAAACCTGTCTTATGAAAGGAGACTCAAGGAGCTTCGCTTGTTTAGCCTAACCAAAAGAAGGTTGAGGGGAGATATGATTGCTCTCTATAAATATATCAGAGGGATAAATACCACAGAGTGAGAGGAATTATTTAAGTTTAGTACCAATGTGGACACAAGAACAAATGGATATAAACTGGCCATCGGGAAGTTTAGACTTGAAATTAGATGAAGGTTTCTAACCATCAGAGGAGTGAAGTTCTGGAATAGCCTTCCAAGGGAAGCAGTGGGGGCAAAAGACCTATCTGGCTTCAGGATTAAACTCGATAAGTTTATGGAGGAGATGGTATGATGGGATAACATGATTTTGGCAATTAATTGATCTTTAACTATTCATGGTATATAGGCCCAATGGCCTGTGATGGGATGTTAGATGGGGTGGGATCTGAGTTACTACAGAGAATTCTTTCCTGGGTATCTGGCTGGTGAATCTTGCCCACATGCTCAGGGTTCAGCTGATCGCCATATTTGGGGTCGGGAAGGAATTTTCCTCCAGGGCAGATTGGAAGAGGCCCTGGGTTTTTTTTGCCTTCCTCTGTAGCATGGGGCACGGGTCACTTGCTGGAGGATTCTCTGCTTCTTGAAGTCTTTAAACCATAATTTGACTACTTCAATAGCTCAGACATAGGTGAGAGGTTTATTGCAGGAGTAGGTGGGTGAGATTCTGTGGCCTGCATTGTGCAGGAGGTCAGACTAGATGATCATAATGGTCCCTTCTGACCTTAATATCTATGAATCTATGAATCTATAAATCTTTAACACTTAGAAAAAGCAGGGTCTAAACTTTAGAAACATCAGATGAAATATTTGTACAGAAAATGCCTTCAGTTGAGAAATACTGCAGCAGAAAAGCATTGCCATGTAAAGGTCTAGTTTAATTGTACTTTGTAGGAAACATTCTCATTAGGAGGCATGTAGGGGGCATGTATGAAGTTGCCAAATAATGCCATGCTGAAGTTGGTAAAGAAATATTGGAACTTGAAGATAAACTGCTGTTCTAGGCTCTAGGATGGCCCATTTGAGGAGGTTAAAGTTAGGTGACGTTATAACTGGAAGGCACTCTGAAATAAGAATCAGTATTGCAGAATAATAAAGATGCAGAGCTGGAAAAGACTAGGGTAAAAGTGAGTTCAAGGGAAATACTAACTGGAAGCACACAGCAATAAGCCAGCAGATAATCCCATGCATGAATGTGTGTCAAGCACACAGCAAAGAGTGCTGCTCTACGTAATAGCAATCTTTTCAGCAGTTTTCTTCTAAGAGGAAACAAAATCTTCTTCATGATGATTCATCTATCTGTCTCTCTGTCTAGGTACTTATAGGGCTCCATCACCATAGTATCTAAGCACCATCCAGGATTTTAAAAATAGAAATGATGATAATCTCTAGAGAGATAAGGTGAGTGAAGTAATATCTTTTAACGGACCAACTTCTGTTGGTGAGAGAGACAAGCTTTGAAGTTACACTGAGCTCTTCTTCAGGTCTGGGAAAGGTACTCAGAGTGTCACAGCTAAATACAAGATTGAAGAGATAAGTTTAGGATAAGTAGTTAATACATATCATATTCTAAGGGACCATTGAAGGTAAAGTGGGCCCATTAAGATCCCTGTAGTAATAGGACAAAAAGCGGGTTTAGTGGATTACAGATCATTGAAATAAACCATAACAATCTCTCTCTCTTCTTTTCCTACATGCCTGGGAACTAGGGTGATTAATTTTATATGTTATTTTTAATGCATTTATTTATTTTAGTGCTTATCTGTGTAAGAGAGAAGATTATTCAGGGAACACCAAGTAAAAAAGATGAGTTTTGCATTTAGTTCTGAAAGCAATAAGGTCCATGGTCATTCTTATAATTTCAGATAATCGGTTTTACAGTCTTTGTCCAGCTCCTATGAAAGTCTTGTCTCTGGCACTCATGAGTCAAGCCCATGGAGGGCTTTGAATAATAAAATGGAGACCTTGAACTGGACTCCATATTCAATGGGTAGCCATGGCAGACAGTGGAGCACTACTGAGATGCACTCCCACTGACCTGTGTTGCAAAATTGATGGGTTGCTGCTTTTTGCACCAGGTGGAGTATTTTCAGGGTATGTGGCTTTATTCATAGATATAAGAAATTGGAATAACCAAGCCTGGAGATCACAGATGCATGGATTGCTGTGGTCAGGTCTGTGTCCATTAAGATGGGGTGCAATTTTCTGTCCAGTCATAGTTGGAAGCAGGAGTTTGGGCCCACCATGGCTATTTATGCATTCAAATGCAATGTGAAGAGTCCAAAAGGACATCAAGACTGCAGACTGAGTTATCACATGGTATCCCATGATCGTAGGGGATATCACATAAGAGGAAGGCTCTTCACAGCACTTACCTCTTCCCTGTTCTCACCAGGCTTAGCTCAGTCTTACTTGGGTTCAGTTTTAGCCAGCTGTTCATCCAGATTCTGCTTTCAGGTAGGCATTGTGATAAGTGGGAGATGGTTCTGCTGTTTATTTTTGATGTAAAAGATGTAGAAGTGAGCAAGATCTGCATACTGCAGACACTTCAATCTGTATTGTCTCACCAGCTCTCCCAACAGGATTGTATAGCTATTGAGTGATACAGGGAAGAGGACTGTGCATTGTAGGACTGCACAGATGGAGGAACAGTTTGAGATTCACCTTCTATCTTTGGTATGGAAGGAAGACCCCAAACCATTTCAGTGTGTTTGTGTTAATCCAGCAGACTCTTGGATGTGGAACATGAGCATTTGGTGACCAGCAATATCAAATGCCACAGAAAGATCCAGGAGGGTAAACATGGATGTGTTTCCCATATTTATGAACAGGAGGAGGTAATCCAGAAGAGCAATAAATGCTGTTTATTTGTTATGGTCTGGCTTGAATTATTCTCCAACTCATTCTTCAGCCTATTAAAAAAGGGTCCTTATGCTTCTCTTATTGCTGCACAAAAGTACTGAAATGCAATACCACATAGACATTGTGGTCTAAGTAGATATAAAACTGTGCTGCCTTTGTTTTCTGTGTATCGTACCGATACATTTCAAAGAATTCTGTCTGAGTGAAGACATACCAGCCATTTTGTTCTCCGAGTCACTGCAGCCTGTTAAAGACAAAACACACATATTGTGCTCTTTCATGAAAACTTTACTTTTGTTCTTATTGTTGTGTTTTCTTTAACCTAAAATAAAAGCCACTTTAGTCTTAAAGTACATGGTTGCCCTTTGTGTAAGGAAAACATATAAATCATCCATATGTAGAGCCCTACCAAATTCACAGTCCAGTTTGGTCAATTTCACGGTCATAGGATTTTGAAAATAGTAAAGTTCATGATTTCAGCTATTTAAATCTGAAATTTCACGGTGTTGTAATCGTAGGGGTTCTGACCTGTAAAGGAGTTGTGGGAGAGGGGTCGCAAGGTTACTGTCAGGGGGTTGCAGTACTGCTACCATTACTTCTGCACTGCTGCTGGTGGCAGTGCTGCTTTCAGAACTGGGCAGCTAGAGAGGTGGCTGCTGGCCAGGAACTCAGCTTTGAAGGCAAAGTCACCACCAGCTCAGCACAGGAGTAAGGATGGTATGGTGTGGTATTGCCACCCTTACTTCTGCGCTGCTGCCTGCAAAGCTGGACCCTCAGTCAGCAGCAGCCACTCTCCGTCCACCAGCTCTGAAGGCATCAGTGCAGAAGTAAGGGTGGCGTGGTATGGTATTGCCAGCCTTACTTCTGCGCTGATGCTGGGTGCTGCCTTCAGAGCTGGGCGCCCGGCTAAGAGCCGCTGCTCTCCGACAGCCCAGCTCTGAAGGCAGCACAGTAATAAGGGTGGCAATACCATGACCTCCACCTAGAATAACCTTGTGAGTCCCCTGCAACTCTCTTTTGGGTCACGACCCCCAATTTGAGAAACGCTGGTCTCCCCTGTGAAATCTCTATAGTACAAGGTAAAAGAACACAAAAGACCAGATTTCACAGTCCATGACACCTTTTTTATGGCCGTGAATTTGGTAGGGCCCTATCCATATGTCCAGAATAGGTTCTTTTGGCTGATACCAAATACTTTTGTATATATTGAGGCGTATTTTTTCTTAAAATCATTAAGTGTTGCCAACTCTCACAATTTTATTGGTTTTGTAGGGTTGCCAGTTTTGGTTGGATGTATTCCTGGAGGTTTCATCACATGACATAATCTTTCTTTAAAGATTAATCTTTAATTCCTGGAGACTCCAGGGCAATCCTGGAGGGTTGGCATCCCTAATTTTTGGTAGCCTTGGAGTCACGTGATTATGTGAAAAATCTCAGCTTTCATTTTAAAAGGTAAGTTTCTAATCCTCATGACGATGGAAAAACACTTGAAAAAAATGAACTAAAAACCAGCAAGCAAATAAAAAGAACCCAAAATTTCATATTTAAAAAAAGAACATGTATTTTAAGCCAATTTCATGATTCTTCGGGGAAGTGGGAGAGGCCTGACTTATGTTTTTTGAATGTTTAGGATTGGCAATACAGGTAACATTAGTTGCAGTTGTTGATTTATTTAAGTCATGGATGGAAAAAGCTGCCTAAAGATCTTGAAGCTGCAGATGTGGACGTATAGAGAATTTTCATAATATTTTAAGTAAATGATGATGCAAACTACAGAAATACATAGAGAAGAGGGGAGAAAAATGTATTTCCTCACTGGGACGCTATTGAACATTTACAGCCAGAAAACAAAGAGTTTAGAGGGAGACATTTTTCTAGCTTCTCCATATAAATAAGCCACTGGTTATTGTTAACAAAGGATTCTACAGAGGGGGAAGAAGTGGTCTGTTGAGAGACAGTAACTCTAGGAAATGTTCCCCATATTTAGATCTCCTTTCACTATAAAGCAGAGGGTTCATTTCAGGTCAATCATCCTGTGCTCTTTAGGGGAAATGAGTCTCCAGCATGGCTATTTATATTAAGGGATTTCGTGAGCTTGAGTTATAGCTATTGGTATAATCATAGGTTTTAGAAATAAAAGTAGTTATTTCTTACTCCTTTGTGAGTGGGGCATGAAAAGGTCATTCAGTGTATGGTACTTCAAACACTGCAAAAGGAAATATATTTTACCACTTACCTACAGGTTATTTACTATACAGGAAGTATACATAATATTGCCGCACTGCTACACAGAACTGGGAGGAAAGGGGCTTATTCTATATTTAAGATCTAGTTAAATTTGTTTTATTTTTTATAATAAAAAATTAATCACAGATATTGGGTTGTTTAAGAACAGCATGCAGCAGACATCAGATTTGCAATAATGAACAACATCTTTAAAAAAGAAGTCTCCTAACAATGTGGTAACCTTTCTCTTCAGATGTGCAATGTAACAGGGAAGGTTTTGTATCTTTGTGTATGTACCTTATACAATATCTGCCCATACAAAATAATGAATCCTTCTTTCTCAGAACCAGAAATGAGAGAGAGTTCACAAGGAGACGCAAATTGCCTGAATTTTGGTCCTTCTTTGATAAGTTAATTCCCTTGAAGGCCTAAGATAGGGAATTATAGTAACATGTATGATCATTTTCTGGTGGTGATTCACCGTTAATTATTATAGGGTATTTTATTACCAATTCAAAGACTTCTATGAAATTCAACTTGCAAATTTTAACAAAAAATTCTGCAATTGTCTATGGAGCATTTAAATGGCAACCCATTGATAATTGGTTGTGACTGCATAGAAGGTGTTATCTATATTTATCCAACAGAAGTCAATTGAATATCTAAATCCAGATCAATAAGGTGCATAAGAAGGCACACATGAATCAGACCCATTTTAAAGTATTTTAGTAATACACTTTCCTCTATAGAATGAGAGGAGAAGAGAGATTCTGTTGTCTGGATTTATGTATACTAGGATCTGAGTTTAGTGATGTAGTCCAGGGAACCAGACTTCTTGATTCTAAAGTCCTGTCAGGCAGGCTGAGTACACACTGTAGCATTCAGCTTGAATGGGTGAGCGGACTAGCAAGAATGGCTCTAAATGAGGTTTCTGGGACAGAGCTATACCAAAGTAATATACCCAAAATTAATTTACTTAAAAAGCAAACATTACAGCCCAGGAGTTTGCTAACTCATGGTGGCCAGATATGCTTAGTTAAACTTGTGGTGCACTGAGAGGCAAGGTAGTGCCACACTACACTGCTGTATGTCGATGGGCATAGACAGATTAGGTCTTGGGGAGAATTTAGGCCCCCAACCCCCCAAAAATTAGTACTTGCATTTATAAATAAAGGAAACATTGAGTTTGGGACAGAAACTAACTCCCACCCCAGATAAGAAAAGTTGTCTACACATCCACATGATATTTGACGGCATCCCACAGAATACTATGTACACTGAAAAACTAGACATAATACTATAAAATGGTGTCAATGAGCAGTGATTTCATAACTGAGACCAGAAGTATTTCTGTGAGGTTCACAGTCAGAGGAGAATAGCAAAATGTAGTCATTTTGATAGAGAAAACAATGGAATATCAACATTATACAAATTTCAACTGCAAGAAAGAATGCTACCATTTAATAGGAAACAAAGTTTGCCACAAAAAATAATTATGTAAAAAAAGAGCAGAAATAAAAATGGGAGACAATGGGAAAAAAATCAACAATAATAACTGGCCCCTATCATCTCAGGAAAAGTTACAAACATTAAGGCTCACAACACCTCTGTTATGTATGATTTCAGCATATGTAAGAGACACTCCCTACACTTTAGATTCCAAATAAATCTGTTATTTTGCTGAGATTTATTTATTTATTTTGCTGAGACTAAACAAGCCCAGTTCCCTCAGCCTCTCCTCCTAAGTCATGTGCCCCAGCCCCCTGATAATTTTCGTTGCCCTCCACTGGACTCTCTTCAATTTGTCCACATCCTTTCTGTAGTGGGGGGCCCAAAACTGGACGCAATACTCCAGATGTGGCCTCAACAGTGCCGAATAGAGGGGAATAATCACTTCCCTCGATCTGCTGGCAATGTTCCTACTCATGCAGCCCAATATGCCGTTAGCCTTCTTGGCAACAAGGGCACACTGCTGACTCATATCCAGCTTCTCATCCACTGTAATCCCCAGGTCCTTTTCTGCAGAACTGCTGCTTAGTACTTCTCTATCTCAGAGGCTTAAGAGCCTGATCCTGCAAAGTGCTAGGTGGCCACAATTCCTACTGAAGAGTTCACAAGAGTTTTGTGTGCTCAGCACCTCACAGGAGGTGCTTAGCTCTTTGCAGAAATGGGCCCTTAGTGATTAAATACACGTTTAACTCTAATACTAAATAATGTTGTATAGTATAGTATTATACTCCATGAAAAATAAAAAAGCTGTGCAGTTAACACTGTATTGCCCAACTGATAATGATGTTAAAGCAGCATTTTAAAGCTCTGTGTTATGCAGTGAAATACACTATTTTTTCATGCTGTTGTTAGCATCTGTACAATGGAACCATCTCTATCATTTATATGAATATAATTTCATTTTAAATTTCATTCATTTTGGAAAACACATTAATTGTTTTATGCTGCTGCAGTCCCCAAAGGCCTTACTTCAGAGATATCTATTATTTTCAATGATACATCATGTGTTTGAATAAAAGCTCATATCTGTGTGCTTTCCCTTGACATTCTGCATGACCACAGGGAGGCAAGGTGGTTAAGGGATCTAGAGGAAAACAGTAGATTATTTATTCTTCTTGAAAAATACTAACACTGATATAAAAAAGGAATAATAAATTTGCATTTTTAAAGAATTTGACAAGGTTATTTATGTAGATTAGAGTTTCACATTCTGAAGTAATAAAATAGGAACTCCTTGGCTTCACCATAAGTCTTTTGGCTCAATGTATCCAAAGCTGATATCTTTGTACTCAATGAGAAGAGCCTTCACCCCAAAATCCCATCATCTCTCTCTGTCTGTTTGATGCCTCACATTCACCCTTGTTCCTCCATGTCTCCCAGATCTGTAAATCTTCCTCTCATTGTGGATCTGTACCTGGTGCTATCTTGATTATTCCTATGCAAAAAATTTATTTATATCCTCATTTCAACAGTTGTACCTTCCTCTGTACTCCCCAAAATATATTTGCCACATTTCAGTCTGCTCAAATTATAGATGATTGTTTCTTCACCTATAACAGAAAACAAGAATATATTTCCCAATATCTATAAACTTCTATAGTTACAGATGCTGAGATAATCAACTCTCATGTTTCAGGGTATCAACTGATCTCTCCAATGGTAAATAATCCACAACACCAAATGTACAATAGTTCTGGGACATTGTGAAAAGGTTTTTCTTTTTCTGAAGCATCAGGTACAGTCACTGCTGGAGGCCGTATGCAGTGCTAGATGGGCCAATGAGCTAATCCATAAATAGTGAGGCTTATCATGTGGTAAAGAGATTTCCAAGTTTGAGGATGATACAACAACTTGCATTTGACAGAAACCAGATATTGAAAGATATCTGCCAGTTTGGCAGGAAAAGAGTAAGTGTGTGCATATGTGTCCATGTTTGTGTTAAAGAGAGAGCTAAAGCAAGTGAGACTTACTTTGCAGATTAACAATACAATATTACATATTGTATAATCATACAATCTAATCAAAATGATAGCAGAGGTCATAGTAATCTGGATAGTATGGACAAAGTTGTGGTTTATGGTTAAGTTTGTCACAAAATCTCAGCTGAGATTTAGACAAGTTGCAGCCTGGACAAAACAGACTTTGTTAAATTAAACCGCAGAATTTTACATTACATCCAAGAAATAGGGAAGAAAGAGACAAGACCTTTTTTTTAACCAGATGCTTAACCCAGTTTTGCAGATCCAATAAGTCTGAATATTTCTGATAACCTTTGGATAAGTTTGCAAACTCTGGTGGATGTTTGCCCCATCCTTCAGCTACTGATATATTTGGAGGCATTTATACGTGTGAGTTGTCCTCAATATTATTCAGTTAGTACTAGATTTTGTATGAATAAATTAGAGCCTTTACGATGAAAAAGAAAAAGCTGGTCCAAAAAGTTGAACATTTCATTTTCTGCCACTCCAGGTGGCTATGATGTAACAGAGACATTTTCCCAAGTAAATTTCAGGTCAGAGTATGCTTCAGAGGGGTTGTCACTGAATGAGGAGAAGCAGTACTTATTTTCTCATGTATCTGTGGCCAAAAGTGCCCCAGGCACTCAACATAGGTTCTGCAACACTCATCCAAATCTGACCCAGAGCGTACGATATAGGTTCCTTACCTCTCGAGGAAGTGAACTGAGCCTTTTTGGATAGTCTGGGTAGTATCCTAGGGCTTTCACCCATCCTTTAATTCCTGGATTATTTTCTTCTCCTTAAAGGTCTCCTTCTGCTGCCCTTTCGTTTGCTGTTAAATGGCTCATCTCTACTGGGAAGATTATTCACAGTTAATCAGCTCATCTATTCTGAGACAGTGACAATGCTGGTCTATGAACATGCCAGCAGGCATTGCTGTAACAGTTTTGCTGTGTGGTTAAACCCTTCCCTTTCGTGAGGGGCTCCACTGTATCCACTGCACCACAAACATAATACAATTACCACCAAACTAGTGTGCTGGCTACGGACACTAATGCTGTCAGCAGAATTGGAGAAAATGCAATTTGTGTTATTTAATGAGCAGCTTGTTTACATAAATAAACCAGGTGAGGTGAAAAAAGTGATGCTCTGCAGTATGGAACACAAGTGAATATTAGGCATATGGAGAGAAAATATTTCCGCACTTCTGTTTTTTCATAATCTTTTGGGTTGTCTTGTGTCCTTTCATTGTGAATAATGAGATAAGCTTTTCCCAGTCTTTTGGACAGGCACTAGTCCTGCTCTGAGCCGAGTTAGATGACATGGTGGTCAAAATGCTAGCAGCTGGTCTACATTGGGATGTTTTCTGTTGCTACCACTGAGGGGGATTTTAAAGAAAAGCTCAGTGTAGACACAGCCAAAGTAAGGGCTCAATTAGTATCTTCCTGAAGTGTTGCTAATAAAGTGGGTCAACAGAAGAAGTCAGCCACACTCTTACATACATCCATAACAGAACCATTCTTTACACCAGTGGTTCCCAACCTTGTTCCGCCGCTTGTGCAGGGAAAGCCCCTGGCGGGCCGGGCTGGTTTGTTTACCTGCCACGTCTGCAGGTCCCTCGGCCCGCGCCGCTTCCAGCAGTTCCCATTGGCCTGGAGCGGCGAACCGCGGCCACTGGGAGCTGCGATCAGCCAAACCTGCGGATGCGGCAGGTAAACAAACCGGCCCGGCCCACCAGGAGCTTTCCCTGCACAAGCGGCGGAACAAGTTTGGGAACCACTGCTTTATACAAATAAAAGAAAGTTCATCCTTCCTGGCAAATACATTGAGTTGCCACTCCCTATTTGTGACCTTTTTCTGTTATGTTGCTTATTTAAATATTGAAACATAATTTCTCTACGTGCAATTTACATGTCAGAACTATGTTTACAATCAGAACCTACTTAAACCTGAAATCATTCTATCCATTTTAGACTGATTATTTTATATATTTAAATTGTGCGTGTGGCTTTGTCTGTTCCTTTCCTTCCACTGCATGCTCAAAAACTAGTTTATAACACAGTTCTTTCTTTCCTTGACTTCAAAGGCAAAGAGTCTATTGATCTGGCATTTGCATGATATGATACTACTTTCCCCTTCCCATAATCCCACGTAGTGTAAAGAAATCACCCAGATTTACAACTTGTTAGCAATAGCCTGATGGACATTACAGTAGGGAGCCAGCTCTGCTACAGTTAAAATTAGGACCAGTTTTCTGTTTAAAGCTTGATTCTTAGGTCACATCTACACTACAATCTGTGGACAACACAAGATATGTCAGCATAAAGCTGTTGCTATTAGTATATTGCTCATGCGTGTGCACATTTGGCTGCTTGCGTCAGTGCTTCACGTACTTACCAGGAGTGCTTGTGTCACTCTTTGGCGCAATGCCTTTTGGGGGATTTTCGTAATATGCCATGGGGTAGAAATGAGTCACACTCTGGAAGCTAGGGGTCAAATTTTCATCATAGTACTTTTTATAAATCCCATAATGCCATCCCTATCTCACAATTTTTTTAAAATTGCCTTTTTTAAAAATCTCATAAACCTGTGCAGCACTTGTTCCTGTCTGCCTTCTCTGATAGACGCATGCAGCCTGCACAGTTCTGCACTACTGTCATGAACATTGCAAACACAGGATGAATGATTCACCAGGGTTCGTAGAGCTTCAGGAAGCACTGCAACAACATAGGACATGACAATTTCTTTGAGGACAGATTGCTAAGTGACATAATGAAAACCAGTTCAAGGTTGTTGCTGGTGTTCACAGAGCAGCTGCAGAAAGTGGAGTGCCTCTTCTGAGCCTAAGAAACAAGCACTGACTGGTGGGATTGCATCGTAATGCAGGTTTGGGATGATAATCAGCAGCTGCAGAACTTTCAGATGTCAAAAGCCACATTCTTGGATCCATGTGCTGAGCTCATGCCAGCCCCCCAATGCATAGGCACCAGACTGAGAGCTGCACTGATAGCAGAGAAGTGAGTGGTGGTCACACTGTGGAAGCTTGCAATGTCATCTTTGGAATTATAAAATCCACAGTGGCAGCTGTTGTCATGCAAGCGTGCAGGGCCATTAATTGTATCCTGCTATGCAGGACTGTGACTCTAGGCAATGTGCAGGACATGATGGATGGATTTACAGCTATGGAGTTCCCAAACTGCAATGGCAATAAGACAGCACACACATCCCTATTTTGACCCTAACCCACCTCACCACAGAGTACATAAATAGAAAGGGATATATTTCTATAGTTATTCAAGCATTGGTGGAAAACAAGGGATGCTTGTTACGGGCTGGTCAAGGAAGGTACATGATGCTCACATCTTTAACAACACAGGACTGTTCAGAAAGCTGCAAGCAAGGACCGTCTTTCCTGACCAGCAAATTACCACTGGTGATGTTGAAATGACAAGAGCGTCAGTGGCACTGGAACACTTTTTACAGTGGGGGTGCTGAAAGCCAGTGGTCCCCAAACTTTTTACTCTGCACCCCCCTCAACTCTGTCTGCACTCTTCTCTCCCCAGATCTGTTGCTCCAGGAAGGTGGGGGACATGGACGGGGTAAGGGGCACTGAGGCTGGAACCACAGTTGGGGCTGGGAGCAGAGCCCTGGGCATGGGTCCTGCAGCCGGGACACTGTGTGTGGGCCAGGAGCAGAGCCCCAGGCGCGGAGCCAGTGGGACCCTAGGTGGAGGGCCAGGAGCAGAGCATTGAGCATGGGGCTGGAGGCCGACAGGACCCCGGGCATGCAGGGCCAGCAGCACCGGGAACCTGGGAGTGGGGTCGGCAGCTGGGAACCCGCACAAAATCTGGGGGTGCTGCAGCACACTCCGTGCCCCTAGTTCCCGTGCCTATGACTAGCATTCCGGTGGGACCCAGCCTACCCCTTGCTTGTGAAGCCATACACTGGCCCCTTTGACAGCTCCAAGTAAAGATTCAACTACCAGCTCAGCAGGTGCATAATAACAGTTGAACATGCTTTTGGCAGATTAAAGGGATGATGGTGGTGTTTACTCACTAGATTAGATCTCAGTGAGAAAAATATCCCACTAGTTATAGCTGCCTGTTGTGTCCAGCATATCATCTGTGAGACAAAGGGGGAACAGTTGCCACTGGGATGGAGCGGCGGTCTGCTGACTTTGAATGGCTAGACACAAGGGCCATTAGAAGAGCTCAGCACAGAAATAAGCAGCTGAGGGAGGCCTTGAAAGAGCATTTGAATGGTCAGCCACAGAAATGTGACACAGACACTTACTGACACTTCAGCTTTGGAGCATGTCTGCACAACGCCACTGTCCACCTGTAGCCATGATGAGTATGGCCCACCAGAGGCAAGGAGGGAATTGTTTGATTGTGTAAAACAAAAAGTTCAGGCCCTATTTCCATGAGGTTGGGTACTGGGCAATGGCCCTGAACATGGGCACTATATTCCACAGGCAGTGGTAATTTTAGCTGATAACTCACTCCAGAGGGTAACATAGGAACAGCTGTGCTGGCAACCGAAAGCTGCCCAGGTCTGTATGCCATTAGCCTGTTTACCCCAATGGTGCTTGCTGAAGTCATTGCTGAGTGGAGTGGGAAAGTGTCTTACCACAAGCGAAAGAATAAAGGCAGCCTTCCCCAGAAACCTTTGGGATAGGTTTGCAGAGTATCTCCATAAAAATTTTGCGATCTCTCAGGATACAGGGCACATCCCTATGCACATAAACTGCGCTGCATGACTCGCTTTCCCCCCAAGCCCTACAGAGGAATGAAAAGAAGATAACTATTTCTGTTGGTTGTACCATGACCTCTTCTTGTATAAGTAGAACAATGAAAAGCAGATACTGTGTCCTGCTAACTTGAGGTTGATTGGGTGCTGTCTTCACATTTAAACTTTAAGGGAGAATGCATGCACATACCTACCAGAGATTCCTTCTCCTGGATCAGACTTGTTTATCTCAGCTGGCTGGACTGGCTAGACTGCAGTTGAGTCTCAAAAAGATCTTGGCCCATGGCATGCTGGACCCTCCTCTCCCCGCCATGTGTCTCTCCTCATCCACCTCTTCCTTGCTGTTCATGTCAAGGAGTGGTGTCTTGGGCTCCACCAAGGTATCCCTGGTAGTCTGTGGGATGCTAGTGGGTCTTTGCCAAGTATGGCATGCAGCTCATTGTAAAAGCAGTATTTTCCCTGCACCAGATCTACTGTTGGTCTCCTTGGCCTTGTGGTATGGCTGCTGCAGTTCCTTTGCTTTCATGTGGCACTTCTGCTGATTCCTGTTGTACCCTTTTGTTAGGGTCAACATAGGTCCTTCAGTGTTTACACTCACATTATATGTTGATCACAATTCAACGCTGTTTGGGGAGGTGGTGTCACTGAATCCTTATAATGGGGCACTTACATTGGTGGGAGGCAAATTTGAATGCAGACACATGCATAAAAAGGTTGACACAAAGGCGACTTCTGTCACCCTAATTGTAGTTTAAACCAGGCCTAAGAGCTCTAAAATCCACACGATTACTCAGATTGCCTTCAAATTTTGTGTACCTCATTGACGCACAGGGTTTGATCAGTAATCCAAATTTGAAGCCATATGATGAACAAGCGGTTCCAGAGGTACAGCCCCCCACAAACAGGTTTTTCTAAAGCTGATATGTTTTGGCAGTGATTTTTTTGCACAGAGAGATCAAACCAGTGTTGAGATCATCGCTCCAGGGTCTCAAATGCTTGAGAGTTATTCCAGAGAGCATGCACCTATTAGCCCTTTGGGGGCAATCAAATTAAAACACTGGCAAAGAGATTTTGGCTTTTCAGTTAGGTGTGCTGCTGAGCACCGCTAAGGCTCACATGGCAAGAGGATTACACTGAGCTTGTACGGACAGAGGAGCCAACACAGTTCGTAGCCTTGAACATTTCATACCGGCCAGATAGCTCAAGGGGTTAAGTAGAAGTGCTTTGAACCTGACTTTTTTGGGGGAAACCACTGAGCATTCTTAAGTACTTACTGTTGTCTCTCTGCTGAGAAGTAGCAGATTTCAAGGCCTTGCAGCTTGGTTTCCCCTTCTTGTTCAACCTATCCAGTGGTTTTATAATACTTACAAACCCAAACATCTAAAATTGTCTTTTTGACAGTGTAAATCTCTCCTCACTAGCTGTGTGCCTGAGGTAGGTCACATCTTTTTGAAATAGCTTACATTTATTTCAGTTCAGTTTCAGTTTAGCACCCTTAATCTTATCAAAGACCATTTGTACATGTATCAATTCCTGCTCAGAAAAGTCTCAGCATGCATCAGGATATCATCCAGGTATAAGACAGGTTGAGACAGGTATGCCATACAATACCCTTCCATAAGCCACTCAAAGGTGGCAGGGTGTTAAACAAGCCAAAAACCATTAATTTAAGTAATCACAGTATTTCTCCAGATGCAAAAGTAGTCTTTCCCCTGTCCTTTGGATCCACTTCTACTTGCCAATACCTAGTTTTAAGATCTGTTGCGGAAAACTAAAGTATCTGCTGCTAATAATAGAAAAGAATCCTTCTAAATAACTTAATTCAATTTTCTATAGTCTACACAGAATATGGAACTCTGACCATTTTTTCCTGATGTCTGAGGCCCAAGGACTGGCTGAAGAATCATTTATTTATACATTCCTAATACAATCCCTCTATGGTTTGTAAAGCTCTTTGAGTGTAGAGCACTGTGCTGGAACAACTCCAGAAGGAAGTCTTGGAGTTCACCTTCAAAACTTCTCCACGCCCCCGCTCCCCAATCCCTTTAAAATTTTTCTGTTTTCTTTTGTCAGTATTTACTAGATGCAATGGCATGTATTTTGTGGTTCCCTTTTTACCATTTTTGTTCATACAAAACACTCAACCTGCTAATAGTTCTCACTGTCAACCTTATGCTCCTCCCATTGGATCTCTGTAGCAGCTTTTCTCCCCAGGTCTCTGTTCTCCTCCTCAGGCAGTTTTCACTTGTCCCTCTTTGACTCTGTTGTCAGGCTACTCTGATCTACTCTTCATGACTTCCTTCAAAGCCCTCTCCTCTAAGGCCTCAGCATGCTCTTTTAAGTCTAATTGTGGGTCAAGTGATCAATCACAAATGCACTGGCCTCTTCCTTCTTAAAGGGCCAGTACTATCTTATGACAACACCTTTCCTGGAATTTATTACATAGTTATTAGTCATTATGACGCCATCCATTATCTCAGTTGCCCAGACCTCTTGTTCCAGTTCTTGAGGTCCAATTTTTAAACCTAATTTTCCACATTTTTTGGATGAGTGCATGTTCTTCAGTCATTGTCTCCATGTGAGACCAATAAGGCTGTTTATTCAGGGTCTTCCAGACCTTAGCATTTTAGTATACCTAGTTTAATAACTGTTACATTTGAGTCAGTGTCCACAATTCCTGTACATTGCACATTTTCTATTAATCTCTTCAATAGTCTTATACTTATTACTGATTTCAGAATGGTAGCCATGTTAGTCTGTATCAGCAAAAAGAACGAGGAGTACTTGTGGCACCTTAGAGACTAATAAATTTATTTGAGCAAAAGCTTTCGTGGGCTAAAGCCCACTTCATCAGATGCATGCAGTGGAAAACACAGTAGGAAGATATATATAGAGAGAGAACAGGAAAAAATGGGTGTTGCCATACCAAATCTAACAAGACTCATCCATTAAGGTGGGCTATTATCAGCAGGAGAAAAAAACTTTTGTAGTGATAATCAGGATGGCCCATTTCAAACAGTTGACAAGAAGGTGTGAGTAACAAAGTTGGGGAAAAATTAGCATGGGGAAATAGTTTTTAGTTTGTGTAATGACTCATCCATTCCCAGTCTTTATTCAAGCCTAATTTAATGGTGTCCAGTTTGCAAATTAATTCCAGTTCTGCAGTTTCTCGTTGGAGTCTGTTTTTGAAGTTTTTTTGTTGAATAATTGCAACTTTTAGGTCTGTAATTGTGTGTCCAGGGAGGCTGAAGTGTTCTCCGGCTGGTTTTTGAATGTTATAATTCTTGACGTCTGATTTGTGTCCATTTATTCTTTTGCGTAGAGACTGTCCAGTTTGGCCAAGGTACATGGCAGAGGGGCATTATTTTTATATGTATTTTCCACTGCATGCATCTGATGAAGTGGGCTTTAGCCCACGAAAGCTTATGCTCAAATAAATTTGTTAGTCTCTAAGGTACCACAAGTACTCCCCGATCTTTATACTTATTACTGTTATTCAACTGACCAGATCTAAAAAAAGCCAAAAACAAAAAACC
Source organism: Natator depressus (assembly GCF_965152275.1). Taxonomy (NCBI): domain Eukaryota; kingdom Metazoa; phylum Chordata; order Testudines; family Cheloniidae; genus Natator; species Natator depressus. Next base: position 23,616,421 of record NC_134249.1, on the reverse strand, counting down.
CTCAACTAGTAAAGCTACTTCTTGTATCACCAACCTTTGCCCCTTCAGCTTGGTGTCAGCCTGTTTTCCCAAACTGGGTGAGGAACTTTCCTTACAAACTTCTGACACTCCGTCCTGGCTTGCCTTGCATTTATAACACTCCTTTTTGGGGCAAATCTTTTTCAAACTTACAAGAATTATTTCCTTTATTTTTTGTTATTGTCAGTCTTTGTTAACAATTTTTATATAAAACTGCCTTATGCCAGCATATCTATTCTTGTACCGGAAGGGGTATAACTATGTCAGTACAAGTTACCTTTATACCAGTATGACTGTGTCCACTCTAGAGCCTTTATCAATGTAATAATTTCAGTAAAAAAATCACAATCCTAACTGAAATAGTTATTCTGGTAAAACTTTCAAGTGTAAAGCAGGCCTAATTGTTCAAAATGTCATGACTCAAATTAAAATCCTCCTTTTCATCAAGCATGTTAAATACAGATTTGTACTTACAAGGCTCATGTCAGACAGTTTCCGTCATTCTCACTAGCAACTGCTTTCTTTTCTGCTTGGCTGTTGCTTGGAAGGACTTCAGTGCTGTAGCAGATATCACCGCTAAACAGTGTCCTTGGTTTCCTTTTGGTGATCTTAATTAGCAAGAGCATGTCAAGTTAAGCATCAATAAAATGGACCATTTCCAGTTTGTCCCCCTACTATCTAGATTTGCCAGACAACAATCTCATATGGCCCTCTGCCAGTTAAGGTGGGATCTCTTGTTCCCTTCTCCTTGTAGTCCTGGCCAGATTAGGTTGATGGCTGGCTCCAAATTGCTTCAGACATCTCTTGATAACTCAGTCTTTTTCTGGAGCATCATCAGATCTGGTACACTCAAGTTAGCTATCAAAAACACCCCTCTCTTCATCTCCCGCATCATTTATTTGAGATATGATATTAAAGTTAGACTAATAAGCCTCCCAGGAAGTTTTCCCTTCAGTGGTCACTATTGTATTTTTTATGTTGGCTTTTGTATTACTTGAACTGGGACTGTCTGATCCCTCCTAGCTGGGCTACCTTGGTGTACAAATGGGGTTGAAAAGTTTATATATGTCCTATCTTGTTCAAGTGCTCTGGCTGGTGTGATTCCTCATCCCCCAGCATCTGTTTTCCACAATGGTCTGCAACCCTTGGCGTTTCTTCTCTAATTTTTCAGCTCTTTAATTCCTTGCTGCAGCTCATCTCTTACTCTAACGAGTTCCAAGTTGGCCAGAGCTTTCTGGGTATTTCCATATCTTGGAAATGTATTTAGTCCACAGTAAACAAGTTGCCCATCACCTCTTTTATCCTGCTTGCCAGTCTTGACTGGGCATGCTGTAGATGGGTTTCAAAATCTGTCCAGACCCTTTGTAATTTTTGATCCAGCAGAATTTTTATTTTAAACTGAATGGATCTCATCTCTGCCTTCACTTCCTTCTAAAAAAACCTCCAGATTCTGTTTTATTTTCTTCCTCAGGTCTTGTTATTCCTTGTGGCCTGCTTATATATTGCCTCTTGGACAGCTTTGATTTCTGCGACTTCCTCTGCAATTTGTTGCATTTTGGTTCAACAGAAATCCCTGCTCACAATTTCTTTCTTCTTGGAAATTCTACCGTTTCCAAAACCAGTGTTGCCTCTTCAGATGGGTTTTTCCAGTCCCTGTACATGGGGGGTATTTTGTACCTATCGGAGGCTGGGGGAATTCGTCAGTCCTTATTTATGAGATGATGATTCTCTGTTTGGAGAAGAAGGTTCAATCCCTATATATGGGAAGTACAGTCTACTAGGGAGGGACAAACCACTATTCACTGGGCATTTTAGTGGGGACTGGTGCTGGCCCTCATTTACAGGGTCTTTAAGATGCGGGGCGGGGAGGGGGAGTCTCAGCCCCTATTTATGTTGTGTTATGGAGGGACTCTGAACCATATTTACAGGGCATTTGTGGGCCTGGCCCCTTTTTGTGGGGTATTTGAGGGAATGTCCAGATCCCATTTACAGGGTATTCGTGGGTCCGGATGAGGGGCAGTCTCAACCTCCATTTCAGGATGTCCTGGTGGGGGCATCCCAGCCACCGTTACAAGGTGTGCTAGAAGAGGAGCCCGGCTTCTGTTTATGGGATGCTCTAGGGCAGTGTTTCTCAAAGACTAGTCTGTGAACCTGCACTGGTCCCTGAGATTTTCCTGGCAACAGTTTAGGAAGGCTGCAAGCCAGTCCCTGGTATCAGGTTGAGAAACTGGTCTAGGGGAGGGTCGCTGCCAGGAGCCGAAAGGTGGTGGTGGTCCTGGCCCCGTCTATGGAGTATGGGGAGGTAGGTCGGGTTATGTGGTGTCTTGGGGGGAGGTATCCCGGTCCCTCTTTATGAGTCTCTGGCAGGGCCCTCTGAAGGGGACGCCCCATGTTTAAGTTGGGGGGGGGCAGGTTCCTGTTTCCCCTCAGAAAACGTTGAATGCGGTTGAACGCTGCGCGCGCTCTTGCTCCGCGTTGCTATGACAACACGGGCGCGGCGGCGAGCCAGGCCGCCGAGTCCGCGCGCTGCCCCTCCGGGCCGGGCTGAGGCCGTACTACAGCTCCCAGCAGCCTTTGCGCCGCTCTGTGACTCTGCCTGGGCGACCCTGGCGCTGGCTGGGATGGAGTGAGTCTGAGGGGCAGGCGGAGGAGAGAGCACAGCCCACCGAGCTCCTCCACCCCCGCCCCGGGCCCATGCGGCCCCCCAGAGACCATGGGATCCAGGATCAAGTGAGTGCCCGGGGGAGCCCCTCAGCCCAGCTGCTGGGTCTCTCAAGGCAGTGCAGGGGAGAATGGGGGAGCCCCTCAGCCCAGCCTGCAGGCCCAAAGAGAGGGCGGGGGGGAGCCCCCCTGCCTAGCCTGCAGGCCCCAGGATAGGGGAGAGGAGGGCAAAGGGGGAAGCCTCCTTGCCCAGCTCGCAGGGCCTAGGGGAGGGGAGCTTCCTCCATCACCACATACCCTTTGTGCCCTGCCTGAAGGATGGCCCCTTCCCTGCCGGGCTCAGAATGGTGGGTGTGTAGGGCCAGGCACTGAGGACGGGGGGAGAAATCTGTCCGTTTGCAGGCCTGGGGGACAGGGCTGTCTGGGTGGGGGATGCCCTCAGGGGGGCAGCCCTCGCTGTTCAGGTGCTGGGATGAAGGGGGTAGCTGGTGACAAGAGGCCTCTATCCTCCTTGCTTAGGGTGGGTGTCTCTAGTCAAGGCTTGAGGGAAGGATTGAGCCCTCAGCCAGCAGGCCTAGAAAAATGAGAGGAGTGAGTATGGATAAAGTGGGGGAGGGGACTTTAAGGGAAGGGGGGATCGAGGTTGTGGGGAGTAATGGGTTGAAACTGCTGCTATCTCTCCTCTGCATACAGCAGATCCCATTAAGATGGGGGCCCTGCCAGAGGTGCTAGCTGGGTAAGCCATGCTTTCATATTCAGGGTTGTCAGATTAAAACAGCCAAGAATGTGACTGCATTGAGATTTTTAGAAAAGTTAAGTTCATAAATGTCTGAGAACCAGATCTGTGCATGAGAAACCTGTTTTCATCCAGAGGCTGCTGATATATTTGTGTACAGTAATATTGGTGAATGGGGCTGATCAGGTGGTTCTGTTTTTACTCTGCAGAGCACTCTGGGCGATTGCTGTTCCTCTCTCAGGGCGCTTTCCTGTTCAGTTGCATAGGGTTCTAATTTGCCATTCCTCTTGTTTAGCATGTGCAAACATCAGGTAGCAGATACAGACTGGTCAGCTATTTTTGATCTATGGGCAGCTAGGAGGTTGTACCCATTCTTGTGGATACATATTGCAATTTTCATCCATGTTTCTGTTATGTCAAGATTAGGTACTGCAATATGTTCTACATAGGACTGCATGTTAAATATATTCAGAAACTTCAGCTGGTACAGAGTTTGGTGACTTGCTTAAGTGAGGTTTCCTTCTGCATGCATATTGAACCTGTGCTCTACAAGCCTCTCTGACTGCACATTGATTTCTGGGTTGATTTTAAGATTTCGTTTTTGATTTATAATGGGTTAGCACCTACTTGTCTAAAGGAAATATTGTTGGATTTGCAGTAAGCACAGGTGTCTGAACTGTGACCCCACTGATACGAGAGAAGGGTGGATAACAGCACATTCTGTTATGACCTTATGGCCTTTGGGACTCCCAGACCAAGTGGGAAAGCAACAACTCAAGTTTGTCAGTATTCAAGGTGTCCTGCAAGGCCCACTTCTCCCTCACCCATAAGGAGATGTAGGTGAGGGGTATGGCTGGGTATTGATGGTATAGTACTCTGGGGAAATTTTCTGGGGAGGTTAATACTGTATTTAGCTAATATTGTTGCTGGATGAATTGATTTGATGGGGGTAATTGAGAGGTCTCTTTACTGTATTTTACAAAAATTGTCAAGGGTGCCCAAATAAAATAAAGAGAAACTTTAAAAATGGTCTTAAAATGAATGCAGAATGAAGGAATCTCCATCCAAATGCAGGAGACTTGGTAAGTCTGGTTGCAACACAGCAGGCTGTATAAGTCACCCAAAGATTTTTTGTTAAACATACTCACTGAAGTAGCGTTCACCTTTTGCATTGCTAGAGAAACTAACCTTGTTAATCAGCCAACAGGGATTGTTGTTTCTGCACAGTTTTGCAAGTCCTCTTTTCTGTTTACGTTTCCACAGATTTATTACCAGTTCTCTGCAGAAAAAATAAGTTAATTGAAGTACCTTACAAATTGCTACCATCCTTCAAAAGTGTTCAGCTTCTTTTTTTTTTTGAAAATCTAAAGTAGCTCCAACTCCTACCTCAGTTTCTTTTTCTTCTCTCTACCTGCCCATTCCCCATCTTCTTCCCAGTAGATCTTTCCTCACAAAGGAAAACAGATTAGTTGTTTATTAAATTAGTGGGAATGTTTGCAGACAATTTTCTATGGGTGTCTTTAATTTTCTGAAATGGAAACATGTCTCTGTTCAGGATCTCTGTTTGGTTTGAGTTGTGAGCATCTCTTTTGAAAGCATTTTATGTCAGGAGGATGTAATTGAAGATACTTTACCTGCAAGGAAACAGCCAGTGATGTACTCATTTCTTTTCTAGGATCTGAAATTAACTAAACAAAAAAGAAAATTAATTGATTGTGTCAGATGGCAGTTTTGGATTTCCTGCCCACATGTGCAGTATTGCTTTAGGAAAATGGTGAGGATTTTTAGGCTTTGGTTTGGATAGTTCTTGATTGTGAAGTGAAAAAGGATGTAAAGTAGTTCTTTTGAGTTTACTACTAGTTAGACATTAAAACTTGTATGTTCAGACTTATAGTGGTAAATAATTGGCTTTCTATATAAAGTTCAATAGAAAGCGTAGGATTTGGGTGAAAGAGGAGCAAATTAAATATAGCTGGAGTAATGATGTGTTGTACCTGAATAGCACAGGAGCAGACAGTTTGCACGGAATAGTGTGTAATTTTTGTGTAACCAGTGGATGGAACAAGGAGGAATGTGACAGAGACCAATAAATGTTCAATGGACTGTAAGCTAGCAGGAATGTTATTCAGCAAGAAACAGAAATGGTTCCCAAACCATGCAGGAACAAGGTATTTAGGAAACAATTACTTTACTAAATGAAATAAACTTGCACTAGAGTTATTTTTTGTCTGACCTGAAAATTCCAGGGCATAAAGTTGGTAGAGAGGCTAGAAGCAATAGGAAGTAATATGGGACACTGTAGGTGGGTAGATGCAAAATGTTCTACAATAGCAAAAGACAGTGCTGAGTGAGATGAAAGACTAAAAGAGAAACTGAAGTCTAACTAGTTCCATATCCTGTTGCAGAGTAACAGCCGTGTTAGTCTGTATTCGCAAAAAGAAAAGGAGTACTTGTGGCACCTTAGAGACTAACCAATTTATTTGAGCATGAGCTTTTGTGAGCTACAGCTCACTTCATCGGATGCATACTGTGGAAACTGCAGAAGACATTATATACACACAGAGACCATGAAACAATACCTCCTCCCACCCCACTCTCCTGCTTCAGGGGATACCATCACAGGGCCTAATAACATCAGCCACACTATCAGAGGCTCATTCACCTGCACATCCACCAATGTGATATATGCCATCATGTGCCAGCAATGCCCCTCTGCCATGTACATTGGTCAAACTGGACAGTCTCTACGTAAAAGAATAAATGGACACAAATCAGATGTCAAGAATTATAACATTCATAAACCAGTCGGAGAACACTTCAATCTCTCTGGTCACGCAATCACAGACATGAAGGTCGCTATCTTACAACAAAAAAAACTTCAAATCCAGACTCCAGCGAGAAACTGCTGAATTGGAATTCATTTGCAAATTGGATACTATTAATTTAGGCTTAAATAGAGACTGGGAGTGGCTAAGTCATTATGCAAGGTAGCCTATTTCCCCTTGTTTTTTCCTACCCCTCTCCCCTCCCCCCCCAGACGTTCTGGTTAAACTTGGATTTATGCTGGAAATGGCCCACCTTGATTGTCATGCACATTGTGGGGAGAGTGGTCAGTTTGGATGAACTATTGCCAGCAGGAGAGTGAGTTTGTGTGTGTTTTGGGGGGGGGGGTGAGAAAACCTGGATTTGTGCTGGAAATGGCCCACCTTGATTATCATGCACATTGTAGGGAGAGTGGTCACTTTGGATAAGCTATTACCAGCAGGAGAGTGAGTTTGTGTGTGTGTGTTTTTTGGAGGAAAAAAAAGGGGGGGGAGGGTGAGAGAACCTGTATTTGTACTGAAAATGGCCCACCTTGATTTTCATGCACGTTGTAAGGAGAGTGGTCACTTTGGATAGGCTATTACCAGCAGGAGAGTGAGTTTGTGTGTGTGGTTTTTGGAGGGGGGTGAGGGGGTGAGAGAACCTGGATTTGTGCAGGAAATGGCCCACCTTGATTATCATACACATTGTAGGGAGAGTGGTCACTTTGGATAAGCTATTACCAGCAGGAGAGTGAGTTTGTGTGGGGGGGGGGCGGAGGGTGAGAAAACCTGGATTTGTGCTGGAAATGGCCCAACTTGATGATCACTTTAGATAAGCTATTACCAGCAGGAGAGTGGGGTGGGAGGAGGTATTGTTTCATGGTCTCTGTGTGTATATAATGTCTTCTGCAGTTTCCACAGTATGCATCCGATGAAGTGAGCTGTAGCTCACGAAAGCTCATGCTCAAATAAATTGGTTAGTCTCTAAGGTGCCACAAGTACTCCTTTTCTTTTTGCATATCCTGTTGATATCCCTCAAAATAAGTATGCAGGTAAGAGAACCTTTTTAAAGAGAATCAGTTCAGGGGTTTTAAGTGCTTTGACCTTGACCCTGATCCTAAATTGCAGAATCACCATGGCAGGTTGCTTCTTTGTAAGCAGCTTTCTTTTACATGTTGGTGGGAACCAATGCATGGACTGTTATGAATGGACAAATTGGAGGTTTACATCCGTTAATTCAAATAAAAATTTGTGATAAAATACAGTACTGTATCATGATATTTGAAACATGATGTCCTGATGTAATTGTTGTTTTTCAGCATAAATGATTGAGCTGTAAGAGGGTGACTTAATGAACATTTGGAGAAAATTAATTGGAATCAACTATTGTCCAAATATGTCCTCTAGAAAAGTAACTTATGTACAACAGGATACAATAATGAAATAAACTTATCTATGAAAGTGTCAACAACTAATGCCTTCAGAAGTAAAAGCATGGGAGAGGGTGTGATAAACGGAATTAAATGGAATTAGACTTTTTGTGAAAACTGGCCTTAAATAACTCAGAACATTTAACAGTCAAAGATTCTTAATGCTTTGCTTTAGAACTATTTTTGGTTATGAAGAATTTTAGAAGTTAGTGAAATTGCTTATAATGGATTTTAGTGGATCCTGGAGTCAAAATCTGGTACCTGAGTGAGTATCATAGATAGGAATGCTAATTAAAAATAAATGAAAATGCAGTGGTACACTACTAGTAAACAGTCAATAATTTGTGTGGGCACCTCTGACCATGTGGAGCTAAGAAGCCAATTATTAAAATATTTGGCACTTACATAGCTCTTGTCATCAGTATTAACTTATTTTCATGACCCCTTGGTTTAGGTAGCTAAGTACTATTCCTTTTTTTACAGAAGGGGCAACTGAAGTGTAGATGTTAAATGACTTGTGGCAGGCTCCAGAGGGAGTCAGTATCAGATCCTAATAATCTTCTCTCCTTTTCAAAGTTAAAATGTTCCTTCCCAGTATGAGCTTGGGTGCACTGAAGTTGCCATAAGGACATGTTGCCTATAAGAATTTATAATAGTTGTGGAATGTTAGAGTTCTGGACTAAGAATTTTGATCATATCCTTGAATTACAATTGTTCAGTGTAATGCATGATAAAATAAATGAATTAAAGTTGATCTAAATTTTCCAGAAGCAGGGATTTAATATCCATAAGTGTTAGCCTAAAGATTTTTTCTTAGTTGTTTTGGTTGTTGCAGTTAAGACTGGGTAATAAAGGCCAAGGGAATGTTACAAGGCCTTTAATATCTGGCCAAAGAGACAGGAGATTAAATTTGAACATATGCTTTATCAGAAAGTCAAGGTGGGTGAGGTAATATCTTTTATTGGACCAATTTTTGTTGGTGAGAGAGACAAGTTCTTGAGCTTTCAGTTATTTTGTATCTGCTTTTACAAAATAAGAAAGTTATTCAATTCCTAAACCAAATGTGTCATGGGAGGTGAAGCAGTAGGTGTAGATGTAACAACCTATTGTATTGAAAGGATGTATGGAAGTGGGAATGGGGAGGATGGCTCAGATGAGATGCATCTGATGGTGCTGCAGTAAGTGATAATAGCTGCTGAAGCATTGACAAATACTTATCAATCTTTCTTAGTTCAGGAGAAATTTTCTGAGGACTCAATGTGGTTAGTGTAATGTAATTCAAATGAAGGTCCAGAGACTTAGCAGGAAATTACACTGCAATTTGATAGTGGTTGTGGTGACAATGTGTGTGTGAAAGAGGAAGATGTAATCAAGACATTTATAAATTGGGTCATTTTCAAACTCCTATTTATATAGAGGGGAAGAGAGGTTGGTCCAAAAGGAAGAGTAGATGATGAGAGATGTAAGTGGGGCAAAACCTATAAAGGAAGCAGTTGGCCAAACCTTTTGATATGCATGCTGTATGGTGGGGATGTCCACTGTCCAGGGGCAATATCCAGGGGAGAAATCAACCTCACCATGCTCAGGATACAAGGATTCCCGTGAGGGTCTTATCCCTGGACTTTGTTTCTGTATCAGCCTTTGAGTAGGAGCTGTGTGATAAATTCGAAGCCCCCATCCCTACCCCAACCCTCCTCTTGCTGCTGTGAGGAAGAAGGAGCTTCTCTCTCCCCCACTCAGTCTCTTGTGTTCTGTGGGAGTGGATGGAGGGTCTCTACTACTTTAACCTTAACTAGTTGCCTGTAAGTTGCTGTGATGAGGGTAAGATTCTTCCTTACCCTTCCACCAGCATCTGTTGTTTGAGACAGTTGTAACTCCAGTGCCTCTCCTACAACTCCTAGCTTTCCTTAGCATCAGCAGAAATTGCTCAGTTTTTTGTCATTATTACTTTTGCCTTCATGGTTCCAAATAACAATGATGAAAAATGCTCATTTTTCACTCTGTTGTGGCTTGCTTATCTGCTGACTTTGGATGGCAGCTTGATATCAGCTTGTACTCAGCTCATGTTTGGAAGAGTGCCTTCATAACTGAAAGGGCTAGATATGTAATTTAAAAAAAGTTGAAGGCTTAGGTTCTGCAGAAGCTTTTGGGAAAGAATCGTACTTGCGACGGGCATGTGGGTTTCCCAAGCTCTGATCATAATGAAAATGCAAAAAATTGTAATCATTTGTCTGTTGGCAGAGGCAAGAAGGATTTAATGCCACCAAGGAAATGGATGAGTACAATTTTTCAGGGCTGTTCTATGCTTTACATTACTTTTAAATTTACAATTCTGTTGTTGAGATATTTAAAAATAAAATAGTTTGCTTGCTGGGTTGCAAGCAATGTTGGAATTTTTCCCTTTTGGCTGGATAGCAGTAATTGGCAAACACGGATTCTAGAGTCCTGCAGGTGTCCAACAGCAAAGCAAAAAAAGTTAATGTCAAACTCCACTGAACACAAAACAAATCAATATTTTTTACTTCTAAAGTGTCTTTCATCAAGAATTTTAAAGCACCTTCCAATTATATTTACAATTATCTCCTTACAGAAAGAATCAGTGTAAGCTGATACTATGCCTATTTCATACATGGGCAAAGCGAGGCATTTAGAGGCAAGGTGATTTGTTCAAGGTCATCACCAGTAAGTGATATGGCCAGGAGCAGAACCCGGGAGTCCTAACCTCTCAGTTCCCTCCTCTAACTAATAGACCAGTAAATAGGGTAGACTATGCAGCATGAAAATAACTTTTTACCTGGGCATGCACTTCAGTTATATTTTAGATAAATATACAGTAATGAGGCATTGAGTGAAGAATTACAAAGAGGAAATATCTGCAAAATGATCAGTAGCTGCAGCAAACTGACATGAAAGGGATTTGAAAGTTGCCAAAAATCCTGTAAGCTTTCAGCCCATATGCAGCTGCAGGAAAGAAGGCACACTGGATGTCTGGTTTCCTTGATCTGGAAATACACTATAAATAAATAAAAGGAGGTGGTAGTACTGATAAAATACTGGTTAGGCTTCATGCAGAGCATTTCATACAGTGGTGCAGGTCACAGTGTGCTGGAATGAATGTAGTTACTCTGAAAGGGGTTTAGTGTAAAGCAGCCTGAATGCTACCAAGTCTCAGCAGATTTTACTAATAAGGAATGTTTTACTCTCATTACTGTAGTTGTTACTCCTTTGAAAAGAGGAAAGTTATCCACATTTCATTGTCATGTCCATCCTAAACTGTTGCATAGCATTGCTTTGTGCTGTAAAATCCATGTTGCATTCTATTCCAGAGGTGACTGCATTTCAATGATGTGTGAAAAGATTCCTATCTATGTCATTTGCTCTGAGACCATTAACATGAAGAGCACTATACAAATGAGGCCTAATATCATTCTAGACCAGTGGTTTTCAACCTGTGGTCTGCGGATCCCTGGGGGTCCACAGGCTACATATATCTAAGATTTCCAAAAGGATCCGCACCTCCATTCGCAAATGAAAAAGGTTGAAAACCACTGTTCTTGAGAGAAAACACCAGGCAGTATAAAGGAAATGCATATATTGATAAAAAGTTAAATTTCTATATTTCACTTGACTTTAAAGTCTGTGGGTGAACTTTCCAATGAGCCTAAGGGAATTAGGCATCCAAATCCTGTTGAATTTCAATTGGAGTTGGATGCCTAACTGTATTAGGCTTCTTTGAAAATTCTATTTTTAGATTAAATAGACTATTTCCCAGTGTTATTTATCATGTACAGTAGTGTCTAAGGCCAACCCAGAATGGGCCCCCCATTGTGCTCGGCACTGTACAAACACAAAGTAGCAGATGGTCCTTGCCCTGAAGAATTTATTATCTAAATGGACAAGACAGCCGCAGGTTTGGAGAAGCGGTATAACACAAACAGAGTGAACAATGTGATGGCAGCAAACATCATGTTAGTTCCACATTTTTTGTTTTGGGTTTGTTTATGTGTGTTTGTACTTAAGGAGGAGATAAGGTAAATGGAAAGAAAAGGGAAGAAGGGTGGGGCACAGGAGAAGGGGGATAAGAGGCATGTGTGGAGTAAAGATGGACTCAAGAGACTGAAGGAGAGGGAGGGAGAGAATTGGACCAAACAACCAATCAGCACAGGATAGAGACAGTCCAATAAACACTGTAGAAAGTTCTATACGGGTACATCTACACTGAAAAAAACCAACCAACCCAAAAAAACAAAAATCCCAAAAACCAGTGGCAGTGAATCTCAGAGCCTGGGTCAACTGACTTGAGTTTGTGGGCTTGTGCTGCAGGGCTAAAAATAGCTGTGTAGACATTTTGGCTCTGGCTGGAGTCCTGGCTCTGAGACCCCTGGGTCTCTGAGTATGGGCTTCAGCCCAATTTGGAATTTTTAGCCCCATAGTGTGAGCCCGAGTCAGTTGATGCAGGGTTGGAGACTTGCTGCTGTGGGTCTCCTTATGCAATGTAGACATATCCTGAATGTCCAGAGGGTCCTTGCTTCTGCTTCTACCAGTTGGAGTCTCTGCTTGACTTCTTTCTGCACGTTTATCCCAAGGCCTCATTGCGGGGGTGGGGGAGGTGAGGCACCACCTGGGTCTTAGTGCCCCCAGAGTAAAGGTGGTCTCTTCCCTGCACATTTGTGGGTCCAGGGGTCTGTGAGAGGAAGGGGTGGCCCTGGCTGGGCCCCATTGTACCGTTTCCCCCCATTGCTGCAGTCCCTGCTTTGGCTGCTTCTACTCTTTCTGACAGGAGTTTCTCTGACTGGCTCCTCTCTGTAGTTTTTCCCCAAGGCCACATGGCCAGGCGGGAGGGAAGGCATCTATGTCCTCTTGGGCTACCTGTCCTAATGGTTTTTTTTTTTTTTTTATCAGCAGAAAAAATGTTATATCAGTAAGCAAACTAATAGAATTCAAATAATGATATTAAATAACTCCCAGAGTCCAGAAGAATTTGTATACTTTCTAAATTTCTAACTTCAGTGGGAAGAATCTCATCTGGTTTCTTTTTGCATAAATCTTCATTTGCAATTGGCATAGCTCAGAATTTTGCCTTTAAAAGGTGCATAAATACATTATTTTAAAGATAAAGTTAATTTTCTCTTGGAGTGAGTTGTCTCAAGAATAGCTCTTTCCCTGCATGAAATTTGTTTTAAGCAAATCTTAACACCCATCCTTAGAAAACATCAGAGTATGTTAATATGGGTATTACAAGACTCTACTTTTCTAAAATTTACTGCAATTCCTTCTTCAAACTGAACAATAGTCAAAGTCAATGAACCAAGTGAGTTTTGTGTTGCTGTGTCCTTGATATTTCTAATCATATTTGTGTTCTTACTTGCTAATTCATAAAGTTTTGTAATCAATCTTGGTTCTCCCAATACTTAATACAAACTAGTGAAGGTCTACTGTATTCTTGATCTGGCAAACTTTCTGTTTACTAAAAGCATGGGTAGAGTCTGGACTCAATGAGCACCTGGCATCAGATGAGTGTAGTTTTAAACAATAAGCGATGCACAGTAGTGTCTGCCAAATGTGCATATAGCATGTTTACGTTATATTTGGTAAGTTCCTCTGTGAACTATGTGAAGTCATGGAAGCACTTGTTCCCTTAACTCCACAAAAAGTTATAAAATGTTCAGCAAGTCCCAATAATGATTTCATTCTCCTGCTGAGGTGTTAGCTTGTTGAGGGTTAGAATGTGCTCTTTGATACTAACTTTCTGACTTGGCAAAACTACTTTAATTTCACTGTTCACAGAAATAAATGGACGCTTGTCATGGAATGTTAAAAAGTAAAATTTAATGCTGCTTTGTCTGAAAGTATCAATGTATAGTACTTATTTGCCAGCTGTGTAAAGCAATGTTTTCACCAAAAGACTTAAACATAGCCCTTTAAAATAGCAAAAACTCTGTTGGTATTATATTATAAAATGTCAAATATTTTTTACAGTTACAGTATAAACTTTAATTAAGGAAACGTGCTAAAAATAAAGGTAGGAATAAGCAAGGTAAGATAATACCGCAGCAGTATATGTCAAAGGGGAATGAAATATTACCATGTGAAATGGATAATGGAATCTCATGTTGTTGTTCATCCTACATCCTCAGCCTATTCTGTAGCTAACAATCTTTTAATTTGGAGCATACTCTAACAGAGACCCCTAGTTGCAATAGTCATGCAATTTTTTTTGCAAATATTTATACTCCCTTGTCAGCTTTAAATTTCTCATAAACTTATTAATATAGATTAAAAACAGAAGGTGGCTGCTAAAATGGAAATCAATCTGGGACTAATGGCATGTTGCATTTAAGAAAACTGAATTCTGAACAATGCTGTCAGTGCCAAATGGCACGATAAGATCGTAAATATAGTGCCCGACAGAACTGTAAATATAGCACAATTGCAGTCCATTTTTGATCCTGGTTTGTTTTTTTGTGATTTTTTGTAACTAATTTTCATAAAGAAATAAATACAAGAAAGGTAAACATTTTACAGCTTGTATATGTTACCGAATACTGCACATCTCACAGGATATTGAATAAAATCATGCAACTTTATAACTTGTCAAAGCTGTAAGACCAGACAATACAAAATCAGACAATATTACACAGATATAACATGCTAGAGTGGAGGTAACAATAATGATAATCAAAAGACAAATACAAATAGGCAAAAATATAGTAGAGGGTTGTGGAGCATGACAAGGGAGGGGAAAAAGAGAAGTCAGGTGGAATGGAAGTCTGGCAGTATTTGAGTGAAGCAATCTTTATCCAAATGTATCAAGAGATGGGGACCAATTTCTTTGATTTAATAAAATTGTTCTCTCTTTTGGTAAGCTATTTTTTTCTTTTGCTGGTAACTTAGACAGGTCTGAATACCACTGTTTTATTCTGGATATAAGCCCTACTCCTCCATTTTTGTAAAATCATGTCGCCCTCAAGAAACTTAAGTCTTTGTGGTGGATTAAACTCAGCGTAGTAGGTACATAACCCAGTATGTAATTTTCATCTGACGTTTGGTTGCTGAAGCTCAGCACCGTTTTCACTCGTGTCCACCTCTCTCCACAGCTGCTAGGCTGCTGGACAGTCCCATAGCATATGCATCAGAGTTCCTCTTTCTTTGTTACAGTGCCAACAAACATCAGAGGACAGGGCCCCCATCTTGCACAACCTCTCTGTCTTCCAGTACATTTAAAATAGAAACTTTTGCAGTATATCAGGCATAGCTTGAGATCCACAGAAGCATTTTTAACATTCCATAATGTGCTGTCATTGGGGTTCTTTTAAGGGCTGTGATAACTCCCCTTCCCACGCTTTCACAAAGAATTCCAGACCAGTAGAGTTCCTCTTCATTAATAAAGCATCTTGGCCTCAAAGGACTCCACTGGTTAGCAACATTGTACTGAGCTACCTTAAGGTCAGTATGGATCCCAGAAATATGGCATGAGGCAATGGTAATTGCCATTCAAAAGCCTGGAAAGCCTCCTGATGAAGCGAGAAGCTATAGGCCAATTTCTCTACTATGTATGACCTATAAACTTCTTGAACGTATCATCCTCAAAAGAATACACCCTTTTATTGAGCCAATTATCCTTGTTGAACAGGCAGACTTACGACCAAAACGTAGTTGTTGTGACCAAGTTCTGGCACTTACAACTCACATTGAAGCTGGCTATCAAAAAAACCCCTAAAGACTGGCACAGTATTTGTTGACCTGTCACCTGCATATGATACTGTATGGATTAAGGGCCTGATGCTGAAACTTGCTAAAATTATACCTTGCTACCAAACACTTCACCTGCTGTGGACCGTGCTGAGTAACAGACGCCTACAGGTGTACCTTGGTAATAGAATCATAGAATATCAGGGTTGGAAGGGACCTCAGGAGGTCATCTAGTCCAACCCCCTGCTCAAAGCAGGACCAGTCCCCAACTAAATCATCCCAGCCAGGGCTTCGTCAAGCCTGATCTTAAAAACTTCTAAGGAAGGAGATTCCACCACCTCCCTAGGTAACGCATTCCAGTGTTTCACCACCCTCCTAGTGAAAAAGTTTTTCCTAATATCCAACCTAAACCTTCCCCACTGCAACTTAAGACCATTACTCCTTGTTCTGTCATCTGCTACCGCTGAGAACAGTCTAGATCCATCCTCTTTGGAACCCCCTTTCAGGTAGTTGAAAGCAGCTATCAAATCCCCCCTCATTCTTCTCTTCCGCAGACTAAATAATCCCAGTTCCCTCAGCCTCTCCTCGTAAGTCATGTGTTCCAGTCCCCTAATCATTTTTGTTGCCCTCTGCTGGACTCTTTCCAATTTTTCCACATCCTTCTTGTCGTGTGGGGCCCAAAACTGGACACAGTACTCCAGATGAGGCCTCACCAATGTCGAATAGAGGGGAACGATCACATCCCTTGATCTGCTGCCGATGCCCCTACTTATACATCCCAAAATGCCATTGGCCTTCTTGGCATACTGTTGACTCATATCCAGCTTCTCGTCCCCTGTAACCCCTAGGTCCCTTTCTGTAGAACTGCTGCCAAGCCATTTGGTCCCTAGTCTGTAGCGGTGCATTGGATTCTTCCGTCCTAAGTGCAGGACTCTGCACTTGTCCTTGTTGAACCTCATCAGATTTCTTTTGGCCCAGTCCTCTAATTTGTCTAGGTCCCTCTGTATCCTATCCCTACCCTCCAGCGTATCTACCTCTCCCAATTTAGTGTCATCTGCAAACTTGCTGAGGGTGCAATCCACACCATCCTCCAGATCATTTATGAAGATATTGAACAAAACTGGCCCCAGGACCGACCCTTGGGGCACTCCACTTGATATCGGCTGCCAACTAGACATAGAGCCATTAATCACTACCCGTTGAGCCGACAATCTAGCCAGCTTTCTATCCACCTTATAGTCCATTCATCCAGCCCATACTTCTTTAACTTGCTGGCAAGAATACTGTGGGAGACCGTGTCAAAAGCTGTGCTAAAGTCAAGGAGCAACACATCCACTGCTTTCCCCTCATCCACAGAGCCAGTTGTCTCGTCACAGAAGGCAATTAGATTCGTCAGGCATGACTTGCCCTTGGTGAATCCATGCTCACTGTTCCTGATCACTTTCCTCTCCTCTAAGTGCTTCAGAATTGATTCCTTGAGGACCTGCTCCATGATTTTTCCAGGGACTGAGGTGAGGCTGACTGGCCTGTAGTTCCCAGGATCCTCCTTCTTCCCTTTTTTAAAGATGGGCACCACATTAGCCTTTTTCCAGTCGTCCGGGACTTCCCCCGATCGTCATGAGTTTTCAAAGATAATGGCCAATGGCTCTGCAATCACATCCGCCAACTCCTTTAGCACTCTCGGATGCAGCGCATCTGGCCCCATGGACTTTTGTTTGTCCAGCTTTTCTAAATAGTCCCGAACCACTTCTTTCTCCACAGAGGGCTGGTCACCTCCTCCCCATGCTGTGCTGCCCAGTGCAGTAGTCTGGGAGTTGACCTTGTTCGTGAAGACAGAGGCAAAAAAAGCATTGAGTATATTAGCTTTTTCCACATCCTCTGTCACGAGGTTGCCTCCCTCATTCAGTAAAGGGCCCACACTTTCCTTGACTTTCTTCTTGTTGCTAACATACCTGAAGAAACCCTTCTTGTTACTCTTAACATCTCTTGCTAGCTACAACTCCAGGTGTGATTTGGCCTTCCTGATTTCACTCCTGCATGCCCGAGCAATATTTTTATACTCTTCCCTGGTCATTTGTCCAATCTTCCACTTCTTGTAAGCTTCTTTTTTGTGTTTAAGATCAGCAAGGATTTCACTGTTAAGCCAAGCTGGTCGTCTGCCATATTTACTATTCTTTCTATACATCGGGATGGTTTGTCCCTGTAACCTCAATAAGGATTCTTTAAAATACAGCCAGCTCTCCTGGACTCCTTTCCCCCTCATGTTATTCTCCCAGGGGATCCTTCCCATCAGTTCCCTGAGGGAGTCAAAGTCTGCTTTTCTGAAGTCCAGGGTCCGTATTCTGCTGCTTTCCTTTCTTCCCTGTGTCAGGATCCTGAACTCGACCATCTCATGGTCACTGCCTCCTAGGTTCCCATCTACTTTTGCTTCCCCTACTAATAATAAGACCAGCTCACCCCGTATCATAAACAACGGGCTACCCCAAGGCTCTGTACTTGCACCAACCCTTTAAAATATTTACATAAGTGACATGCCTCCAACTAAATCAAGCAACGTCGTAAGTCCCGCAGGCCTTTCTGGGAACATTCGTTAAGCTTCATGCAATTGGGCTACGATCAGAAGGAGGCTTGGAAAGCAGATTGGGCTAAACAAGACTTAAAAAATAAGCACCTTGTGCCAGATCCCACACAGAACGTTCCTAGGTTTGGCTTGGTCAACTCTGAACTGAATTCGAACCAACCATGGTAGATGCGAATATCTAATGCATAGGGCCCTACCAAATTCATGGCCATGAAAAACGCATCACAGATACTGAAATCTGGTTTCCCCCATGAAAGTTGGTCTTTTGTGTGCTTTTACCCTGAACTATACAGATTTCATGGGGGAGACCAGTGTTTCTCAAATTGGGGGTCCTTCCCCAAAAGGGAGTTGCGGGGGGAGGGGTTATTCTAGGGGGGTTGCGTATTGACACCCTTAATTCTGCATTGTCTTCAGAGCTGGGTGGCTGGAGAGCAGCAGCTGTTGGCCAGGCGCACGGTTCTGAAGGCAGTGCCCCGCCAGCAGCAGCGCAGAAGAGTAGCAATACTGTACCGTGCCATCCTTTACTTCTGCACTGCTACTTTCAGAGCTGGGCAGCCAGAGAGTGTCAGCTGCTGACTAAGGGCTCAGCTCTGCAGTCAGCAGTGCAGAAGTAAGGATGGCAATACCACACCATGCCATCCTTATTTCTGCACTGCTGCTGGCAGTGGTTCTGCCATCAGAGCTGGGCTCCTGGCCAGTAGTCACTGCTCTCCAGCTGCCCAGCTCTGAAGGCAGGGCCATCGCCAGCAGGAGTGCAGAAGTAAGTGTAGCAGTACTGCAACCTCCTCCCCCCCCCCCCCCCATAACCTTGCAACCCCCTCACAACTCCTTTTTGGGTCAGAACCCTCACAATTACACCACCATGAAATTTCAGATTTAAATAGCTGAAATCATGAAATTTATGATTTTTAAAATGTCATGGCCCTGAAATTGACCAGAATGGACCATGAATTTGGTAGGGCCCAACTAATGCACAAATGGAAAATCAAGGACTCCCCGGCAGTGTTCCCTCTAACTTTTTCCATCCATGTGTGAATGAATTTTGTTATGTGCACCATATTGAGGTAATGTGTGGATGTGCGCCACCAGTAAGAACAATAAACCTGGATATAATATATATTTTTAAAATGTTACCATAGGGATAATTACTCCAGTCAGGACAGGTTAGGCATTTTAGAACCCACTACTCAAAGAATTAAATTTAAGCGTAAGAGAGAAATAAAAATTATGAAATGCATAGACCAGTCAAAAAATTAAAACAACACACTTTGAAAGAAGTATCAAGTAACAACAATAATAATACAAATATATGTTGAGAGCAGGGTGGATAAAAATAAATGATTTAAAAAAATAATAATAAAAATCAGATTTCTTTATTTAAATTGGATTTTTTTAATTTAAATTGGATTTTTTTAAATAAAATGCTTTTTGAGGAAAAAACCTATCTAAAAATAGTTTTAATTAAGATACATTATAGCCCAAAGATATCTCATCACAGAATAGGGATAATAAATTATAATTCTGTAGTATGAGACAATATATTCATGTAATGTTTAAGAAAAGTTTTGTAAATGAGTTCCAATAGTGCATGGATTAGGGACCCAATATTATGGGGTTCCAGGGGCTTCTGTATAGATTATTGAGGTTAATCGTTCTATCTACCCAATGGGACTCAGTGCTCAGTCTAGAAGATACCATCAGAGATGCTTAGTTTTGCAGTTCTCAAACTGTGGATTTGTGTCACCAGAGATAACATGCTTGTTAACAGCAAAAATGTTTTTAAATAAATAAATACTATATAGTGGTGAGAAATAACAGACCTCAACCCTATTGTCCCTCTGCAAATTTGTGTACACAGAGTCAATCCCTTACACCTCTCTCTAAAAGTGCAAAGTTTCAAAAAGTTCAATGAATAGAAGATTGTTGGGGGTGGAATAGATCTGACAAGCAGAAGACGTCTGGAGATAAATGTGAGAATGGAGGGACAGGCAGTAGAAACAAAAGTGAAACTGTTTGAGCAGCGTATTCCAGAAGTCTTGAGGTCTTTCTGAGTGTAGCCTTCATTGATTTGAGATCTACCATACCATTCTCTCACTAGAAGGGAAAACCTATAATGGCAGCAGGCTGTAAAAGAGACCCAGTTTGGGAATAAGAACCATTCAAGAAATATATGTATGTTGATGTTTTAAAGAAAGTCAAACCAGTGAACTGGTGGAGGTCACTTAAGCACTTGGATTCAAAGTCTGTTGAAGTGATAATCTCACTTTTAACCGCAGTAGAATATTTTCTTCCTTTGGACTAATTCATTCCAAATTGAGAAATCGTTTGGGACCTGAAAAAGCTTGTTTTTCTTTTCCATATTATGAACAAACAGGAAAATGAAGGTGAAGACGACTGAGTTAGCTGCAGAAGACAGTATTTTAAGTTTCTCATGTTGACCTGGCTGACAGTTGATTTAATTTTTTTTAAATATTTCATTTAACTATTTTAATTAAAAACAATTTTAACAAAAACAAACCTGATTTTAAACAACTCAAATGTTTAACTAAATTCAAAAATTCATATGCTCGTTTTTTTAAAATATTATATGTTTGCTGTTGAAGAAAAAAATCCAGAATACATAACATTGTTGTTTTAGTTAAATAAAACAATTTAAATGTCTGTCTGGTGATGTTCTCCTCCTAATATAGCATGGCAAGAAAATCCTTCAAATATTAATGATTAACCTGTTGAACTGGAGATCATTCGCCTCCCAATGACTTCATAAAAATCTGCTTCAATTACCTTTGGTAAATGAAATAACCAAACAATCATTCATTTTCTGATATAGCTGTAAAATTAATCTGAAAAGTTTTCAAAATAAGTTACTTGAAAAATGTATAGTATGTACCTTTGAAAAATGAAACCTGCATCTACCTCTGAGTTGTGAAGAATATGTATTAAGGTTATAACAACCAGCAAGAATGCACTTTTATGTAGAAATCCATGAGTAAATAGAGTCTTCCTGACTAGTGATTTAAATCAAATCCACCCTGGTTGGGAGGTGAGTATGAAAGACTGTGTATGTGTGTGAGAGAGAGACAGAGACAGACAAGTGCTGCCCCTTTAAGTATGCTGCCCTTTAAAGTAGATCGGCACTCCAGCAATCTGAAGCCTGCTTGTTCAGAGACAGCAACAGCTGCTAGCAAGCTACCTCCATCCTATGCCCTGTAGTGTCTTCCACACCCGCTCTGTGGAGATGGTTACAGGAGCTGGGGGAAGGCGACACCCTGACATCAGTGCCTTCTCCCCACTCTGCACAGCAAGCAGGAGGCTTCTGGAAGCAGCTGGCCAGGGGTTCCAAGGCAGAGGGCAGGAGCAGCACTGCAGTTGGGGAGGGGACACCTGAAGTGCAAGACACTTGATAGCCTGCTGAGTGGCTTCCCGGCCGCGCAGCTTAGAGAGAACTTAGCTCCCTGGTGTGCAAGTGTGGGTTCCTATGACAGACCATCGAACATATCACTACCTACTGCCTAATTTATAAATATGAAGGAGGCATTACTGCAATAAATTCTGCTACTCCTGAGGTAGCCATTTGGCTCGATCAATTTCAGGTGAAATTGTACTTGCTGCTCTACACCAGCCATATGAAAGAATAATAAAGAAAGCATACATAATGGACATGGGCCTAGGAAGTTTATGAAACATTTCCAAGGTTCCCAGTAGCTCTGAAGACTCTGGCAGTCATGTAGCGTCTGGTCCAAACTGATACATTAGTAAGTGTTTTAGTTGTAAGTACTCAGGTATCAGGGGGTAGCCGTGTTAGTCTGTATCCACAAAAACAATATCTGAAGAAGTGGGGTTTTTTTTACCCATGAAAGCTTGTGCCCAAATAAATATGTTAGTCTTTAAGTTGTAAGTGCTGCCACTCCAATAAGGGTGACATGTCACTCTCATTGCTTTAGTGTTAGAAAAGAGAGAGCCCTCATTCTTGACTAATTGGGAAATCCGTATTATGCCCTTCTTCAACTAGTTCGTCCAAATTTATATTTTTTCCCCTTCAATTTGCAAGTCTGGGTTACCCCAGGGAGGTGCTTTTGCATGATGTCGAGGATGAAAATGGTAGGCCTTAGCTAGGATGGCCCAGACCCTTTGTGCAGCCACCACTGTAGGCACCTTATTTTTCTCAATAGGACAAAAAGAGGAACTGAGCATCTGCAGGGGGAATTGGATGCATTGATATCTGCATTGATTCCCACCCATGTGGGTATAAGGGTATTAGCTTGTTGGAACCAGTGACATCTGTGGTATGATAAAAGCATAATAATAATTTTGTAGGTCTGGGAACCCAAATCCCACCTTGCCTATAAGGAGCTGGAGTTTTTTAAGTAATAGTTTTGGGCGTTGACCCATCCCCCCCAGTCTCTAATAATAATATTAAATTTTCTAAAATAAGACAGGGCTATATACAGATAGGCCGCTTAAATATAGAGGAGCCTAAGCAGAATATTCATTTTTTATCGTTTTTATTGTTTCCCATAGGCTCAGGTAGAGAAGATGCCACCTATTTGTATCACTAGTTATTTGAAAGAGCACAGGATCTAAATTTATCTTCACTAGCTTGTTAATGTTTCTTGGTACTTAATTGCATCAGTTTGCCTATGGAAATTCTATTGTGAAAAAGCCCCACTATATGGCATTTGGGAGATTTTGAGTAGTTCTGATTTTTCCGTGTTTATTTTGTAACCAAATATTGCTCTGAATTTTTGAATTAGTGATAGGAGGCCTGAAATAGTGGTTTCTGGTTTGGATATGTACGGAAGGGCATCATCTGCATATAACATCAATTTATACTCCATGGAACCAAGTTGTATGTCTTAAATATCTGGATGAGCCCAGGTAGCTATTGTCAAGGGCCCAAGAATCAAATAAAAAAGTAGTGGAGTCAGTGGGCACCCTTGAGTGGTATCCCAGAAGAGACTGAAAGTATCTAAGGTCACATTGTCGGTTGTGATATGAGAGGTTGGGTGAGAGTATAATGGTTGTATCCAGGAACTAACTATGAGTCCAAATCCAAATTTTTATAGGGTATAAAACATATTTCTTCTGTCTGCCCTATCAAAAGCCTTTTCTGCATCTAAGGCTAATATGGCTTATGGTCATCTTATTTCACTGCGATAATACCAGTAAGTTGTCATGACAGCCTCTGACAAACCCAACTTGATTTGGCTGTATGATAGAACCTAAAACCTCCAGTCTTATCTCTGGAACTTTTGCCAATAAATTGACATCACTATTAATACGTGAAATTGGAACATAATGTGGCCTAAGTTCCCTCTAAGCCACGTGGCTGCGCAGCAGCCTATTAAGTGCAGATGCTCAGGGCTGTGGTGGGGAGAGGCGCCCCGGCCCCAGCCCGGACCTGCCACGGCCAGGGGAGAGGCGCCCCGGCCCCAGCCCAGGACCTGCCGCGGCCAGGGGAGAGGTGGCCCTCCCACGGCCCCAATCCAGCCTGGACCGGCTGGGGAAGAGGCGCCGATCCCGCGGCCCCAGCTCCAGAGCTTCCGCGTTGGGGAGAGGCACCTCTCCCGCACCAGCCTGGGTGCTGCTGCTGGGAGAGAGGGCTGGGGGAAGTTCTCTCTCCCCGCCATAGTCCCGGGGTAGCCTACACTCCAAACCCCTCATCCCCGGCCACACCCCAGAGCCCTCACCCCCACAACCCTCTGCCCCAGCCTTGAGCCCCCTCCCAAACTCGGAACCCCTTGGCCATATCCCCACCACATGAATTTTGTTATGAGCATCAATATGGAGGTGATGTCACGCATCACCTCCATATTGGTGCACATAAGAAAATTCAGTTCGCACATGTGTGGGGAAAAATTAGAGGGAACACTGATTTATGTGGCATCTCTTCCTGGTTTAGGAATAACTGATATTAGGGCTTCCCTGAGTGTAGAGGGAAGGTTGTCCTCTGGGAGTGACTTATTACACTTTTAAGCATCTTGTCAGATAGAAGATCAGGGAAGTAGCTAAGCCATCTGGCCTGGGGACTTTCCGCACTTGCATGTTCTTAATCACCTCAACTCATCCTCCATTAGGGGTGTGTCAAGGTTTCTGTGTTAGGCCGCAGTAATTTGCAGAATGTAACATTTTTGAAAAATTGATTCAAAGCATCTGTGGAGGGCTGTTGTACATATGTTTATAGAAATTAAAGAACACTTTATTATTATGTTTAGTTGATGTCCATAATTTACTATGTTTATAGAATCATAGGACTGGAAGGGACCTCGAGAGGTCATCTAGTCCAGTCCCCTACACTCATGGCAGGACCATTCCAGACAGGTGTTTGTCTAACCTGCTCTTAAAAATCTCCAGTGATGGAGATTCCACAGCCTCCCTAGGCAATTTATTCCAGTTCTTAACTACCCTGACAGGAAGTTTTTCCTAATGTCCAACAGAAACCTCCCTTGCTGCAATTTAAGCCTATTGCTTCTTGTCCTATCCTCAGAAGTTAAGAAGAACAATTTTTCTCCCTCCTTGTAACAACCTTTTATGTACTCAAACTGTTATCATGTCCCCTCTCCGTCTTCTCTTTTTCAGACTAAACAAACCCAATTTTTTCAATCTTCCCTCATAGGCCATGTTTTCTAGATCTTTAATCATTTTTGTTGCTCTTATCATGGATGGCCATGTCTTTTGTCTTAGGTGGTATGCCAGCAACTTTCCAGCTCTTTCACCCAATTCCCAGAAGTTCTGCCTGAGTCAAAATAGGATGAATTCAAACTGCGCCGAGTGCAGCTTGTTAAATGAATATCTACAGTTCTTCAGATCACAGCAGATCTGGAGATGGGTCTGTGGCATAAGACAAATCAAGCTCTTTTAATTTTTTTCTAAATGGCTATCGTATTTTCTCCATGATCTCTCTTCTTGGCAGATGCAAAACTTATAAATCTACTCCTCAAATAGTCCTTGAGTGTCTCCCACAATAGCTGCTAGAAGATGGTGAGGGTTCGTTTTGCCTCCAGGAGCAGGCCAATTTCTTTCTCCATGATAATTCTGAAACGGAATGTAATAGAAATGAAAAATGAAATCTCCATCTACATGGCTGTTCATCACCTGGGTCTATTGCTATTTTATAGGGACATGATCTGAGACAGCAGTTGTATTAATGGAAGAGTCAATTACAGAATTAACCAAGTCTCTGGAGATCAAAAAGAAATGTATGAGATGTATGAAATCTATGAGAATAGGACCCATGTAGCAGAGAAAAGTAGTCCTTACCCAATACAGCTTTTTTTTTTTTGCCAGAAAGTTCACAAGAAAAGTTGTCGTGCACGCAAGTTCTATGGGATAGTATTTACTTTGGTAATTGAATAGATATGGAGTACAGACCATGATGCTGCCACCTTAATTGGGTCAAAACAATCACTGGAGTTGCTAAAGGAAGTTAAGTTTGGGAAAGTAATTTTAAAAATTGTACCTTTTAATTGCATTTACAGTACTTGTTACTGTATTTGCCTGCTCCTTGTGAGATCTGTTTTCAGCGCTGTGACCAGGGAGTTGGTCATTTCACTTGCATTAATTTTTATAGAAGATGTATGCCAGGTAAGTTTCATGTCATAGCTGGTTAGTTTTTTATTGTTATCAATGAGAAGTTAAGACTCTGGGAAATTGCAGGTGTCTATTTCCTAGAACTAATGTTTAGATGCATAATGGGATTTGGCTGTCATTCGATAGCCGCACCATTAACCCCAGGCCTTTACTTCACATGTTTTTGGCAGCTCTCTCAATTTTTCACACTTTTCAGTCCTTTAGGGTTAAAACCTTGCCTGTTAGTAAATTTTCTTAGCAATGTATTAAGACAGCAAACAAAATGGGAAGATTCTCTGCCCAGTCTGTAGCACATCAGCATTTAAACTCCAATTAAATCTATGGAATTGAAATGGAGAACAAACCAGTCTTCAGATGATGGAGTTCCTCCCTACTCCTCTGGACCTAGTGCAAGTTGGAACCAATGTAATAGAGGTGGTGGGTTATGTAGACTATTTTAAATACTATTATTAAATGAAGACCCTCTCCGACTATATGCCAAGGTTCTAATTTGAGATTACCAATTCACTGTTTACTAGTCAGACTGCAGCTATAGTTGCTAATTGGACAGAGAGACTGTTATGTCCACCCTTCACTGTTTTTTCCAGTTGGAGAAAGAGCTTTGGGTGGGTTTTTTATACATATTTTCTTCTCTCTTTTCCCCTCATTTTCCCCTTGTTCTGATTTGCTTTTTCAATTTAAAAAAAGCATAATTGTTCTCTCCAGTTATGTGCTACTTATAACTCTTTTTGAAATATTAAAAGATACACTTAGCTAAATTGAAAATAGAATTAGCAAATTAGAAAATAGTTATGATAATTAAACAGTAACTCCATTGATAGGTGCAGGAAGGCAAGGCAAGTCCATTGGCAACAGAGGTCATTAAACAGGAATTTGCATTACTGTTCCTGTTATCTCTTTAAAAACTTTTGTAATTAACTTTCTGTACTGAATGTGACTCTTTCCTTTAGATGTTTTCAGAGATGTCTGCACAAAATGACCTTAGTTCCCCCACCTCGAATTCTGCTTTTTCTGCTGACTGAATAGGTACCATGAGGTTGAAACCAAAGGCCATAGTGTCAGAATGTGAATTTAGGTAACTTCTCCCCATTCCCTTAGTGTAACGCTCTGCTTTTAATTTAGTTACGTGAAAAAGGTGTTTGGTTTTCTTTTCTGGAAATGAAAATGGTGGAAGCAGGTGACTTTTTGTTTTGTCCTGGAAAAGGGATGAATAAGCAGAATTTGCAGTTAATTGCTTTTGTACATCTCTCGTTGATAATCACGTTGACTACTTATGATCCAGAACTGGAGTGCTACAATCCAAGTAAATAAGCAGAGTTCTCTGCAATGCTTTCTTAAAATGCATACAGTTTTATCTTTTTCTCCTTTTCTACTAAAGTATAATCCCTTCAGATTGGCAGACATGGGATCTCTTTAATAGCTAGAGTTGTGGACTAGTTATGTATTAAGACTGGGGTTTAGATAGGTACGTAATTCCAGCAGGCTTATTCCTATTGATTTTCAATGGGAGTTAGTTGCTTAGCTTCCTTAGGCACCTTTTGAAAACACCACTTTAAAATAATGGTTGAAATCAATACCACCTTTGTGTGTAAGGCGGAAAGATGTGATATTATTGACGACTTAAGATACATTACTCATTTGATTATATAAAACAGCAGAGTAAATCAAGCACAATATGATCTGTTTTTTGCTTTGCTTTGTGAAACAATAAAATACATGTACCTGTGGGAACCTGGGTACTGGGAGATGGACCATTGATCAGATCTGTCATGGCAAATTTTACACTTGTGAAGTCACCATTGTTAATGTCTGTGTGCACTTGAAAAGCGTTTTTTCCCAAGCCTGTTGTTCAACTCCATATTCTGAAAGTGTTGTTAATGTGTGTAATGTGTCATTCTGTTTCAGACAAAACCCGGAAACAACATTTGAAGTGTATGTTGAAGTAACCTCTCCAGGGACAAGCAGCATTGGAGCAGGTACTATTTTGCATTTGAATTCTACTTATTTTTTATGTCAAACTTTTCAGAGATCATATAATATAATCTACAATAGTGATGCAAACACTAAAATGTTTTCTAAAAACTTAAGGGAACACGTTACTACGGTATACAGTTTTAGTCTTTGATTTTACGGATTGAATCCTCTAAAATTTTAAGAACAGGATTAGGAGTTAGGAAATCCTGAGTTCTAATTCAGACTTTTACTCACTTCATGGTCTTGGGCAAGTCATTTAACTTCTCTGCCTCAATTTGCCTCATAAACTGGGGATAATGTTTACTTCACAGGGATGTTGTGAAGATTAAAATGGCACCATCAATGTAAACATCAAACTATGAACATTTTTTATCTGATGCTGTTACAAGTAATACTTAAGCAGAAACTGAAGGTTTTACAGACCTTCTGGATAGCATTTCCTACAAGGCAGCTTTCTCCTTCCTCTTGTTAATATACTGGCCAAGTCTACTCTCCTCCTTCCTCCAACATTTTCCTTTCAAAGAAGTAATAAGACCTAGAAAATAGTTGTAAAACGGTTTGATTGCGACTTTTCATTATCAAAAATTACTTCATGTCCAAATTGTCCAGGCAATTTTTTTCACGCAGTATTCTTCAGGCAAAAATGGTTCAGATGAGTATTTCAGAAAAATTCCATAATCATCAAAACACAGACGTAGATATACTTAGATGATTTAACTATTTTTTCTTAAACTTAAGAAAGATTGACAGCAGGCAGGGAAAGCCAAGTTGAAATTCTTAATCTTGGAACTAGTTCATAGCACTCTGGTTATGAAGTCATTCTCTGGTGGGCCATCTGATAAGTGATATGAAAAGGAGAGATGACAAAATCAGGCTACTCTGATTGGTCAACACTTCCTGGAGTAATATCTCCTTGAGGTCATTCCTGGAGTGAGCAGACATGAGCAAACATGTAGGCTGGTGGATTATAATGAGGCTGAAGGTGGCTGGGATTTTTAGGAGTGTACCAATAGGAAGCCACTCATCTCCAGTTACCACCAATCAACAAATACCAAATTATGAATTATAATAAATGAAGAGTAAATAACTTTCTTTTTTCTGCCATTTATTTGTCCTGTCCAAAAGAATTATAAGTAGAGTACAGTGTTGGTGTGTCCTACTGTTGTATAATCCACTATCTCTGCCATTTGACATAAATGCAAGGGTTTCATTTTATAACTGGTCCTTGTTCCTGCACATCTGATCTGTTTTTCCAGTGTCAGAAAATATGAACAAATTTAACCATAAACGTTATATTGTACAGTTCTAGTGTCTGGGTATAATCTTCTTTTTGAAGTTTGTTTGCATCCCCCTGGAGGGATTAATTTCCTGCTGTGGGAAGGGGGTTAAAAAGTGCTGCAAGTACTTTTCTGGTTTTTAATTGGAGGATTTAGTATGCACTTTGTTCTATAAACAAAGTGATTCTGTGGGAGCTGAATTTTGGTTTTTGTTTTTGTTTTGTATAGTGATATGTTGGCACCAGCCAAATCTTCAGAAATTGTTCTTTTTTAAGTGATGGTATAAAAAAAAAAGAAAATTGGGGAGGGGATTATGTGACACTAATCTGCTACCAGATAGCTTTTAAAATAGTTTTAAAGTGATTCATACTGAATCAGAAATTTCTAAATGCATATTCCATCATTTAAAATATTTTTTTACCCTTTTCCAGACAGGTTCTTGACATGTTTATCCATTCTAGTACATGTTTAATCCATGATGGGGTTTTTTTTTAGTGATTTTATGGTAAATGACACAGAAATGTATATACATGTTTTATTGCAATAAAGAGTGACTGGAAAAGGCACACTAAACAGCTAGAAACAGCTGCTGTGGACTTCTAAGTGTTTACAATCTAAGTGTGTATAAAGTGTAAAAAGAACAGTTTTATCAGGGATGTGTAATCAAATATATTTTCCCTCCTAATGGGGCTGAAATAATCTGATGATTTCGGGACAAATTTCTTTGATGTTCTGTGTCTTACATAATTCTTCTGTAACTTCATCTGTTTTTTGCTGGTATGGATTTGAGAAAATGCTGCAAAGTTTTAAAGCCACTGATACGTTATACTGAAAGTGTGTCTGCTTGTGGGGTGGTGAAAGCAGCCTCCATTTTGCTGAGGGTACTAATCCAAAAGTTTACATGGTGAGATGTTTCTTGCCATGTGTAAAATTTAAAAAAAATGCTTTTAATTACAATTGGTATGTCCTAGCTCAGTGGTTCTCAACGAGGGGTACGTGTACCCCTGGGGGTACTCAGAGGTCTTCCAGGGGGTACATCAACTTCTCTAGATATTTGCCTTATTTTACAACAGGCTACATAAAAAGCACTAGCGAAGAGAGTACAAACTAAAACTGCATACAGACAATGACTTGTTTATACTGCTCTATGTACTACACACTGAAATGTAAGTACAGTATTTATATTCCAGTTGATTTATTTTATAATTATATGGTAAAAATGAGAAAGTGTTACTGAAAAATTCCTTAATGTGTTGCGTACACAATCAGGCATAAAAATACAAGTGTCACAAGTAGTTTTTAAGTGAGGTGAAACTTGGGGGTACACAAGACATATCAGACTCCTGAAAGGGGCATAGTAGCCTGGAAAGGTTGAGAGCCACTGATCCAGAACACAAAATCAGATTATGAAAGGTTATGGGTACTAATACAGTAAAGGCCTTTTTGTCTAGAAATAAAAGCATTGAAATTTTGTGAAAACATAAGTAAGTGTGTTAATTTCTTTACAGTTGTTGTTTTCCACTCAAAATAATCTAAAATTGAGTGATATACTATCTCCTGTATTTTGCTTAAAGCTGATTTTTAGGATTTAATTTATTACTTCAAAATAAAAGCCTACTCATATTGCAAAAAAATCTGTTCTATTGTGGTTTCATGTCTTTTTAAAGTAGCTATGTGTATACAATTAACTACTAAAATTCTGATTGTTCCATATACCATAGGCAGAAACCTCTGGGAAAAGGATGCTTTTTTTTATATTGGAACAGCTGTTACAACCATCTTCAAAAATATATAAATGTACTGGTTTCAGCTCAGATGCATGTGAACACTGATCATAATTATAAAGGCATTCAACATGTACTTTGACATATATTTTGGTTTGCATGGGAGAGAATATGTATGTTTGTTTTATCTCCTCTAATAAAAATAAAAGAACTGCCAGTCTTTTTAGTAGTGCACCAAAATTTAGTTGAGAGATTGCTTACATGAGGTGAGAGGCTATTATGGCATGAAAGAATATAATAACTGTGCAGAATATGTTGCTTTAGACCTAGAGTACCACATTTCAGAAGGGTGAAATAGCTCTGAGAGGACTCCCACTGCATGAAGAAACCATTTCCCTGACGTTTCTGTGCTCCAGGATTTCTTCCCCAGAAATTATAGGTTGAGGGAAAAGGATAGCTGACTAGAAGATAAGTTCTCTGCTGTACAAGGTGGAGGAAGAAAAAATTCCACCAAATACAATGAAGTAGACAAAGCAAGCACCTATTATCATAGTGCATAGGAACCCCAGTAATGGATCAGAATCCCATTGTGCCAGGATTCTGTACAAACAGAACAAAAAGACTGTCCCTGGCTCAAAGAGCTTACAACCTAAGTATAGAACAAGAGATAGATTAATACGAAAAGGGGACAGGACACACAAAGTCTGGTTACTGCAGGCGGGGCAGGTGGGGAGGTACTGGGTCATTACCCACGCCAGCCCCTACTCAGCCAAGGCCACCTCCGATCTGTGTCAAGTAGCTGCAGCTCACAGCCCCGGCAAAGCAGGCGAGTCCTTCCTGACCCTGGCAGGGGAATGGGAGGGGAAAAGCAGTGAGTGGCTGAAGAGGAGTGGATGGGGGCAGGGTCTCAGGGGGAAGAAGAAGGGCAGGGGAGGTTCCGGCACTCCTACTGGAGTGTCTGGTTTTTAAATATTACCAACTTGGCAACCCTAGGAGGAGTACAAGGAAACAGTGAGACCATACTGTCTAAAAT
Source organism: Natator depressus (assembly GCF_965152275.1). Taxonomy (NCBI): domain Eukaryota; kingdom Metazoa; phylum Chordata; order Testudines; family Cheloniidae; genus Natator; species Natator depressus. Next base: position 23,584,901 of record NC_134249.1, on the reverse strand, counting down.
AGACTCCTTCCCCTACCCCGTTCCTGTCTTGTCTAACACAGGTAGAGGAACAGTGTGATGGCAGCAAACATCATGTTAGTTCTACAGCTGTTTTTTGATAGGGTGGGTTTACTTTGGAGGAGATCAGCTAAATGGAAATAAGAAAGGGGAGGAAAGAGAAGTAGGGGACAGGGCAGGGGAGGAGAGTGTTAGGAGGGGCAGGTGTGGAGTGAAGCTGAGCTGAAAACACTGTGAAGGAAAGGGAGTTAGAGGGCTGGAGCAAACAATCACTCAGCACGGAGCAAGGAAAGTCGCTCTCAGAACATTCTAGTTTTGACTGGAATGTCCAGAGGTCTCTGCTTTTAGTGCTTTGAGTGCTCCTCTTTCTACCAGCTGAGGACTCTGGCTGGCTCTTCTGCAATTCTCACCCAAGGCCACATGGTAAGGGGGATGGGAAGCACTGCCAGGGTACAAGTCACCCCAGTGTGTGTGTGTGTATGTGGGTGGGGGGGGATGGGGGGGGAGTGGCTGTATTCCCTTCACAGTTCTGGATCTAGGGGCCTGCTGGGGGGAGGAGTGGTCCTGGCTGGGCCCCATTTTGTGTGCTTCCCCCGTGCAGCAGTCCCTGTTTTGCTTGCTTCTGTGCCTGTTGGCTGGAGTCTTTCAATGAGTTGGGGTCTGGATGGAAGGAGAAATCTGTGGAGGATGTTTTGTTTACTAAGTAGGAAATAGTTTCTGGGCCAGATCCTCAGTGCTTTTCTGTGTCTACCAGACCTGGGTTGAGGGTGTTACAAATAGTTTTTATGACTCCTCTCTCAGCTGTGCCCATCCCTTACTGAGCTTTCAGTTTTGAGGTTTGTTCAGTTCTAGTGTCTAATCTGCAAAATGAAAAAAGATATCTGAAAAATTTCTTTTAATGTTTGCTGTGTACTAAGAATAGCCTTCCAGGAAAATCTTATAATTTATTCTCTGTGGCTGTGACTTACATATTTTGTCCTTCCACATTTGTGGCATTTAATTCAGTTCCACCATTTACTTGTCAGTATCAGGAAGATGTGTGAGCTCTTGCTTTTGTATATTCATCAACCTTATTTCGGCAATTGTAGAATTCCCAGTGAATCACTTCTGTAACCTTCGAGATGCTAAATGAGGTGTGGGATGCACATTTTGAAAACCATTAGACTAACGAATCTCATTTGCAACTACACACATTTGAGTAACTATAATGCTTTTAAGGAAATATGTATTTAAGGAAAAACAATTAACCAACCAGTTTTCCATCCTTGACCTCTTGGCCGCTGATCTTGACTTCAGTGGGAGCAGGTTCAGGCCTTTGATGAATTTAAGATGGGTAGTCATTTTTAAGACCTTACTTTCTAGAATTACATGAGAACTCGTAACTGGTCCTATCTTAGCTTTTCAATTGTGATTCTTTCTTAACTGGGCTTGTCAGGACTTCACACTTTTTTACTTAATAGTTGAATAATGCAGTTTACTAGGGGTTTTGCTTTTATTAGTTCCACTGTATAGCACTCCTCTGAAGTTGTTACCATGTGCTGATAAAAATGCTGACGCCTTCTCAGTAGTTGTCTCAGCTGCAGAATAGAACAGGAAGAATAGAATCGGCAACTTTTTTGGCAGGTATACTGTATTGAAGTGATCTGGTGGGGATTTTAATATCCTCTGTGCTTTTGAATGATGTCGGGGGGCCTATACTAAACATATACTTCTCTCCAGGGTTCAAATTGAAGTGGTAACACAGTGTTACTTATTACAATAAATATTGTAATGGATTTAAGAAACTTAGGGAAAGAGTGTGGGAGAGAGGAGTTCCTCTGGTTAAATACTCCAATACATCAGTACTCCAAAATTTTTAGAATTGGTTATATATATGTCAAAAGTGTTGAGTCAACACTATCCTTTTCTTCATGGTATCATGTAAATACTAAGTAATGACTTGGAACTGTACCTTTTACTTTATTGAGTCAAAGTTGTCATAGAAGAAGAGAGCTAGCTAAGTGTTCTAAATTAAGAAGAGCCCCCAAGATATATAATTGAAGTAAAATAAGCTACTAATATTATGTAGCTAGGGACTAGAAGGCCAACTCTTTATTCCACACAGAATTTCAATCATCTTTTGCTTTCTCACATTTCAAGTGAATTGAGAGTTCTTATAAAGATAAAAAGAAAAAAGAAAAGGAGTACTTGTGGCACCTTAGAGACTAACCAGTTTATTTGAGCATGAGCTTTCGTGAGCTACAGCTCACTTCATCGGATGCATAGCATATTGTGGAAACTGCAGAAGACATTATATACACACAGAGACCATGAAACAAAACTTCCTCCCACCCCACTGTCCTGCTCGTAACAGCTTATCTAAAGTGATCATCAAGGAGGGCCATTTCCAGCACAAATCCAGGTTTCATTCAGAAGGATAGCAACAGCAGTTTTACTGAGGACTTTATTCGGTAACTTGAGAGACTGGTGCCTAAGCTAAACTGTGAATGGCAGAAGACAATCTGATACTGGGTAACGTTTTATGAGTGGTTTGTATATCCCTCTGCCTTGCCGCATTTTACAGAGAATCACTGTCTGTGTTGAAGAGTGGAAAGGTTATAATTCTGACTGATTTTCTTGTTTTGCCTTACATTCAGGTGTGAACGGATACTGCCTGCCACTCTAAAGAAGAGTTGTTGTAGCCATGTTGGTCCCAGGATATTAGAGACAAGGTGGTTGAGGTAATATCTTTTGTTGGAACAACTTCTGTTGGTGAGAGAGACGTGGTTTCGAGCTTACACTAATGTTTACGCTAGTGTAAGTAAGCTTCCGCTAGTGTAAGCACGAAACCACATCTCTCTCACCAACAGAAGTTGTTCCAACAAAAGATATTATCTCAACCAGCATGTCTCTCTAAAGAAGATTAATTTGAGCTGCTGCTAAGAAGGCTAGGTTCTTGGATTAGGATGTCTATTTTAGAGGCTTCAGAGTTGTGAATTAGTCTTGCCTCTGGAATTAAATTACATTCAGCCCAGATAAAAGTTGATATATCATGGGATAATAAGTAACACTTGTTGGCCAGAAGACATCAGTGTTGCATTGTCTTTGTCTTTTGATTGTTTTGTTATGTAATATAAAATGAACATGATTGAGAGAGTGGTAAGTTGATTGCCTTGGGTGCATATTCCTATTTAAAAACAATTACTATAGAGTTTAGAACTTGATAGGATCTTAAAGATTATATCTGCTGTCATCATTTGTATCTTCTGTCAACATACTGGATGCTTCAGGCTCTGCCTGCGGGCTACTTGAAGTTGCCATGGTTTAAGATAAGAACTTTTATAATCAAAGTCAAATGTAAAGTCTTAAATGGTTTTCTCAGACAGTGTCGAATACATACATACGCACGCATGCACGCGCTATGGGACAGAGACTGTTGATGCTTTTCAAAGTTGACTTAATAAAGAAGCAAAACCGCACCAATAGTAGACTGTTTCTTGAATTAAACCTGGAAAGATCAAGTTTTGCTTGTCCTTCTCTGAGTTAGATGAAAAGCAGATAACAAAAGGGTATGTTGGATTATGGCTGGGTCGTTCTTAAACTGATAAATGTTTTGGACATTCCATATTAAAGCTATCCATTCGCATTTTAACTCAGTCAGTTATGCTTAGGTATTGCAGGCTGTATCTCTGGTGTGTGATATTTTCTTGTTCATTGCAGTACCTATGTGCAGTGGATGAATTGGGAAAAAAATAAGTTGCCTTATTCTTTATTATTTTAAAATGCATGTACTAATGTTTTTTTAAATTGCATTTCCTTTTCTTAAATTGAAAGAAGCGGGCAAATGCGTTGTGTGAACTCAGTGACGCCTTCACCTCTAGAGGAGAGCTAATACGCTGTACTGACCTCTCATAATAATCAAAATTGTGTAAAATGAAAGTGTGCAGGTGGAGTTTGAATGCAGAAAAGGACCAGTGCTGTCATTAACACAGTAGTCATTCAGCCTTCTGACTAAACTTTGAGCCTACTGAATTCAAACTTGATAAAACAAAGAACAACTATATGGGGAAGCAGAGAACGTGAAAGCTGTCCAATTCCAGTGTGATGCAGTGTATAACACGACCAACAGCAAAGTTACTAAGGAAAACAGCCTTTTGTGCATTAGATTTACTTTAATTACATAATGTAATTAATTGCATCAATGCTAAAATATATTGGAATTGTTTTTTGTATTTTTGAAGCTTGGATACGTGACATTAAATAAGTCACTCTGCACCAGGACAATGATTGTGGTGAGCATGAACACTAAAAATAAAATATTACAGAAATATTTTATTGAAATGTTTTAATTTATATTTGTACAGTCTATAGAAAATTTAAGAAAATTGTCAAATATTGTACTAAATTAAGAGTGCAAAATCAAACCTATTTGTTGTGTAACCTCTTTTCCAGTGTCAAGAAATTCTTTTGTTTTCATAAAGAAAACTGCTTTGTGTCATATGCCAGAAATAAGCTGTTACAGAAATTCAGGGATCTTTCTAAGAGCTGTGCCAAAGATCCCCTCTCGTTAGAGGGGGAAGTGAAGAGAATTTAAGTATAACTCTTATACTAATAGTATAGAAAAAGTACATTTATTAGTCTAAAGTAACTGATAAAAATTGTCTCTAAAACATTTGAAGGTAAAAGCTCACAAAAGCATGATCTCTTCTCCCTATCTCCCCCTCTCCTCCCAGTGTAGGAGGGTAGAGTGTGCTTTTGTATAGGGTTTTTTGGGTAATCGCCAAAGCAGATATTACAAAAGTATGTTGAATCCTTAGCTTTACCAGGCAGTGTGGCAAAAGGTCTTTCTCTCCAAGGACCTCATCTTTCATCTTTTTGTGAGTGTAGCATAAATTCTTGCTGTGTGTTCAAGGAAAAAGCTAAAATGGTTTAGTACAACTAAAGCATTTCTTTCATATTTTTAAGAGTATCATAAGTTAGAAACCTAAATATGATAGCATGGACAAAGTGGTAAGTGTGCTAGAGTTTAACAAATGTTCGCTGGATTAGGAAAGGAAATGTAGTTCATACTGCTTCTTTTATGATAAAGAATTTAAAGGGCCTTGCTCTAAGCCTCACCATGTGTTTCTTTCTTTTCTCCAAAACATACAACTAAGTTGAAAAAGGAGATGAATCTTAGAGGGAAACTATTAACTCTCAGGGAGTTTATTATTGTTTGAGAGAAAGGACAGCATTTGCATTTGAATTGGCTCTGAGTGTAGCATGTACCTCTAATCTTGTTCCTACTAGAAGCTGGTGAGTAGTTTAAGTACTTCCTATTTTACTTTTTATGTTCTGGCCTTGTGTAGTAACATCTTTATTTTATCAGCAGATCACAAATGTTATAACTTAAAATAATCAAAGTTCTTAGCTCAACTGAGAGATGCTATAACATACTCTGGTGTTAGAAGCACTTTGCAGTTGCCACTGTTTCCATAATAGGACTTGTACAAGTATAAAGTAAGAACCCTGTAAAATGGACACACAAGCATCTTGCAACAGAATCTGAGGTGCTGCTATATTCCTCTATAATATACAGAAATTTTAGCACATGTAGCAATGCCATGTCAAACCATATGAAATACTGAATATAGAAAATAATAAACTTAGTAGCAGCAAGGATGAGAGGTAAATCTTCATGATGCACGTCTGTAAGCCATATATGTTTGAGTTCCAGAGTAACTTGTGACAATCACATTGAATTTTAATACCTAAAAAAAATCAAGGTTGCCTGGCATAACACTATGTAGTAAACATTTGATTTCTATGCTTAATTAATAATGCAAGTTTTAAACTCATTTATTACATAATTTAAAATAACAGCAATTTTGTTTAATTTTCGTATTGTGCTCTAAATCTGGTGCCCAAGTTTGTGCCCTTCTGATTCCCTGATGCTATATCAAGGTGCATAACTTCCTAGAACATGACTCTAGAAAACTAGGCAAACCTGAGTAGAGAGAGAGAGCATTTGCAGCTATGACTCACCTCAGTGTTTTCTTGTTCTTCATCTTCCTGTTTCTTCTTGTTGGACTGCTTTCTATTGGGATACCAGCAAAATAATTATAAATGGTGATTAGGCCTTTGACAAAGAATGTGGCTGAGGTGTTACTCCCTTCTTCACTCACTTGGGACTGAAATCCTCAAAATTGTTCCCAATAAACCAGTGTGTCCCCAACACTCTGTATACCTTTTGGATCAAGTAAAGTCCCAGACAGGATGTGGAGTTTAATTGAAGTGCCTGGCTCATCTTGAACTAAAAAATGAAGCTTTCACCAATTAAAAAATAAATCAGTAGGGATCAAATTTGTAGGCTATCATACAAATTTCTGTTTACCATTCAGTATTCATGAGTACAGTCTTTAGCTGTTGATGCTAGATTTGATAAAAAGCAATGATCAGAGTATTGCAATACAGTTATGGAAATGCATGCTTGGCACTTCTGTACGTTAGTTTTGTAGGAAGGAAACATGCAGTGTATAATACGACCAACAGCAAAGTTACTAAGGAAAACGTTGGTTGCCAGTCTTTTCTTGTATCTTTTTAGCTGTGTTACCTGTAAAAGATTATAGACAGAAGTATTCCATAGTTGGCTGTTGGTATATTAGTACTACTGGCTATGTTTAACCAGAAAGGGAAACTCAGCATAGAAAAAAATCTCACTCACAAGACTTTACAAGAAAAAACCCTTTTGTTGGTTTATATCTTTTTTTTTTTTTTTTTTAAAGGAGCTTGACATCTTCATCAAGTTCACAGTGGGCCTGCTTTGTTTGCTTTCTCTTGAATGTTTGATAAGATTTTTCTTCTATTGTTTTGTGCAGCAAGAACAGAACTTGCCATGGCTGAGGTGGTTTTTTTTGTAAATACACAATATGGTCATTGTCTGGTGCTGAATAATTGTGGCTGCTTTTTGTACCACCAGAACTAAGGCTTTGGCTGTGAACAGATTCCTTCTTAGTGTGAAAAGAGACTAATCCATGTAAATACAGCCCAAAAATAAAGCTTTACAGAAAAAGGGAAAGGCTGCTAAGCAGGAGGGCACAGGTCAGCAATTTAACCTTTAACCTAACAAATAAGAAGCATGAAAGTTCCCGAATTGGTTTACAAAGGCAAGCTCCTGTGATCTGTCAGTTTTTCTTTTCACGATAGTCGGGTGAGAAAACTGACAGCTAGTGTCTTTTTAACTGCAGGTTGAAATTAACTGCTAAATTGAAACTTTTTAGGAGGGTGAATTTTTTTTTAATGGTTTAGACAAGTTATTGATGATCACTAGCCCCAGTTTTTATAGATTTCCTTCAGTTTAAAGGGGAGGATCGGTGGTTTCTTTTTTTTTTTTTGGGAGAATTTTTGAGAGGTTCAAGTTAGACATTGTTCATGATGACATTTCAGCTTTTGATAAAATTGAAGATTAAGGGTTTGATGAAGCACTTGTTGCAATTAACTACATGTTAATGAGTTTAAGGGGTTGTATTGTAATAACTTACTGTGAACGGGTTTTATTTTGAACAGAGTCAAAAGGTTGTTACTTGGTGGAAAATAAGATTTAATTTAAGGGTATGATTTTAAACTCTAGAATATGCTCATTCACAAAATTTGCAAACAGGTTTTTTTGTTTGTGCTTATTTAATCACAACAGGTAATCTTGTTAATGAGTGTTAATTTTTGCTTTAAGCTTAATGCATCTGAAGTCAGCTGTTATATCTCACTGTAGAGAATTCTGTAACTGGTAAAGAACTTTAATTAGAGTCATTCAGATGAAAAAGAAACAATGAACTAATGACTTTAAAGTAGACTCCCTGCAGATTATTAAGAGTAGTGATTATGCTGTCTTGCTCAATATTGTAAGCAGTGTTGCAGTGATGACTCTTACCTTTGTCCATCGATGGGTCCACTGGTGCTTTCTATAAAACTTCTTTTTATGGAAATTTTTGGATTTTAGAAAGATATAATCTGTTTGGGATTTATGTCAGTTGTTAAATTCTGTGCAGAGCACTAATTTTTAAAAGCAGTTGAAACAAAATTGGAAAAATGTAAATATGACTCAGGAAAAAGTCCAGATGAATTTCTGTTCCTGATGTTTTTTGTCTTAGACAGTGAGTTTCATATAGAGTTTCAAATTTCAAATAGAGAACTGACGAACATAATTGAAATAGTTGGGTATTAGTGCAGTTATAAAACATCCTGGACTACATCGTTCTCTCCCCATCTTGTCTGACTTTTCTCAGGACAAAAATGCAGGTATATGTTGTTTTGGAATGTGGATTAGAGGCTGAAGGTAAGGTTGTCTGGGTTATAAATTAAATGATCAGTTTAAAATGAATTAAGGATTTTTGATATTACATCAACAGTGAACATGACAAAATGTGCCAGCTACCAGAGACAAGATCATACCTAAGTCTTTCTGAATTTCATACAGGATATGCTGAATTATAACTAAGGGCAAGAGTATGATGACATTCAATTTAGTGATGTCATGAGCAATGGTGATGAAACACAGTTTAATCACGAACTCCTGTACTATATTCCTTGAATGCCCAAACAGATTCTGAATCTGTGAACATGCTTGTAGCCCTTGGAGTCAACTAAATCACATCATTGGGGCGGGAATGGAGGGACGAGATAAAATGAATACAAACACATGAACAAAGGATTTTTGTACTGTACTTTGCCTTAACAATCTAATTTTGGTAAATTAACCCTTCTGAATGTGAAAGGGTGGTGTGTCAACTGCTGGGAAGAGTATTCTAATGTCTTCTTTCAGATGGAAACTAAATTTTTAGTGTCTATTCATGATACCTAAAGCCTAATATTATTGCCTAGATTTGACAGTGTCCTCCTTGTAATTATTGATTAGCAGATCTAACCCTTAAGATGTAGTTAAATGCCTTTCTTTCTAAAGTTCTTTACTGTTCAGCCCAGACATATAACATTTTGAAACATTTGTCAATATTATTGGCAGTGATCCTCTTGCGAAGTGGAGCAGAGATAGTTACTGCACTCAGTCTAGAGAAATTCTTTCCAATAGAGATTGCAGAAGAAGGGGAGCTAGTAGAAAGCGCCCTTCATATAAAGAACAATTGAGTTCTAGGTAGTCTGTATCTCTTCTCCTTAAGGAGTGACAAAAATAAACCAAGATCTAAGCCTGTTTTAAATCTTTTCAGCCCTCTCTCACCATTAACAGTTGGAGGGTGATGTCTCCAGTTTCAGTGGCAAACTGATGGAAACAAGTGATGCATGCTGTAGATAATTAAACTGGTCACATGCAGTTTTTACTTTTAAGTCCCTGCAGAAAGCTCTATTCTTTTTCTATTGTCTTCCTCCCGAAAATTAGAGTAAATACTACCGTCTCAGTCTGTAGAAGATTGTTGAAGAGAATAGGCAAAGAAATCTTTACTATGCCAAAATGTCTGGAGCTGGATCTTTCTTAAATGTGTATTTTTACTGAATATTTCAATACATAAGGAATATAAGGAAGTATAAGGAAAAGATGAAAAAAAATTAATTCTTACAGTGACATGAGAATGTTAAGGCAACATTTTGGATTTTGTGGCAGGGGATTTATATATTAAAGCTGACATTTTGAAAGGGGCTATGGGAGTTAGGCACTCAACTCCCATTGAATTTCAGTGGGATTCATTGAATCCCAGCTTCAGCTCCTTTGAAAAATGTCAGCCTAAATAACTACTTAGTCTTGAATTAAAATATCAGTTAAAAGAAATTGTGTTAAATGTAGCCTTATCACTTAAATGAGCAACTGTCCTTCAGATTATTTCTAGTGCTATAGAGATACAAGACACTTAAGAGATCTGTAAGACGATGTCCCAACATAAAGACCTACAGTCAAAGGGTCCAGTACTGCTCCAAAATTTAACTCAGTGGCAAACTTTCCATTGACTTCAACCAAGATCAAGAACTAAATTTATAGAATGTACAAACAAAATATTAGATGGGTGACCGATGGTGAAGTGAGACTGCAACAGAAAATCAGATTGTTTGGCTTGTTTAGGGTTAGGTGTGCTTCTCGTCAGTTGAAGGTTTGTTCCCATTTTATTTAAACTGTTTGCTTTCATTTTTTCATAGGAAGCAGGAGAGTAGAGTCAATAATGTATGAGGAACAGCTCAGGGAGGGAATTGGAGAGGTGGTGCAAGCTAATGTCCAGAAGAGGAGTTGCGTACAAATGAGCTGGTCTGATCTATTTTGAATCAAATGTGGCAGAGTCAAAAATCATATCTATATTTTAGGGTTCAGTTGAGTCAAACTGAATTCTTAAGAATTTAGCCCTGATGTGATGTGATGTGATGTGAAGCCACAGTAGAGAGAGCTGGGATAGCTCAGTTGTCACGGCGTCTCCGGGCGATGCTCTGGAACTGCTCCCTATGAAGCTAATCAGGACTCGGGTGAAGTCTTTGGGCTGGCTGGGAATGTGGAGTGAAGTGCAGACGTGGTTGTCTGGCTCACTGCACCCCAAAATGGACCCGGCTGAGGGGCCCTGTTCTCCTCTTTGTGAGCAGACTGTCTGCAGGGCAAAAAGCTCACATGGCTTCCACCTTCCTGGGTCTGACCTCGGAGCATTCAGCATCCTCTGCCCCTCCATGCACTTCCCACAGTGAGCCCACCCAGGCAGGGTCCTGGGGAAGCCAGAGGGTCCTGCACCCCAACTTCGCAGTCAGACGTAACTCTTAGCCAGCCAGTAAAACAAAGGTTTATTAGATGACAGAAACACGGTCTAAAACAGAGCTTGTAGGTACAGAGAACAGGACCCCTCAGCCAGGTCCATTTTGGGGGGCAGTGAGCCAGACAGCCACGTCTGTATTTCACTCCATGTCCCCAGCCAGCCCAAAGACTTCACCCGAGTCCTGACTGGCTTCGTAGGGAACAGTTCCAGAGCATTGCCTGGGGACTCCATGACAACTGGTGGCAGTGGTGGGATGCGAACCCACGGCTCTTAGCTGCCTTCCAAGGCACAGGATAAGGGCACTGGTGGTATAGGGGTGAGCATAGCTGCCTTCCAAGCCTTCAAACCTGCTGGCAGACCCTGCTCCCTTTCCTGGTTGGCGTAGTGGAAGTACTCCCATACGGGTCGGGGACTGCAGAGGACAATCTGGTGGTAAAAGTGTTCTATTGAGGAGTTTTGTTCTAGTGCTAACTCATTGCTGTGACTTAATGAACTATTGGTAGAAAAGTACGCCTTATTTTATTTACAGCCATTGCATATCTGAATAACCTTCTCTCTGTAGTACAATCAAAGTGGCTGAATAAGGAAAATTTTACTAATACATGAGGATGCTTTGAACTCAGTAACTACTTTTCTGTTCAAGACTTTCTTCCAGAAATTTACAATGTAGTGATTCAATCCATTTCTTCCATTTCCAACTCTAAATTACTTTGCTATCTGTTGTTTCCATTTTTACTAGTGTCCAGTAAATAGATTTTCCTAGAAGCGTTCACCATGATGATGCCTATCGCCTAGAACACTTTCCCTGTATGATAGATGATGTTCCTATTTGATCTAGTGTCCAAAAACATAGGAATGTCACTGTACATCCAGCATGTTCCTTGAGTTGATTTGTGAATGGTTTAAACTTATTTAAAATTAATTTAAAAAGAAAATGCTAATTCAAATTTTCTGCAGAAGTCCTATAACAGAGTGACTCAAGGGGCATCTTATAATATTTGTAGTCTAAAATGTGAGACCCAGTGGAATTCTCTTACTGGGAAGCATCTATGCCATGGCTACTTCCCTTTTTTTAAACAGCGATTTCAAAATACCTATGTAGTTGTACACAATACATATATGGGCACGTAGAGTGTTTGCTGCACCTGGGAACAGATTCTAAATAATCTGAAGATATTTCGAATAGATAAGCTAAAGAATATCTTTTTATCTTGTATACCTCTTGAAATAGTATCAGAAATAAGTAGGAATGGCTCCTGAAGCAGACTTTGGTGGAGGAAAGTATGGCTGCAATTTGGAACAAACATTCTCTCCAACCACAGATTGAGTAAACAGCACACAAGTGCATGAGCCTGGCCAATTAGATTCCAGATTTCATTCCTTTGTTGACTTTTTCCTGGGTATGGTATATTGCTTTTGCATGGAAAATGGCATATAGACATTTCCATCAGAGTCCTTGGCGCCAATGTAATTTAACTTGTCAGAGACAAGGTCTTAGCCATAGTCTTAGTCATAAAGGGTATGATCTTGCACTCATTAAAACCAGTGGCAATACTTGCATTGGCTTTGAGGTGCAGGATTGGGCCATATTATACTGAGCTCTTCTTAAAATGTCCTGGTTGACATCACGGGAAGTTCTAGTTTATCTGACCAGAGCTGGCTGTACTTTTTATGCAGCACTATGAAATGAATTCCCCACATGTACGTGCTTAACAGATGGTCAGAGGCAAAGGTGCAGAGTTTTTTCTGACTTCAGTGAGGCTCAGCACAGGTGCAGGGATGCCTACAAATGGAGTCAGTTGTAGGATTGGTGCCTAATTTGGTCACAAAGCCAATACCTTAAAACATTTTCTGTTGTCTCTTTTATGATAGGAGAGACACAAACTTTTGAAATATATACTCACGTTTCATAATCTCTGAAAAAGAATCAAAACACCTTAGTAAATTAAATGAAGAAAATGACAACAGGTCAGGGATATTTACTTTATGATTTTTGATAATACTTTGTGAATTGCAAATTCCTATACTTTTCTCTTTCTCCCTACCTTTTTCCAGTAATAACAGAGGAGCAGTTTTTTACAAAGCTTTAATTATGCTCCTCAAACTGTTTCCTAGTGAGCTTGTACAACAGATTATCCAGAATAATTCCATATAATGATACACATCTCTGACAGCTGCTCTGTCTGGTTAATTCTTTTTGGTATTGCAATACATTTTAATTTTAATCTTAACAAGAAATTATATGGTGTGTGTTGCCTCAAGGCTCCAGATAAAGTATTTAGCTTTAGAGAAATGTACTTGGAGAAATTTCTTGGCTAAGTTAAAGATGATACCCTGTTTCGGGGGTTTATACAGTACACAGTAGGCAGAGCTTGGCTCAACCAGATTTGGTTCTTTGGCAATTGCTAAAAATCATTGAGGATTTACTTTGTATTAAAAATAATTTGTCTGATAACTGACTGGAAGGATTTTTGAAATCGCTTCCTGAGTTTTAGAGTTTGTTGGATGCGTGAGGTAGAAGAATATATCATTCAAATACTTCCATTTAAAATGTTATCCTAGATTACTATTTTAAATGGAATGTATTTCTTTCATGGCAGTGAGTTTCACATCCTGTCCTGAGGGTAGCCTGTAACAGGGTATTTTCATGAAATGTTAAAATGGTTTGGAATTTTTTTCCTGTGGATTTCCCTTAGCCTTTTTATGTTTTTAACAAAATTGTTTCAAGAAATTTACAGGTTTATTTAAGAATAATGTTTATAGTAGGATGTTCTTGCTGAAGAGAATTGTTTTCAGAATTACCCCAACTTGGATGGCCAGTTTTCCATGAGTTAGTTAATTTTTACCTTTTGAAATTCAAATCATTTGTATTTAAGCAGGATTTGAAAAATTCACTCACCAGTGGGAAGACTTTTGTGGTTAATGTGGAGGACTAAGCAACCATTTTTAGCTGCTTTTTTATTAAAAGAAAGTTAAATAGTTTCTCACCCTTGTTTAAAATAATTTTCCAAATGTGAACTAAATGTAAACCAATGCAGTTGTCTTCCTGAGTCTGTAGATTGTCATGTTGTTCTCTCTCTGCTGCTGGGCTTAGGTCTTCCCAGAAGGAACATGTAATAAATAGGATTTATCCATTTTTGTTCAGATTATCTGGTCAGGAGAAAAAACTCATGAATCATGTGAATTCCATGCTGCTAATACTTGGAATTATGTAGGCAGCTGCAAACACAGGTCCTGAAGTTATTCATTTTTTGCTTTTGGGGGAGGCATGGGAAAAGGATCCCCAAAAAGTTGGTGAAAGGGCAGAGACTTCCTCTAACTCCCATCTCAGTGGGCAGGTGACTGGGGGAAAGGGTAGAGTAATGGAAGTCTCTGCAGCCTGCCAGCCTTCAGGTTGCTGCAGGGAAGTGAGACAGTGGAAGAGACAGAAAGCTCCTGTCTTCCAGCCGCTGGATAAGGTGGAGCTTCAGATTTGGCATCTATTAGCTACAGGCTGATATGAATGAAAACCTCTAAACCTTGTTCAGGTACAGCATCCTGATAGCAATCCCTGCACCATCCCAGTACTTGGATGCTACAGGAGGGCTGGGTTTATCTCCAGGTCATTGCCTCTATACACTACTGGTCAAACTCTCCCCACTGTCCTCCTCCCCCCCACCCCCATCTACCTCTGGCTAGTAGGTTTAATCGTCCAGCTAGTAAGTGTTGGTTTCTGTTTTTATTCAAGTCCTTAGAGTGTGTGTATTTTGTTTTATAACTGCTTAATTTCCATGGGCATATTACCGATACGCTGCTTTGACCAAATATAATTTTGTAAATGACATAGTCACATCTGCAAATAGGTTGAGGTTTTTTATTTGAACAAAGATATAAAAAAAAAAAAAAAGTTTGTTCACCTAATAGAGTGGGCGTTTTATTGGCCACACTGACTAAATGCTTCTAATGCTGTGGAACTTTTATGTACTTTTTTTGTGGTCATTCCATTTCTTTAAAGAAGAAATGAGCAATGTATGTTGCCTATGCTGTCTTCGTTCTTCCGCATTAAGCATGAGACTGTCCTTTAAACTTGCCCTCCAAATGCACCTTAAGTAAAATCTGCTTTTATTTTGTTCAGTTCATTTGCCTTTTGGTCATTCACTCATGCCTGTTTGTTCTGAAGAGTTTCTGTTAAACATACTTACAATGATTTAAGTAGAAAAATAAATGCCCATAACTTAAATCCACAAATGCATATAAAATCATAGTTATGACAAGAACTGTGAACTGATGCTCTGACTTCATCTCATTTCATTGTATATAGAGGCAGTATTTACACATGTCAAAGAATAGGGTGGGATATATTTTTAATGTATTGCAGCATTAGGTACAATCCAGTAAGATAAAGATTGAGTGTTAGTCCACAGTTCCTATCTTCTTGTTCTGTGCTTCTGTGGCCCCTAAGACAATTCTTTGATATATTTTTGTACTCTCATTACTTTTGTAACACTGAAATGTAAAAGAAAAACTATTTTGGCTGTGTGCTTAAGAGAGAGAATTTTATCATATGAGTTACTCAAAGGAGAGGAGGCATTTTGGTAATCCTATTGGTTCCATCTGTACTATGCAATTAAGATATTATAGAGAAGGATATATTTGGATAATATTCTTTTGAAAGAACTGATGTGCTGCAGTAGCTCTTTAATATATTTTCTCTTTTAGCTGGAGTAGAATTAGCATGTTAAAATAGCTGTGTTGACTTTGTATTCCATTTTGTGTAGACTTGCAGTATTCATGTAAAACTTGATGAATGTCTTCTAAACAGAGCAGTAATTTAAATTGTCCAGCTTGCTCATATCTTATTTCTGTATAGAGCCCTTAATACGTGAGGTGTAAAATAGCAGAATTTCCCATTGTGCCATCTGCCTTGACTGTGCAGATTGCAAAATGCTTTTTTACTTCTGAGTATCCGCATGATACATAGTATCCAGCAATAAAGTAAATCCAGAGATTTTTATTCTCATGCGCACTCTTACTCAGTGTTTGCTTTACACTGGATTAAATCATTGGATTAAATCTGTTTTAATTAAGGGCAAGTCTGCACTTAAAATGCTGCATCGGTGTAGGTGCTCCTCTGTAGTGCTTCAGTGAAGACACTCTAAGCCAGGAGTTCTCAAATTTCATTGCACTGCGACCCCCTTGTGACAATAAAGTTACTACATCACCCGGGGAGAGGGGGCTACAGCCCAAGCCCCACCTCCCCGGGTAGAGGTGGAACTCGGGCCTTAGCTTCAGCCCTGGGTCTCAGCAAGTCTAATGCTGGCCCTGATATATGTCTGTAGTGTAGACCAAACCTCAGTCATCTATAAGAAATTCCATACTTAGAATAACTCCTTGGAATATGGTGGGTTTCATATGGACAATTTAAGTAGAATTGACACATTTTAAAATAGTCATTTATCTCATTCTTGTTTATTTCAAACTTTTAAAAACCTAATGACCTCATTGCAGCTTGACTATAATTATCATGTTTAAACTTCTGAGCATTTTTAGTTTAAACAGCCTTTGTTTTTTTATACCAAAAGAAAATTAATGAGAAGAGACAGAGACATCAAAGAGGTTTTCCCTCTGATTGCAGTGTTAGAAGTTTTGCCTGAAAATAGGTTACATTTCTTCTGTTTTGAGCTGAATCCTCATTAACTTTACATTTTAATGATGTCCACAGCAAATTATACCATTATGGTAGATGCCTTAAAGGGAAGCTTAAAGGACACCTTTTTAATGTTTGTATCTTTATTGGTGGCTGAATTAGACCTAATATTATAAATAGTGTCAGAATGCTAAAAATATCCCCCGCCCCAATGCTACAGAAATATTTTTGTTCTTGCCATATATAATTTTTTTTATTTTTAACATAGTTGCAACATTTTAAGGGAATGTGTCATATTTATAGATGTTAGAGCAAAAATGATGTCCTTTAAAACTGTTTACAAATGACCTCTCATTTTCTTCTATATTTGCAATAAGTTTAATGTATAGTGCCAAAATAACTTGAAGGAGAGTTAAAAAAAAAAATCAGCCCACCATAAGACACATTCTCCAATATCTTACAAAATAAAGTTGATCGAAATTCTAATACAGTGATAGATTGTATTTGCACAACAAGAAACAAAGTTGAAAAGTGGAAACTGCACAATTTCAAATTACTCAGTGTAGAGCAATAGCAACTGTAGTGCTGTGCATTAGAGTAAACTTTGAATTCTTAATTATTAGTAGATGATAAATTAACTGCAGGGATGAAGAATCCTGTGTCAAATACTGTATACCTCATTGCTGCTACATTTCAGAATTGGATTAACTAAACTTGGCACTAGCTCTAATGGAAGCTGAATAATTGTGGAGAATCCCTATACAGTTTCAGGTAATCTTAATTTTTGAAAAGCGATTGCTCCTGCTTCTTCTTAAAATGGTACTTTAGTTACCTGTTCCGTGGTGAGTACAGTTTCTACCAGCTATAGGTCCTTGAAAGGTCAAGGTCAGAGGGATTCTTGAAGTGGGTGGCCTGTTGACTCCCAATCCAAGCACCCAGTGACTGAATGTGTTAAGGAGATCACAAGTTTCTTTGCTTTTTAGCTTCTACATGGTGATGCTGGTTCCATGCCCATCTGCCAAGCAATAATGAAAGACAAGAGATATTTTAGTAATAAATAGAAAAAGCAAAATGTCCAGGGGAAAGTCTCCTGTTATTGGTACCCTTCCACTTAGCTTTATTGGGCTTTTAATCACACTTCTTTTATTTATGTTATGGACATAGCAGTGCAGACCCAGATGGATGATAAAATGAAGGAGGTGGAAAAGCTTAGGCATGAAGCACATAATCATCTTTCAAATGACAGTCACACAGAAGACAAGGTCCCATTTCCCATCACTAAGCTGTTAATCACAGCTCTTCTCTCCTGCCTTTTTCTCATCAACTTAACTGTTCTCCCTGCAAAATCTTCTCACCATCTTACTCCACCAAGCAAACAATTCAGCAGTTAAAAGTATTCTCCAGTTTGTAATTCAGGGGGAGTTATTGTGTGCTCTGCAAATGCTGAGTTTTGACAACATGAAAATACCTGGTCTTTTAGGGGAAGATGGAAAATATCTTCCTAGGCTCAGCTGGTGCTCATCCTCGAATGCTCTGAAGCAGGAGTGGTTTTGTGACTTTTATTCTAGCTATGGTCACTGACATAATTACTATGTTTGTAATTATCCAGCTTTTATAAATACTTCAGAATTGTATTTGCATTTTTGGAGGGGCCTTGTATGTGTTGCTGGTATAGCATATTATGTAGTGATAGTGATTGTTTTGTTTCACATCCTGACAGTGAGGAGAAATAGATCTGTGAAATTTCAAAGCGACTGTTCAGCATGTCAGCCTTCAGACAAATAGATGAAGAAAAACAGATCAACGTGCCCCAGCTCAATGTTTTCTAGTATTCTTTCTAGTTAATATTTTTTTTTATTATGGTAGTAATAGTAACTAGACATACGTAGGTTTCTAATTTTTCTCTGGTTATTCCTGTAAGCATTGGTCTGTGGTCTGCGTATAAGTTGTGTAAATTCATAGCTTGCATTTTTACCTCTTTAATCTTTCTGAGATCTTTCTTTTTTTATTGATAGATGCAGTTCTTCATGCTATTTATTGTTTTATTTCAGTAAAATCAACTCTTGGGACACTACAGACTTTAGCTCTTAAGGGCTAACTCCATGCTGTAATGTTGCATAAGAAGAGGCTGCTTGGTTAGTGTTGCCTCCTGTCTTGAGGTCTAGCAAGGTATTTTATGGAGATGTGAGCCTGAGTGCCACTTGTATAACAGATATGCCTTTAACTAACTTGTGATGCACCCTATCCACAAATATTTTTATTGTCATGAGTGTCCAATTTCTCCCCTCCTCCCTTTTTTTTTTGTTTGGCCTTGAGAAGGCTATAGAACAAGGGTGCCCCAACTTGGTGGTTTGCCTTTTCAACCAAAATGCTGAATAGCTACCTCAAAAGTCCTAGCAATTTTTTAGTGTAACACAGCTCTCAATACAGATGATAATCTCATTTTTATCTCAAACTCTTAAGAAATGAGTCCTGCCAAATAGATTTTTGGATTGTAGATTTTCTCTCTCTGGCAATTTTAAAATCAGGATTTTTTTAAATTTTTTTTATTTTTTTTAAAAGATATGCTCTAGTTCAAGCAGAATTATTTTGGGGTAGTTCTATGGGCTGTGTTATACATAGGCTTGGCAGAATTCAATTTTTATATTTTGTTTAATTTTGATGGATAATATCAATGTTTTATTTTTAAGCTTTTTTTTCTATTTTTGTCTATTTAAATGTTCACAGTTATGGAAAATTATGGAGACGTCAGACAATTTTTTAATGACAGTAGATGATAAGACTCTGAAAGTTAAAGCTTTATAACTGTTAAAACACAAGTTGTCAACATCACATATCAAAATATACAAAGTAAATATCCTTAAATCAAACTCTAATAAGTTCTCAAGCAGCGTTTTTCTTTGCCTGTCTGTAAATTTCAATTATTGTTTTTTCATTGGTTTTGTGTATGTATAGTGAAATCAACATTACTCCCGGGGGAATTCTGTGCCAAAGAATAAAGAATTGTGGGCCAAAAGATTGAAAATTCTGCACAAAATATTTTAAAATTCTGCAAAATTCTGTATATTTTATTTGTTAAAATAACACAATATAATCACACCAATTTCAAGTATTTTGGTTATTTATTTCAAAATACCTGTCAACAAGTATGTCTGTAACAATGCAGACAATGAAAAAGATTTAGGAAATGTTTTTTGTCAAATAGATTTCTTACTAGGCGTATCAATACAGAAGTTTGAGTAATTCATTTAAATTACAATACAAACCCGTATTTCCTGCCCCCCTCAGAAGCAGTGAAAAAGGCTTGGGGAAGTCAGGGGTAACGGAGGAGCTGAGGAAGAGGGAAGGAGCCTGGGAGTCAACTTGGAGGGGGGTTGTGTGTGTGTGGGAGAAATATGGAATGTGATTTTTTGCGGGGGCAGGAAGGGATTGTTGGGGAGCCTCCACCATGCAGACCCTGGCTGACCCCTCGCCTCTCTCATTCAGTCAGGTACCTCTTCCCCATCCCCATGTGTCCCTGTGCCCCCATGTGTCCGTGCATCCCTTCCCCTCTGTCCTCATGTTTCTCCACCCTGACTCAGACACCCACTTTTCCCATCCCCATGTGTCCCCTCACCCCACTCAGCCACCCCATGTGTACCTGTGCCCCCTCTCCCATCCACATGTGTCCCTGCACCTCCTCCCCCTGTTCCCACGTGTCTCTATGCCCCCACTCAGCCATCCCCTTCCTCCATATGGCCCTGCACCCCCCATCCTCAAATGTCTCTGTGCCCCCTCAGCCAGCCCCTCCCTCACGTGGCCCTGTACCCCCTCCCCCTGTCTCATGTATCTCTGTGTCCCCTCAGCCACACCGTTCCCCCATGTGTCCCTGCACTCCTTCCCCATGTGGCCCAGCACCTCCACTCCCATTCAGCCTCTGTCCCAGTCTGTCTTACCTCAATAGCCCTTATGAACCCCAGTTTGTGACCCCCCCCCCCCAGCCCCACGCTGTCTGTCTCCCCCATATCCCTGTCTCCTGACCTGGCCCCATGGGCATGGCACTGCCAGGCAGGCAACCTCTTCTCTTCCCTATTGGCAGCTAGCACCACAATGACCCCAGTGGGAAAAAGGCAGAACTGCAGCAACTTTCCAGCAGAAGTTATTTTCTGCGGGGAAAAAATTATGCATTGCACAGTAATTATGCGCATGCGCAGTGGTGCAAAATTCTCCCAGGAGTACAACATTTACTGACATTTACCAATAAAAGTCTAATCATTCTAAGCCTGGTTATGCAGAAGGTCAGACTAGATGATCACAGCCGTCTCTTCTGGCCTAGGAATGCATGCATCTATTAATCGTTTAAAGCACTGTCTCTTTTTGGAAGCTTTTACTCCTTCAGTAAATAGCTGATTAATGTAAAAATATTGGGCAACAAAAGTAAAACCCACCTTGGTCTGTACAACACAGCATGATTGTATCAGATGTATTCTTTCTATTTATTAATATTCATTTTTTTATAGAACCATTTCAAAGGCTTGGGTTTTAACCACTGACTAGTGGTTTTTTAATTCCTTTGTTTTTTTGAGTGCCCAGCTTTATGCCTTAGAGGAGCCTGAATTTCAGAAGGTGCTACACCTGCTTTCTGAAAATCAGGGCTCTCTAAGGTGTCTCAAGCTTGATACTCAGAAACTGAGCCACCCAAGGTTAGTCAGTGGTAAACACTTGGGCCAAGATATTTTGACTTATTGGAAGATACTGTGGTGCGGGTTACTATGGTAGTATTCTTTGTTTGGGGAACATACAGTACTTGGTACCAATGTTACTTTGTCCCTGGAGAGATGTGTGCATCTGATAGTGGTCCTCATTCCTTGGATGATTGTAGCTGTAGATCTTTCTATTATCACTCTTTGCTAAGGATGTTAGATAGCTTAGTCTCTGATTTTATATGGGTTGCTAAGACTTTGAATTGCCCCTCTGAATTGGAATCCTAACTTTCCAGTTTTGAAAATTAGTGTGTGTGTATAAAATGAAAGTGTCCACCTCATATCATGAGCAGAAATTATGAAATAAGAAATACATATTTATCAGAAATTTAGAAGTGAGTCAGATGTTATCACTTTAATATTCTTTGATTAGCACTCCTATGTATTAATGCTGTTTCATTCAGTTGCTGTGAAGGAAGCATGCGACAGACTGATAGATAACAGAAAGGTATTCTGTAAATTGCAGTCAGTCAAGCTTTTCATAACCATATATCTGGTGGACCATTTGTCTATATTCTTAACTTCTCTTCTCTTTAGTCTAGATATTATAATTACTTGAAAGAAATGATAGTATCCCCCCTCCCCCCCGGTGTCTGTTTCCCCCCTTATTTTTGTAATTATTGTATTAAAGAGGATTCTTAATATTTTCCTCAGTACTTATTTTAAAGTTTAACTTAATTTATATTTTTAAAACAATAGTAAAAGATACTGACTAAAAAGATCCCTCCACCAGGAGGACATCAGTGTTCTTTGTTTTCTAATTTTCTTGGCATGCAAGTTTTGATGCAGAATCAAATTAGCAATAAAAATGTGAAATGTACTTTCTGGAAACCCATTCTGCAAGTGTTTGTAATCTGGCTATTTCCAACCATTTATGTGTTAATGATAGTGTGTAGCTGAAACATTCCAAGCTTAGCTTCCCTTTCTAATATTTGCTGCTTTGCTGCTTTGCTCAGGTTTTTTGCCTTATTTCTGTAGCTTTGTTGTGGTCAATTCACTCAGTATAATAGCAAAGACATTTGCTTTGTTTTTTCCTATAAAGAGAGTTATTTTAGAGATATAGTTTACCAGAGATAAGAGCTATTTATGTCCTAAGCTATTGATTTTTAATTAATGTTGCTTGGGCTCACACATGTTGGCAGAATTGCTAACAGCTTGTGGCATTTTTTAATTCACATCTTCTTTTGGTATTTTGACAATGTCATTCATATCTCATGAAAAAGTACCTCAGTCAGGTTAAATGTGTTAAAACACCGAGCAGAAAAGGAGAGAATGGAACATAGGGCTGCCTGGAAACCTTGATCTGTTGCCAAAGTATTTAAACAATTTAGTGTTTTGGTTTTCTAGCTCCAAGCTGCTTCTCAAATCCCTTACTAATTAATCCATTTAATTCTTTGTAGACTAACTATGCAGGGGCTTTTGCTTGTGCTTCTATCATTGAGAACTCTGTTTTGTTTTTGAAGCAAACCTAAGCCCTGTTAGAAAGGTTGTAGTAGTAAACTGAGTGCTAGCAGATGTGAATACAATGTTTTGGGTCTTTTAAAAAGAGTGTGTTTTTGAGTGTGAAATTTTTATTTTACAGCTTCCATGTTGAAAATTTAAAGGTAACATGAATACTTGAATAAAAAGGTGGAAATATTTTTCCTATTAAAATGCTCCCTTTTAGTAGGGAACAAAACACTCTGGGTGCTGTGTTGGTGTTATTAGTATGCTGTTATGTATGTAGTTCTGTAGGGTTTTGGGGGCAGGAAATTTTAGAATATTTTACTACTTGAAAAACATCAGGTACAATTACAATTTAAATACATGAACAGATAGACAGGTGTAGAAGCCTGAAAGCTTCACAGACCAGAAATGTTTTAAGAAGTGTCCTTGATGAAGTAAGAGTTTGGTGCACACTAATCGAGAGCACTCCCAAGCATCAGAGGTGGCATGAGGTCAAGAGTGGGAAAAGGAGACAAGGAACAGCAAGGAGAAAAGCCTCAATAGAGGGAAGGGAAGTAAGAGGAAATAAGGGCAAAGGATGTCTGCAGGAAGAGAATCTTGAACTGTTTGTGGATGAAGAGCATAAACCAGTACCTAGATTCCAAGGCTGGTATGTCATGGCCATGTTGGTAGGAGTGGAAAATTAACTTGCAAGCAGCATTTTGGGCATGTTGCAGGGGAGAATAGGTGTGTAGGAGAGGACCTGATGACAGTAGTTGAAGAGAGATTACTAAAGCATGGAGAAAGTTATGGCTGTAGAGATGGTGAGGAAAAGACTAAAATGTTTGGACTCTGATGTAGTGAGCAAAAAAGGGAGAGCAGCTCCTATCGTTTTCTGGGTTGTGTATCTGTGATGGGGAATATAGTGGTGGTTTAAACTGGGTGGGGGAGGAGGGCAGAAAGAAAGGGAAAGGCTAATTTTTAGACACGTTGAGTGTGAGGAAGTGGCAAGAAGAGTCATCTGAGAGACTGGCAGAGATCTGAGTCTGGAAAGAGAGCTCTAGGAGTCTCCTCATAGGCAGATGCTATATTAAGGCCTAATAGCCTTGGACAACTATTTATGGGTTGAAATAACTTTTTTTTAAAAAAAATATTTTGGGGAGGGTGCGCTTTCAGATTGATTACAGTTACTAAGTGATGATCCTTTGTTAGGAGTCTATCTGCTTTGACAATGGCATGGATAATAATGATACTTTACAGTGCTATAGCACCTTTCATCAGTGTTTCAAAACACTTCACAAACTCATCACCCCAAGGAGATAATTATTATACCCATTTTACAGACCAACTAAGGCACAGTGCGGTTTAGAGACTAGCCTGAGGTTTCATATAGCGAGAGACCGACAAAACCCAAATGCCTAGAAGTCATCCTGACTTAGTTCCCCAGTTATGACTAACTCAGCTACTAATTACTTTCAAGTAGGTCTGTAATGGCAGAGCAGTGTGTACAGTCCAGAACTCATGCAACCCTACATTGACAAAACAGTGGGGGCCTGCAGGAGAGAGGCCAATTTCAGTAGGAAAAAGGATTTCTCTTTCATTTTTCCAAGAGTTGGCTAAGAATTTAAAAAAAAAACAAACCCAAAAAACCCCTTTTATTCTTTTATTTATTTATTTTTTATAAGAGGAGATTTCCCTATATTCCATCCTTTTTATGCTACATGAAGCACCATTTTTTGGGTTTATATGACCCTCTTCACCAAGGAACTTGCATAAATAGAATGTTGGGTCTCAAAATATGGGTGTTTGACATCTCTGAAAATCAGATACTCAGTCTCTAACCTGAGCTTCCTTGAAAACCTATGCTAATTTGGGTTGGGTCATTCCATAGGGACTGAAGTCTTAACAAGTCTTTTTTATGTGGTGTCACATTTTGAGGTGCAAATCCAGATCAGTAAGTGGTCACCACTTGCTTTGTATCCTGAGTGCCTTAAAATGCTCTGTTGCTGAAGATCCCTGTCTGGACGCTCCCAGCCAGTGTACAAGCATGAACTGTGTCTCTGTATGTTAAGCAGCCCTGGTTCAGCAACTCTGACTCCAGCAGCCAGCTTGTTATACCATGTCCGCAATCTGGTCTCCACCAGCCTTGGTTATTACCAGCCAAGTGACCCCAACACAATCCCAGTTCCAAATTTCCCCCAAACCATCTGCCCTAAAGTATCCAGCTCTGTCATGAAACACTCAGAAATAGTAAGGTTCATTTGCTCTTTGAAAGAGACAGCAGCAGCAGCTTGCCACATTAACTGGAGTTAACAATTTCTTCAATTCAAATTTAGCACTAGGTTGGTTTATAGT
Source organism: Natator depressus (assembly GCF_965152275.1). NCBI lineage: Eukaryota > Metazoa > Chordata > Testudines > Cheloniidae > Natator > Natator depressus. Next base: position 23,560,065 of record NC_134249.1, on the reverse strand, counting down.
AAAGTAAATAAGGTTTATTAACAACAGGACATAGGTTAAGTGATGGCAAGTAGAAGAAATAAAGATGGAGATGATACAAGCAAATAAAAGTGAAAAGACACATTTAAAAGTCTAAAATTTAACTGAGCAATGTACAGTCATTTGTTTAAGATGGTTTCTCTCACCAATTATTCTTTGTCCAGCGTGGTTGACTGTCTATCAGTCAGGAGCTTCCATAGAAGTATGAGGTGCTAGTTTCTTTTGTCATGAAAGATAAAGATGGAATCTCTCTCTGCCCTTTATGGTCCCAAAGAATTGTCTTTGTTCTCAAAGTTAGAAGGCCTCCTGGGGATTCAGTCTCCTGTGTCTCTCTGGATTAATTCTCTCTCTCTCTCTTTGGCTCAAGACCATCCCTGCTGGTTTGCATGATAGCTTTGTTTATGGCTAATATGTAAATAGAGGTAAACTCACATTCTTTTGTCTAGGACAGACCTGTTTCTTCTTTGAGTGCTTGCTCATGTCCATTCCATATTAGGTGTGTGTGCTCGCCACATGCACCGGTGCCGGAAGTTTTTCCCTCAGCAGTGTCTGTAGGGGACCAGCTCTGACGTCCCCCTGGAGAGGTGCCCACCTGGCGCGGTATAAGGGGCGCCGCTGGCACCCACCACCTTCAGTTCCTTCTTGCTGCCAGTGATGGTGTTGGAACTTCTGCTGCTTCAGCTAGCATTGTTTCATTTTTTGTTCTTGTGAACTTTGAAAACCTGCAATATAGTTGTATATAGTTAGTAGTTTCTTAGTTACCCTTAGTAGTAGTTCTCAAACTCTTAGTTAGTCCCGAATGGGACTCAGCTGGGGGACAGGGCATTCCCTGGTCCACAGGCTTTAAGCCCTGCAATCGCTGCAAATGGCCTATGCCCATCAGCAATCCACATACCAGCTGTCTAAGGTGCTTAGGCAAGGGGCACATAAGTGACAAGTGCCGTATCTGCAAGTCCTTTAAACCTAGGACGAAGGAGAAGCGCGATATCCATTTGAAAGCACTCCTAATGGAGTTGGCACTCACCTTGGCACCGGAGCAGTGGTTCGACTCTGCACTGAGCACTGTGGCCTTGTGCGCACTGCTCTGGCTCCGCTGTCTACAAGCCACCCCCTCCACGGCTCTGGTCAGGAAGCCGAAAAAAACTGTGAGGGGAAGATCTTCTACTTCCCGTTAGGGAAAGGAGAGTGCTGGGGGTGAGCCACGACCCGTGCCGTGCAGCTCAACACCCCCCTCGGGAATTCGGGCTCTAGCTCAAGTCGAGCAGTGCAGCCCATCCCAGACTTCTATCTGGAGTCACAGACGAAGTGCAAGCCCTGGCCAGCTTCAGGTGCTGTCAATGCCCGAAGCCCTTCTAGCATCGCAGGAGATCCGGATGGTCCTGGTGCCATTCACACTGACTCTAGTGGTACCCTGTCTCTGGGAAAACCCAAGCTGGGACCTATGTGTGTTCCCCGCCTCAGCGGCACTGTTCCCCGTTGAGAGGGACATCCTGCCATCACTCACCTGCCCGAAGCCGTCACACCTCAGGACTAGAGAGGCAGGCTCAGCAGTGCCCCCTTTCATCTCCGTACAGGGGGCACCAATTGAGGGACTCGAGGTGTACCTCGGTGGCAGATTGGCACAGACCCTCTGAGGCACGTGCCACTCAGCAAGAACTTCTGGGCTGGCCCCGACCATCTCCAAGGGCCTGGAACCAATCACTGGACTGATCGAGGATCAGAGATTGTAGATCGCCGGGCTGTCATCGCCTGTCTCCAAGCAGTAGGTCACCCTACTCGGGAAGATCCTCCCGGCAACCAGCTCGTATTAGCTCCCAGTCCTGTTCGAAATCCGGGTACCGGTCGAGTAGCATGAGGCGTGGATCGCCAGGTCTCCAACGCAGATCTGCTGAGTGCCATTGGTCCCTGAGATCCCGACCAAGACGCCCGTCTCGCTCGGAGAGGTCGGCTTCGGGATGCAGTGGCTGGCACTGGTTGGACAAGAGCCACTGCTCCACCCAATCCTACACCTCCAGCACAGAGCGAGGGTCCCTGACTACGGGACAAGCCTCACTACCTGCGAGGCCTCCTACATCATCAGCACCGAAATGTTTCCCATTGCCCCAGGCACAGTGGCTGGCATTATGGTACCTGTGAAACCCTTGGGGGTTCACCCAACCCTCCCAGGCTGCCCAGTCGGCATCGGGAGCCTCAGAGAGGCCAGCGGCCTTAATATCCTGTTCCCCTCTGGTACTCGAGGCTTTGGGCGGGTAAGACCCCACAGGTCCAGGAGGACCCAGGGGAGCAAGCTTCTGGAACACCAATGGAAGTAGAGATCCCTGCGGCACTGGCATCAGCCTCGTCGCCAGACGAGGCTATCATGGGGCCCCCTCACCCAGTTCTTCAAGGTGACACCAAACCACACCAGGAACTTTTGAAAAGGGTCATGTCCAACCTGGGGCTTCAGGCAGCCCTTGGACTCTGTTTGATGGCTTCTGCTCCTCAGCTCCTGCCAGGGTGTTTCCAAACTGGAAGGGGTTTCCAAAATCACTAATGCACTGTGGCAGACCCCCTCTTCCCTAGCCCCTATCTCTAAGAGGGCTGAACACAAGTGCTTTGTGCCAACCAAGGAGAATGAGTACTTATATTCCCACCCTGTCCCCAATTCCCTTGTGGTAGAAGCAGTTAAGCACAAGGAGAGGCAAGGACAACCCGGGGCCACCCCCAAGAATAAAGACTCGAGGAGGCTCTATCTCTTTGGGCGTAAGATTTATTAATCTTCCAGCCTTCAGCTGAGAGTGGCAAACCACCAAGCCCTCACTGCCTGATTTTAATATGTGGCAGGCCTTGGCCAAGTTCGAAGGATCACTCCCCGAGGCTTCCAAGAAGGAGTTCCGAGCGATCCTCGATGAGGGCACATCCCCAGGTTGGCCTTCCAGGCGGCGGTGGTGGCAGATGCTGCTGCTGCTGCCTGCACTATGGCTTCCACTATCTCCAGGCAGCGAGCCTCCTGGCTGCTCCTCTCTGGGTTGTCCTCTGAGGCTCAGCAGTCAATGCAGGACTTGCCCTTTGATGGCCAAGGCCTATTTGTGGAGCAAACAGACAGCAAGTTGCATGGCCTTGAGGACTCCCGCATCACCCTGAAAACCCTCAGTCTTTACGTCCCAGCCTCAGCGCATAAGCGGTTTAAACCGCAGCAGTCTCAGGGCCAGGGGAGCCAGTCTTGGCAGGACCAGCCCCACAAATGAGCCAAGGGCTAGAAGCACCATCCCAGCCACCTGTCTCCACCCTTGCCCAGTCGGGCGTGACCCATGCCAAGCCAGGGGCCAAACGGTCATTTTGAGGGTTAGCCTGAGGGTGACCTACCAGACTATTCCCCGGATCCATCTGTCCCAGTGTTCTCCAACCGCCTTTCCCTTTTCCTCCCTGCTTGGACCACTATAACCTGGGACCGATGGGTCCTCAGCACAGCGGAGCAGGGTTATACCCTATAGTTCCTTTCTACCCCCCTTTCCCACCTGCCTTCCCCATCCCTCTTCAGGGACCCTCTCATGAGTGTCTCCTCGCACAGGAGGTAAAGGGGTTGCTAAAGCTGGGTGTGGTGGAGGAAGTTCCTCTCGAGTACAGGAACAAGGGGTTCTATTCCCGGTACTTTTTAATCCCAAAGGCCAGGGCGGTCTACAGCCCATCCTGGACCTGCGAGACCTCAAAAAGTACCTAAAGAAGTTAAAGTTCTGCATGGTGTCCCTAGCGTCTATTATCCTCTCCCTGGATCTGGGAGACTGGCATGCTGCCCTCAACCTGAAGAATGCATATTTCCACATAGCGATCTTTCAAGGACACAGACGCTTCCTTCGGTTTCCGGTGGGGCCCCACCATTACTAGTTCGCGGTCCGGGCGACAGCACCGAGCGTGTTAACCAAGTACATGTTGGTGGTAGCGGCTTACCTCAGGTGCTAAGATATCCAGATCTACCCATACCTCGATGACTGGCTCATCAAGGGCAGCTCCAAAGGAAGCTCGTCAAGTCCAAAGGAATGTCGTGGTGCTTCAAGCCACATGCTGCTCTCTGGGCCGACTGGTGAATGACAAAAAAGTCGACGTTGGTGCTGGTGTAGAGAATAGAGTTCATAGGAGCGGTCCTCGATTTGATCTGTGCCAGTGCGTTCCTGCTGCTGGAAAGGTTCCATGCGTTGACGAACCTCATCGCGGAAGTCTCTGTGTTCTCTTTGACCACAGCAAAGGTCTGTTTGTGCCTGCTGGGTCACATGGCAGTGTGCACTTACGTGGTCCATCATGCCAGGCTTTGGATACGACCCCTGCAACAATGGCTGGGAACGGTCTATTCCCAGTCCCGGGACCCCCCGGAAAAGATTGTTACCTTCCCTAAGCGATACTTACCTCGCTACAATGTTGGACTGACTGCGGGACAGTCCTGAAGGGGGTTCCATTTGACAACCCTCCTCATTCCACCGAGTCGCCGTTGGACACCTCGGACTTCGGCTGTGGTGCGCAGCTCAGCGACCTCTAGACATGGGATGTGGTTCCTGGAGGAGGCGAAGTTACACATAAATGTCAAAGAGCTCTGAGCAGTCTGGCTGGCGTGCGGAGTCTTCCTGCCCCACCTGTCTGGCAAGGTGGTACGAGTCCTGATGGACAACACAGTCTCAAAGTTCTACATCAACAGGCAAGGGGAAGTGCGCTCATCAGCTCTTTGTCAAGAGGCACTCCGTCTATGGGATTTCTGCATCAGCTACAAAATCCACCGGGAAGCTTGTCACCTTCCCGGTGTCAAGAATATGCTGGCAGACCAGCTCAGCAGGAACTTCTCCTCTCACCGCACGTGGTCGCTCCATCCAGAGGTAGCCTGCATGATCTTCCAAAGGTGGGGAACTCCCCAAGTGGACCTGTTCACTACCAGACAGAACAGGAAATGCCACTGGTTTTGCTCTCAGCAAGGTCTGAGCAAGGGCTCCCTCTTCGATGCCTTTCTCCAGTTGTGGTCAGAGAGACTGATGTACACGTTTCCTCCAATTCCACTCATCAGCAGGTCCTGGCAAAGATCGAGAGACAAAGCGCAGGTTGTTGTGATCACCCCGGCGTGGCCTCGCCAACATTGGTTCGGCATGCTCATGAGCTTGTCAGCGGCCCCTCCCTGGCCCCTGCCCAGCCGCCCAGACTGGCTGTCACAGGGCCACAGTCGGCTCCTACATCCCAACCTAGAGTCCCTCCATCTTTTGGTGTGGATGCTGTGTGGCTGAACCCAGAGGAACGGACCTATTCAGAAGGAGTCCAACTGGTCCTCCTGGGGAGTAGGTAGCTCTCAACCAGACTGACTTACCTGGCCAAATGGATGAGGTTTTTCGACTGGGCGTCCGAGTGTGGCATCTCTCCCTTGCGTTCTTCCATAAAGGCAGTCTTGGAGTATCTGCTCCATTTGAGGAACCAGGCCCTGGCACACTCTTCCATTAGAGTGCATCTAGCAGCCATCTCCACTGTTCACCCGCCAATCCAAGGACAGACGGTGTTTCCTCATGACATGACGGTCAGATTCTTGAGAGGGTTTGAGAGACACTTCCTGCAGGTATGGACTCCTATCCCGCAGTGGGATCTTAACTTGGTCCTCTCTAGGCTCACAGGCACGTCTTTTGAGCCGCTGGGTTCCTGCTCATTTTCCCACCTGTCATGGAAGGTTGCTTTCCTGGTGGCGGTGATTTCAGCAAGATGGGTCTCTGAAATTAAAGCCTTGACCTCAGTCTTCTACAAAGACAAGGTTCAGCTGCGGCCCCATCTGGCCTGCTTGCTGAAGGTGGTATCCACCTTGCATATGAGCCAGGACATCTTCCTTCTGGTGTTCTGTCCCAAACCACACAAGACCAGTGAAGGTATCTTCACGTGCTGGATGTCCGAAGGGTCTTGGCTTTTTATTTAGAAAGTACAAAGCTTTTCTGTAAATCAGCTCGGCTCTTCATCCCTACAGCAGATAGGATGAAGGGCCTTCCGGTGTCCTTGCAGAGGATTTTCAATTGGATCACCTCATGCATAAGGACCTGTTACGACCTGGCCGGGGTTCCGCTGCTGCCGATTGTCAGAGCCCACTCGACAATCGCACAGGCATCTTTGGTGGCCTTCCTGGCGCACATCCCTATCCAGGACATCTGTAGAGCTGCAATGTGGTCCTCTGTCCACACGTTCACAGCTCATTATGCCATCACTGAGCAGGCCAGAGATGATGCTGGATTTGGCAGAGCTGTATTGCAATCGATACATCCATGAACTCCTACCCACCTCCAGGGGTACTGCTTTGGATTCACCTAATATGGAATGGACATGAGCAAGCACTTGAAGAAAAAAGAATTACCTTTTCTGTAACTGGTGTTCTTCGAGATGTGTTGCTCATGTCCATTCCACAACCTGCTCTCTTTCCCCACAGTTGGAGTTTCCGGAAAGAAGGAACTGAGTAGGAGGGGAGCCGGCGGCACATGTTATACTGTGCCATGCAGGGACCACTCTAGGGGGCACCAGAGCCAGTCCCCTATGGATACTGCTGAGGGAAAAACTTCCGGCACCGGAGCATGTGGCGAGCACACACACCTAATATGAAATGGACGTGAGCAACACATCTCGAAGAACACCAGTTACGGAAAAGGTAACTGTCTTTTATCACCTTTACTTAGGCTAGGATGTCTTCTTAAACATGTTTTAGTAACATTATACAGAGGTAATTCATAACTTCATAACCAGCCAGCAAACAATGTCACATTTAAAAAACACTCTTTGGGGGCATGTGAAGTATAGTTGACAGATAAAAATCTAAATTAGCAAAATAGGACTAATTAGTATGCAACACATAAAAGATGCATGCACCATGTAAATGGTGCTGATACTATTTTCCCTTGGCGACCTTCCCTGCACTTTGGTTAATCTGTCTCCTCTGGAGGTACTTCTAACACTTCAAACTTCAGAGTTACTTCTAACAGGCCCTTATTTTTAATCAAGCTGCCAGAAAATGATTTCCTCTTTCCCCAATTCTGGAACTTGAGTAATAAAATTTATGTTGTGTGAACCAGAAAAGAGTCCAGCTCATGCTCCCATAGTTGTATTGGCTCTGTAGTGCTAACAGGAATAAAAAATTAGTACAGATGTACTCTGAGATATTAGCTGTGACTCCAAATACACATGGAGAGATCTGTTGAGTGAAAAGGTGCCATTTTTACATCATTTTTTAGCAGTGAGTTGTGCTTTCAAGTCTAAGATTTGGTCTGTTATCTTGATATTAAATATTAATAATCTGCACACAGGTTATAAACAGACAGGCAAATGTATGTTTTCTGTGTCATTGGAAGAATTTTATTAATTTACACAGCATATTCTTGGTCCAGGAGTTCCATTAGCTGGGAAATAACTTGCTGGTGAATGTGTGTTGCTGTGAATCTCACAGCCTGCCAAAAATTCTCAATGAACATAAAATATTCCTAACCGTTTTAATTTGCAGTTAAAAACATTTTGAGACCCTTGTCTTGGCTAAAGAAGGAAAAATGAAGCCAAGTTTAGGCATTCTTTTTCTATAATATGTAGTGAAATGATAAATTTCCTGTCTAGTTGGGTTGAATAGCATCAAGCTTCTTCCTTTTTAAAAACAAACAATTTTTAAGCTAATAGTATTGACTACACATGTGGTAAGCTTCCTTACTTAGAAAGCCCTCTTATTATACAGTATCAGATGTAGCTTAAAGCTAGCTTTGTTAATACTAGCTGAAAGCACACTGTATTCAAGATAGGCCAATCATATAAATGTAAACACAACCAAAGTTCTCTTCTGTGTGATATTGCCCAGTTAATGAACTTTACCCCAAAAGAGATAAGTCATCCTAAGTAGGAGAACACTCATTTTCTTTTTGGTTAATCTCCTTGTCGGTAGATAGACAAGATCTACTTTTTCTGAGCAGGGAACTTTTTGCTCCTAGGCTTTAAATATTGCACAAGGGAGACAACTATGTGGAATTAGGTGTGTTGATCTTGGAACTTTCCGAAAGCGTATTTTGAATGTTTTTCCTATTTTTACACCCATTACCCAGCCCATTTATTGTATATCATAGACCAGTGGTTCTCAACCTTTCCAAACTACTGTACCCCTTTCAGGAGTCTGGGTATGCAAGACAAATCAAAGCGGCAGGGGCTGAAGCATGTAACTTAGCTTCATGGGGCCCCAGGCAGTTGCCCTCCTTGCCACACCTTAGTGCCAAACCTGAACTTGCAACCCCTCTAAACCCATCCTGGATCCCCAGCTTGAGAAATGCTGATCTAGATGATTTGACATACCCTCTGGAAGACTTCTGCATACCCTCAGGGGTAAGTGGACCCCTTGTTGAGAACCACTGTCATAGACTGCATTGGTTTAAAGCTATCTAAATATGACTTTAACTCACAGCGTTTTCATAAAAGCTCAACTACACCTTTGTTTCATTTGAGGCTCCCTCTGAAAAACAAATCACTACAGATGTAGTACATTATTGCTGCAACTCTGTGTAATGATATTTTTTTTATGTATTTTATTACTGGTTGGTAAATGAGAAGAGACAATACTAATATGAACTGTGTGTGTGTGTAAATGTCATTCAGTTCAAAGCCTAAGCACAAAGACCAAATAAAGCACCGAGGGATGTGCGTTATAGGTGCTGAAGTATATCAACAAAATAATAATCAGTGGTCTTTAAATACGACCTTGAATATTTTAAACATTAGTTGTTGGCTGCTGTATTTAAAGTCTAGTGGTCACTGAGAACCCTTTGATGCCATTGGTTTGAGTTTCCAAGGATGCCTAAATTATAAAGAAGAGTAATATTGAAGCCATAGTTTCTGTAACAGTGTCTCCATTGGGATGATATTTGGATGTGATTGTCCTTTGCAGGTTATTATGTATTTAATGAATCAAACTCCATGTAATTCAGAGAACAAATTGTATTTATTACAAACTGCAATCCAGCAGGCATCCTATGAAAACTATGAAGTTATGGTTTTATAGAACCTCTTTTGCTTAAAGAGCAAATCTGTTCCTATGTTTGTGTAATCTCATGTTGATTCTGTGTTAATAGATTAATAGTGGATAAAATTAATTTTTATTTGGTGACTTCTGTCCAGCAAGGGTACATATTTTATGGAATCTACATAAAAGCAACTCTGAAGTTCCCTGAACCTTTGTGTCTTTTGTCAGATTTTTTTTTCTGCTGAAAGGGCTTTTCCTCCTCAAGCATGTTTCTTTTATATATATGGATAACTTGATTATACATTCAAGGGCATTCTCTTCAAATAAACTAAAATAGATTTTGTTTTCCACCGATAATGCCTATGGTTTGGTTTCAGATTGGACAAGACAAATCAATTTTTTTAATCTTAAATGAGGGGGAAGGGCACTTCCATGGTTAAGGCATTAGAATGGGACTCAAGATCTGGGTTCAGTTCACAGGTTTGCTACAGACTTCCTGTATGAATGCCATGGAACAGTCTCTAAATGTAAAATTTGACTGTATGGCTCATTCATTGACATTGTACCATAACTTGAGTTATAAGAGGGGGGACTATTGAAACTAATTCACCTGAAAACTGAGTCTTCTTATCATGAACAAGGGGGAGTAAATGCTATTTCTTTCTTGCTAGTTCCAACTTGAGAAGTAGGTAGTAAATACTAAGCAAACAAAAACCCAAAAGGGAAAGTTTAACTGATTGGCAGTATGACAACTATTAGATCTTTGTTATAGCTAAAGCCTTAATAGAATTAAATATCAATTTTAATACACAAAAATCTTAATTCAAAACAGTTCTGAATATTTTTATTATTGCATTTTCCACATCCTAGTCAGAATCTGAGCAGAGTTAAGTGCAATATGCCAGGTATGCTTCATAAGCAATTGAACCTGTTAAGTCTATTACACCACTCCTTCCTTGTTCAAAATAAAAAAGGAATGTGTCAAACTTAAATGTTACAATTTTATTGGAAGTGACAGAAAATTTAGAGGAGTTTAGGGCTTTGGGAATAATTCAAGAAGATATCACTATGTTTAAAGAAATAAAATGCCAACTTCGGTATCTCATGTTACTTTCTAACGGAGATTTCTTTTTTGTGTCTGTCCTTTTACAGTTCTCTGTAGAATTGCGAAGTTCAAAGACTTCAGGGTTTTTCAGTACTGGAAAAAAACCACATACATTTCAGAGAAAATTGTTTTTAATTCTATTGATTAATACTTTGCTTTTGCAATCCATAAGGATATTAAGGCTTTCACATTTTTATTCACAGTATCATTTTATATTATGCAGTCTTACATTATATTTTTAAAGTATCTTACATTATGATATTCCTGTGCACAGGTGAGTTAAAGTTAGGGGAATAAATGCATGCTCTCTTCAGAATGTTTTATTTCTGCTACATACTGGATAATATCTGCTGTTTTGCATTCAACAAATCTCTAAATGCTACTGAGCACCAGTGCAGATGTATTTTGGTTAGCTGTATAGTTGAGCATGATTTTTATGTAGGATTTTGGCGCTTACCTTTTCTGGCCATCTGAAGAAATTGTACAAGCTAACGCCTTATGAACCCTTGCAGGTTATGTAGCTATAAAGGCACAACCACCCTCAGGGGGAAGAATATAGAAAATGGCTGACTAAAAGTAGAGCAGGGAAAACTGATTCAATGTAGTCTACTGCATAAATTTCAGGTTGAAATTATTAAATATCCTGGGAACGTTAGGTTCAAATCCTGGCAGTCCTTTAGCCCATCCCAGGTTGATAGTTGAGTTTTGTTAAATGTAATCTGTGTGTAGGTCTTCAGGGTTGACATTTCTAAAAAACAGAGGTCCTTTCTAATCTGTATGGAGATTAAATATTTAATCATACTCTTGGTAAGAAAGCCCCTTTGTCTAGCATGTGGTGTGCCAGTTGGTTATCCTGGAGATGACGTCAGCGGGTCTGTCCATAGTTTTGGAAGCTTTCTGGGATATTTTGGGGGGTAGTCATATAAATTATTTGTAATTAGCCTTCCACTTCTGGAGTTTGTAGGGTTGCTATCTCCAATTTTGAATGTCCGGGTCGCTGCAGTTTTTGGGGTCTTCATATGCCAAGATGAGCAGATTGTTTTAAGCTTAAACAAACCCCAAACCTTACAACCATAGCCGAAGAGGACTGAACTCTGAATGTCTTCTGTAGCATAGACAATGAGAAGTCCTTGTGGCACCTTAGAGACTAACAAATTTATTTGGGCATAGGGGAGCAGAAGGGAATTTCTCCAACAAACATGAAAAGGTATGAAAGATAAAGATCTTTTATCTGATGCGGTAACATTATATAAGAATGAAACACTGGCTTGCCTTTCCAATTTTTGCATGATATTTATCTCTGAGCCTGGACATTTTCATATCTCTTCATGAAGCAAAGCACTCAACTTTGGTAGATGTATGTGTTATTCTGTAGAGTTGTTACTTAAGTTTAGAATTCCAGTATAAATTTTTACCTTTAATTCCAAAGATAAAAAACCAGTCATTAGACCAATTTAACACACACAGAGATTTCACTTACCATCCTTATCTCCAGTTATCATTTGTTATATCTCTTTCAATTGCCAAGGCAACAATTTTAGGTTGTAGAACCTTTCAGTTTTTTTTTTTTCCAACGTGTAGTAATTTATGTGCTTAGGTAGCAACCTATACTGAATTTTCTGTAGCAGATTATCCTTTGTCTTTGTTTAAAGGGGAAGTGCAGCTGTCTAGATTGGTATTTAATTCCACCTAAATGTTACACTTTGATTTCTTCAAGAAAGAGAAAATCTGAGTAATCCACAATAGTCAATTTAGTAAAAATATTCTGTCATTACCTTAATAAAACTATTATGAGTACTTATTTCAGTGTTTAGTGGAAATAAGATTTATGTGCTGTGCTTTAATTTTATATCAACACAATAATTTTCTACAGAATACGTAGTCCTTTAGTTTAGGAAGTTGTGGCGCTTTTAGAGTGTCGTACTTCAGCCATTTTCTGCTAATTATCTTTCTGCTGGTCAGTAGTTCTTGAAAACAGAAGATAAATTGGTAGATAATACTTGGTGTAAATATTGTTTGCATTAGCATCTGTCACAGTAGGAATGCAAATTGCATCTTGAAATAAGCAAGTTTTAATGGATACAGTGATCTGTAATATCTTCATGGTAAATTTTTTATTTAAATATTTTTAATCACAACAGAATGTCATGACATTTCATGGACAGCAAAATGTGGTCTAAATCATATTTTTCTACCAGTAAAGATTTAGGTATCCAAAAGGTTTTCATTAGAGATGGCATTGTTATTAGCCACACAACTGCAGTGTTGAAAGTGTGTGTATAAAATTTCACAATATTCAAAAAAGGTAACACGCGTCATAACTTGTAAATTTTGAAATATAAACCATCTGTTTTCAGACTGTTTATTCAATGGTATTGACAGTATGATAGTTAAGGAGTGCTATTTAAACAGTTTGGACTTCATGTCATTTGGTCCTTGGAAATCAGTGTGCATTGTTGCATATTAACAAAGAAGTAATTCTCTACATGGTTTACACAATTGTATGAATGTTGGGGAGTAAAGTTTTTTTTTTTTTAACTACAACACTTCAGGAACTGCTGTTTTCCTAAGACACTTTTGTTCTGAAGTTCTTTTTGAGTCAGTTCATATTAAACCTGAAAAGTGACAACCTGTGTAACAATGAATATGTTCCTACAATGCAATACTTGTATGTATTTGAAAAAAGCCTAATAGTATGACTAACTGAGTTTATTATGGTTGATGAATTTTAGAAATATAGATGTTTTATTTTGTGCCAGTTACAGGAAAGATATCCAGGTTGTAAAATACACTATGGAATATGGAAAATGTAATAAGTCAGAATAGACTTGAAGCATTAAATGAGAAGCAAATACAGTGGCAATATAGAAATTCTGGGAAAATGCTGATAAAATGAGACAAAAGATTTTCTGATAAGGGGAAGACTAAGTAAAACAAGAAAAATATTTCTTTCTTAGTAATTCCTCTGAGTTCTTTGTAGTGTAATTGATTACAGTGTATTTATTTGGTAAATTATCAGTGGTCATAATGTGTCTTTACATGAGTTTTCTGTGATGTAATATTTCTAAAAAGTACATTAAAGTAAAATATTATGTCTGGCTTTCTTCACAAGAACATAGCAAATTAAAAATTAGCTGGTTGACACTAGTAAGTAGAAAATATGACATGACATGTAATTACTTTTAAGAGAATTTTTTAGATGAGGTTTAAATAGAAGAAATAATGCTTATTAACTTGACAAAGTATTTGTACAAATTAGATTTACTATAAACTGTGACTGTACTAAATATATGTCCTTTTATTTTTGCTGTAAAAGCTTAGCTTGGAAAAGGTGTACTTTACTATGTACATTTGACCCTTTACCAGATGTAGTAATCTTTGGGAAGTAGGTAAGGATCCACAACGAATTTGAAATACATGTGTTGTAAATATTAAAGATGGTGAATGTTTCTTGTAAAAATGTCAAAGCCGTAGTCCCGCTGGGCTTATTTTGTGTGGCATGAGACTTTGCATTCTGTAAATGTAAGCTAAATTGATAGATTTATACTAGGACTAGGGTGACCAGATGTCCTGATTTTTGGGTCCTTTTCTTATATAGGTTCCTATTACCTCCCCACCCCCTGTCCCAATTGTTCACATTTGCTGTCTGGTCACCCTAACTAGCACCTGCCTGTGTCTGGTATTGTCAGATTCTAGATCATGCACTAACCTTCTTTGGATTATTTTTGCTGCATGTTGGATACAGGTGATGCAGATCTGTTGTATTTCTCAGGGTTTTTTTTACCTGCTGCAACCTTAAGAAAATCTGTTTTATCTTGTAAGCCCTGCTCTGTGAGGCATTGGGAGTCATGGCCTCTCACATTTAAACACTAGTGTGAAATATTAGTTAACTATTTCTCCCAACATTTTGGGGACAAGGAGGGCTTTGCCAGCTGCTGTTGAAGTGAATAGGCTGTCACCAGGCAACTCTGCTGTCTGGGAGTATAAATACAAAGAGCCTGGAAAGGAATGAGCATCACTATTCAAGGCCTGAACACTTAAAATATATCTCCATTAACTTCATATTCTGATTAGAAGGTTATGAGAAAATATACTTGTCAAACAGAAATTGAAAAGGTTCCTTTAATAAACTTTTATGTGGAAAGTTTACTTATAGAATATACTTCTGTTCAACATCTAAATGTAATCTCATTGCGTAATTATTACAGACAACCTGGAAATGTACAAAACTTGGTAAAAACATTAAAAAATGCTTCTTCCTTTCTTTATGGAATTTATGATTTTTGATGCTCTTGAGCATTAAATTAAAAGACTTTAGAAACTTCTGTGAATTTCCTTGCTAGTTTTAAACAATAAATGACTTATTTATTGAACCTGTTCAACAAAATGAGGGGGGAAAAACAGTTAAAAAAATATAACCTGTTGAAAAGCTGAATGTCTGCTATGGGTGTACTCAAATGGCAGGAGGTTGTGTGATGTCTTAGATTTCCTGTAATGCTGACTGTCTGGCTTAGTTGGAGAACAGAGGATTATGAAAGCTAACAGTTTGTTTGTTTAAGAGCACAGTAGGGTTCACTAAGAAGATTTGCCAACCATAACTTTAATATTTACTTGAGTCTATGACCAAATCTTTTTTTCATGCAATGGATGGTTACTTTGCAGACTTCAGTCAAATGTGATCGAAAACCTGTCTGAAATGTGGCTTGAAATTGGCCATGTTACCTTCTCGCTTTTTGATTCTGTACTATATTTGGTTCAGGTATAGATTGTGATTTTTTTTCTATTGTTTGTCAATTTAGTTTTCACACTGTGAAAAGAAAAGGAGTACTTGTGGCACCTTAGAGACTAACCAATTTATTTGAGCATAAGCTTTCGTGAACTACAGCTCACTTGCATCCGATGAAGTGAGCTGTAGCTCACGAAAGCTTATGCTCAAATAAATTGGTTAGTCTCTAAGGTGCCACTAGTACTCCTTTTCTTTTTGTGAATACAGACTAACACGGCTGCTACTCTGAAACTTTTCACACTGTGTGGACCTTAATCTTAAGCAGTCTGGGCTGCAGATCTTCTCCTTTTCTTCACCAAGAAATAAACAGTATCATCCCAGTCACACTGAACATGCTAATAGTTGAGGATAAATAGAGATCTCTATTTTGACATCTTATATCTGGTGGAAGAGTTGTTCTGACAGATACTAGTCTTTCCAACCCTCTTTTTTACCACCCTTTGCCTATATGTCTTCACTTATTGAATCATCTCTTCTCTTTTACCTGGCGATTCTTGGCCTCCTCTTGTTGAAGACTGATGTCCCTGTGAAAATTCATCTTATTCATTGAACTGTTGGGAGAGCAAGGACTCTCTTCATTCTAAACACTAGGTTGATATTGAAAACAGAAACACTGTTGTTCTTCAACTTGTTGTTTAGTTCTCTCTAAATTTTAAGCTGAATGGTATAACAGCTTGTCTTTACCTAGCCTGAAACTACCAACCAGCCTAATGTAGAGCCATTGAGAGCCCCTCTTTGCCATTAAGTTAAACGAAGCTCTTTCTTTCTCACTTATCCACAAAGATAATGTTGATTCTGTTTGGAAGTCCTCATCTTCCAGATTCTGTTCACAAGGCTTTCAGTATGTTTTAGCAAGGTCCCCGGTTGGAAGGTCAGGTTCTGCTGCTAGAAGCAGTGAAGATTCTCAGATGGGATTTACACTTGGCAGGATGTTATTGCCGGCTGGTAAGCTCGTTCATCTGCTGGAAAATGTACTTGAGGATCTAACTTGGTACTCAGAAGCCTTTGACATACTGAGGGTGAGTGACAACCTTTTGTTGAACCTCTTTAGCAGCAGAAAGACATCATCTTTTGCAGTCACTACGTGAGAAGGAGGAATTTACTGACAATGCTGTCTTCGCTGGGCTTGGCTTCTCAGAGTAATCAGAGGAGATAAGAAATGAGAGTTCTTAGTTACCTTGTGATAGCCTTGAATGATTTATGGACCTTCTCCAGATAGTCTTCAATTGAAAGCAAGCTTCCCACCAATGCAGGCACTCTTCAGTCCTCTCTCTTCGTCTTTGTCTTTGTCTGGTCCTGGCACAGACAGTCATTTTTTTATCTTTGCAAGTATTTGAAGAAAATGACAGTGTTCTCCACTGCATGAATAAGTCTATTGAATGCTTTTGCAATTTTTGTTCTGAAAGTTCTCATATAAAAGAACTGATAGTTTCCTATAACATCATTCCTTCTCCGACTCTGTTTTCTATTGACAAAGGTCCATACTTGATTAATGAGAATCTGTTGTAAATTAACAGCTTTTGGAAACATTATTAAAAAATGTAACATCTGTAAAAATGATCAAACCTGGGTCCTTTTTTCTTTTATAATTTTATGTGTAAATCAGAAGTATGTCTTTCAATTTTTATTCGTAATCTAAATAAGAGCATCATGAATGAGTAGTATGTAGTTTAGTGTCATCCTTAAAATGAATTGTTTTTGTGAATTCACCAAAGTGAACTAATTTAGTACCGTATGATGATAAAGGTCAGACTAATGGCCTCTCTCTTTCACAGTATGTACTTTCAATGTGGAAGTAAATTCCTTTTCAGTTTTGTTTGAGACCAGTTCTTGTGTGTTATTAAAATGCTATAATTATGGCAAATATCATGGACTTCAATTTCGTTGAAAGCCAAGACATAAGACGCATGTCTTAATGTTTGTCAGTGACTTGAAAACAATTGCATACTTATGAATGACAACATGTAGAAGAAGTGAGACACAGATATGTATGCACTTTCACCAATGAAAAAAAAACTACGATAACTTAATTTGCTACACTTCATAATATTCATAACTAAAACCAAAGCATTTTAATTTAACAATAATATTGGAGTATTTTGATTTTTTAAAATAAATGTTGCTATTTTATCTTAATTTGGGTTTCATTTAGTAGAGCATTGGAAATGCCTTGGGTTCAGAATAGGTGGTATAATTTGGTGGTGGTTGAAATGGGAAGTTATACTGCTAAAATCAGGAGTTAAAATATTGTTGGTTTGGCTCTGCTTCTGGGGTGTGTGCACATGCATGCATGTGAGAGAGACACAAACTACTCCACTTCATCAAATTGAAAGGTACAATAGCTTTACCTATTCTGGCCATATGTAATAGCTTATTTTTAAAGATATCATAGTATGTAAATGACACAGCTGTGAATTGGTATGACAAGTAGAGTTGCCAGTTTTAGTTGGAGGTTTATCACATGACATAATCTTTAATAAAAGATTAATTTTTAATTCCTGGAGACTCCAGGGCAATCCTGGAGTGTTGGCAACCGTAGTGATGTCATACCCGACCACGTGATTACAAATGTCTGACCTAAAACAGTCATTGTATGTGTATACGGTTTATACAAAAAAATTATAAAACTGATATAAATGTGGTTTTTTTGTTTTAAAAAGTCCATTGAAATTTAGCTTGAGGGCATAATGCAAAATATAGTACTGTGTTTTGGTGTCTTATATATAATAGGACTGTTACCTCTCTTGACAATTTTGGCACTATGCCTGGTCATACTAACTAATATAAACTGTTTTTAGTTTGGAAAAACATAGTCCATATCTTGAAACCATATATAATTTCAAGTAAAAAGTCATGAAAAGGTTGCCATTTCAATCAAATTACTTATTTAATAAGTTAGATTTTTAAGCTCAAAACTAAACTTGAAAACAACATATTAACAGAAAAACAAGACTATTTTAATAAGAATAAAACCTATGATCAGTAATTCCTTGAAAAGCTACTGAAATTGTGTGTGTGCCTACTATTGAACGCTTCCTTTAAATTCCATTTTTTTTTCCTTCCTCCCTTTTCCTCAAGCAGGTTTTTTCCTGTTCACTTTTGATACAGCTTCTGTTCTCAGTTGTTCCCACTTCTCGATCATTTTAGTTGAGTCTTTATGTGACACCATTTTGGATACAAATTGTAAACTTCATATGCTGCTTATGTATTAATTACAGTGGATATGAACTCACAGGGCAAAACTTTTCAACATTTTCTGAAAAAAATCACAATCCCTCAAACCACAGATTTTATTGCATTAATGTCAATGGCCTCATTATTTGTACAACAGCTGATGTATTAAGTACTTGTTGATTAACTTAATTGGTAACTGTACTACATTTGTAACAACTGAAAACAATCGGTCAGTGTCTGCTATTTATGCATAAATAGTCACATAGATGCAGATTATGTCTGAAGGATAGAATGTTAGTTTGAAAAGTAATCTGTTACATGAATGCTTCCATTGCTTGCCACACTCAGGTGGGTTATGTTTTCACGTATTGAATCTTGCTATATGTACTTACTATAGGTGTTGATAGTAGCAATTTGCATAACTTTAGTGGTTTGATGCTCTGAAATGGCTGGTATTATGAAGCTGTATTTATCATTTTTAAATACGGATAAATGCTGTAGTCATGTTGTTAGCGTAGTGTTTTGTTTAGGTTTTTTAGCTATCTATTACATTTTCTTGATGCCTTGTATAGTGTAAAGAACTTTATTTATTAAATGCTTTTTTGTGTTTATGAATTTGCAACTTGAAAACAAATGATATTTGTGGCAGATAGTTTCTATCTGAGTTTGTGTTCTGTTTTGTTTTTTCTGACTTTTGTATCCCCCCCCCCCCCCCGATATTATCTATATTTAATGCTGCAGCAATTTAGGGGCAGGTAGAAGTATTCATCTTTACTGGTTAGAGCACATTGAGGAGTTGGCAGATTTCAAAAGAAGTTTAAATACCTTTTTTGTTATGCAACAGTAAGTACTATAGTATGTGATGTGTCTCAAAATTTAACTTGCTACTCTGTGAAATGCGATCCCGTTTTATCTTGGAGGGCCAAAAGCATGTTAGTAACTAATTTCTTTCAGATCTTTGTGTCGTTGCAAAAATCACTATTTAATTAAGGTAGTACAAATCTACCTTGGTTATTTGTTGCTGAAACAGATTAGAATAGCTTGCTTTTCATTAGAGAAATCACAGTTCAGCGTTAATTTTTTTTGTCCGATTAACTGTAGAAAAAATTGTCCACTGTGCTATATGTACATAGAGAATAATGTTTCTTGTTTTTATAATTTGCACAGCCATTTAAAAAAACAATTTAAGAAGCCTTGTCTTTTGAAATAGTTAAATTTGCTTCTTAAAAATCACAGCTCTTCACTTGATTGTCATAGTGAAGTGTGGAAATGGTGCAGGAATAGCTGAGAGTAAAAGAGAAACATAGCAGACTGATATGCCACAGTAGCATATTCCCATCCTGTCAGCTGGAAAATTTAAATCAGGTTACAGCATGGATTAACATTTGGCTTGTGGGGAGGGGAAAGGTAGTGTTTTAAACTCCATGAAATTGAACAATGAGATTATATAGTTTACAGCTAATTTCAAAGTCCTGCTTTTGGCTTTTTGTTGAGCAAATTTTTGTAAGGGAGGGTAGTAATTGTATTAATTGATTGTCTTTAACTGTCCCCTATTTACTAAGATATTAAATATTTGTCTGAAATGGTGTTAAGTACACCATACTGTGTCTCCTATCATATTCATAGTTAACAGAGCAATATTATATGTTCCATTGGGAAAAAATCTAATTTAATAAAACATGTTAGTTAAAAAATCTAATTTAATAAAAACCCTTCTTATAGAATATGGAAACACTGTTTTTTTGCTATACATTTGTATTGACTCATAAAATGTATAGGGTGAAAAAAGCCGGAGTACTATCCAGATAATACAGGGAAGTTAGTTGTGTCATTTCTTCACTGAGAACAAACAATTTTTTACTTCATGTAAAAATATTTTTTTATAATTGATCATCACTTGCAGTGACAGACACTGTAATCACTTATTACAATGTGTGTTTCAGCTCTATGGGGAGGGATTATTGTATCCACCTATAATTCTTTGAGTGAAAGAGCAGTAAAAATTAAATAGAGGTAAAGGAAATCTTATATTTATTTTCAGGCATGTGATCTGTGTGTGTGTGTGTTTGTTCTTCTTTTTGCATATTAAGTCCATTGCAATTCTTTCCCATTGGTTCTTCCCTGGAATGGGGTTTCTATGCAAATCATAGTTTATAGCAGGGCACTATGTTTTGATTTGACAGCAGCTGCTTTTTGTGATGTAAGCTGCATTCCTTGGCAAGAGGACTGAGGTGGGGACACATCATTTTTGTAATTCACTTTGGGAAAATACTCTTGTCTGAATTTACCAGGCAATTCATATTTTACAGTGTAGAGGAAAAATATTTAAATGTCAAATATAAATCCTAGAAAATAGAACAGCCTTTGTTTCATTTTACTCAATGCAACATTCTTAGTTGAAGTCTCTAACTTTTCTGTTGGTACACAGACATGCATTTTGGAATAGTATCATACGTATACTTTCCCATTCAGAATTGTGTTACTCCCTGACAACTTGTAGCACTGCATTTAACCTTACAGATTATTAATATTCATCTGCAGGTATATTCCTGAGAAACTTTCAGATATTATCTTTATTTAAACATTCTCAGGGATAAGTAGATACAATCTTTAATTACCTGAAACTTTTAGTTTATCTTCCTTAGTTGAAAAAAGAAAATCATAGCTAGTTCATAAATTTGTCTCTGCTAATTCAGCTGTTTTATAGGTTCTTCATTACTTCTTTACCGTTGTAAATAATATTCTGGAAAATGTTTTTTTAAAAAAGCCCAGTAAGTATTGAGACTTTTTTTCTCCTACTGTAAACTTTGTGTACCATAATTTATGTTTAAGCACCATTCACCAATAAGCCTAAGGCGGATTTCAGCTTTTGGGAGCCTGCGTAAAATAATTTATTGTGTCTCTCCAGTAAATACGGGCTAAACTCTCTAACTGTACTTTCTATTAATTAAAACTCAACTGGGGAAACCCAGGGTATCTTACAGGTATGAAGTATGATGAAAATGTGGTTTTAACCTGTAGAATAGATATAGAAAAGAGGAAAACTGTGGGGCTTGTTTTATTTTAACTCTGTGTTGGAATTGTGACGATATTGACCACTTTCTGCACAATTTTAATCTTTGTCTGACTATCATGTGTCCCTGATACTTTTGTCCATATGTACGTTTTGTTACTTTGCATTGATCTGAATGTGATCAGTTTTAAAAAAACATATTTCTGCATTATCCTACCAGCCTATTTCATGGACATCTGTGAAAATTTGTGTTCATGAACATCCCTAGAATTCCAGGCCTACCAAAGTTGTTAGTTGTTTTGGTACCTATCTGAGGATTTTTTTTTTTTTTGCCATGTCTTTTTAAGCTCCCTTCATTGGCACAGGCCCAATTGTCTTGTGCAAGTAAATTTGTAGGTGACTGGCACACTGAAAATCTTCAGACCCTGTGATTTGCCATAACTACATTGTAGGCTAGATAAAAGGTTTTCAGGATCTCCGCTCTCCCATGCTTCTGCCAGTAAATTCATTCCACCCGCCCTAATTGAAGGCAGGTTTTTAGATTGTAGTGGTCCCTGCCTGAGCAGGGTTAGAACTGAGAAATGTTAGAATTCCTAATTGAATTGATGCTCACTTGGAAGCATTGAGTAGGAGTGATTACCATATATTGAATTGGGAAGGCTTTTTCTCCTTGTCTGTAATCACAGTTGGGAAAAGCCACAGCCAATTTTATTTATTTATTGGTAATTGCCAGGGACAAATAGCCAGTAGGCTGTGTGTTCTAAGTTTTCATGTTACCCTAACTTTATATTCATAGAAGTAATTTTCATATATTTGCTTGAGCAGATGTAATTGATATCAGTGCTGGTAATAGACCTCAGTGGTGAAGGTATGTCTGAGGAATCCCCCATTGGTGTGTGTACCTGGTTCCCTATGTGCTGTTATGGGTACTCTGTCCATGGTGGATTGGGCCTTGCGTGTGTCAGTAGACATCCTGGACCTATTTTGATCCTATAGAGAAGGTTGGCATGCTGGGTAATGTTTTCAGTTTGCTTTGCAGGAATTAGTTTGTAATAAGGCGTTTAATTCTGAATGTTGTGAATTCAGGTGCATAGAATCCAGAAAGGGTTACTCTGCACTTATATACTTCATGTGTTTAAGTGTCCAAGATAAGATTTTTTTAAAAATGCAATAGTTTATTAGCACTGTAGTACAGTAGATCCATAGTGTGGTAAATATATTCCTGCAGAATTATATTTATTTACCCATCTGGAAATCAAGTGCCAGTTTGGGAAAGAAAGGTTAGTAATAACACGGAATAGAAGAGACAGTAAGTGTTATGAAGTGGCATTTCCATAGGATCATTGTATCTAAGTTAGGCTGTGTTAGTTCTGGAGTTCCATGGTCTCAGAGTGCATTTTATCAAGATGCACAGGGATTTATTTATACAAATAAAATAAATGTTGATGATGAGCACTGCTCCAAAACCTCTGACCTTGTGGTTGATGTACCGATTAACATGTACATGGTGCTTTCTCTATCCCAGTGATTCTCAACTTATTACACATTATGGGCCGCAGGAGCCAGGTGGGAGGGCAGTAGCAGCCCAGACCCCAACTGGCTGCCTGCCCTAGACCCCCACCGTGTGTCTGCCCCAGACCATGGAGCCTGTGGGGCTGACCAGCTGCCCTGATTCCAGATCCCTGCTGTGTGGCTGCTCTGGACCCTGGAGCCTACGAGGCCAGGCAGCTACCCTGGGCCCCCAGCCCCATGGGGCTGGCCTGGACTCCTGAGCTCATGGGGCCAGCCGGCAGCCCCGCCTCCTCCCCCACTGCTCTGGGCGGTGAGGCAGCCTGGACCCCTCCACGTCAGGCAGCCAGGAACCTGGTGGACCCTGGCACGCAGGCCGGCCTTTAGCACACAGCTGAGCTGGGCCGCAGATGTCTGCTAATTGGGCCGCATGCGGTCCACGGGTTGAGAACCGCTGCTTTATCTGTAAGTGGCTCTCTGGTCATAACACCATAGTATGTGCACATATAATACAATCTTCTAATCTCTGTACATTGTTGAAGTTTTTTTCAAATGGTGATGGACTTATAGTGGAGAAAAGAATTAAAGTAGAAATATAATGCGATGTCCTCTTTTCCAGTGTGTGGTGTTTTCCAAATAAAGATATAGAATGATTAATAAAATGTTCCCAGACCATTTAAAACTCAGAGCAATGGAGCTGACGTAATGTAATACACAGAGTACTTGTAAAAACATACAGACACACAAGTGAATTGCTGCCAGACAGAGAATATAGAGTTAGTTTGCTTAACTGCAGGTTGCCAGGTTTTGTACATATGCCAAGCTGGTGCTGTTAAGAAGTGTGTTCTGCAAAGCAAATTGTATACAGAACCTTTATATTTCAGCATCTTTATTAACAAGCTTCTTGGTGACCTTGGGCTTGATCTTGCAAGGTGCTTAGCACCTCCTGCTAGATATTTAGTGCCCTTGGTTCCCATTGAAACCAATGGTCTGACAATGTTCTGCAGGATCAGTCCTATTCTCAGCAGTATGATTCATAAGAGTTGTTGTAAACTGTATAAAATAAGTTGTGTTTACATGAAAACCTAAGTGAAATTTATTTAATTATAGGCAACTGAATGGCTGTATGAGATTTTATTTAGGTTATCAAAACTTCTTGTAGTTTATAGACATTTCGTGAGCTCATTTTAGCAGAGCATGTAGAACTTAATTACTTTTGTGATGTAAAATATAGTAATATTATAACCTGTGAATGCAGTTTATGTACTATGGGTGAAATTCACACATGCCTCCGCCCCCCTTCTCCCTCCAACACATCCTGACTGTAGAAAATGGATTGAGTGATGGATCGCTCCTCAAACTGGGAAGGGCTGTGTGGTGGCAGCATAACCTCTCATAAATTGCAATTCCAGCCAATAAGATAGAATATTATAGTTTATATAAGGTTTCTAGGCCACCAAATCTTAATGTGGATTTGCTAGTCCTCCATTGGGTTGCTGCCAAACAACCATATCATCTGCTCCAGCCTGTTTGGTGCAGTGTTGTTGTTGCTGTGTTGGCTCGCCTTGTCTCTCTAATAACCAGCCTGTTAAGGTCAGACACAAAGTCCCCTGCCAGAATACAGAGGGTACAGAAACCCCTTTGCACTTCTAAACACTTTGAGGGCTTAAATGGTGCAGAGAGCCTTGTAATGAATAGTTCTCTGCATTTACCTCCAATAACTTTAAAGAGCTAGGTAAAATTTTTTATCCTAAGTTATGGAAAATAAAAAACAAAAAATGTCTTTGGATAAATAGGAGATGAAAAATTAGAACATTGATCATAAGATAGAGAACAGGATATTTAACAAAAGATTGCTGAGTGTACTTTAATATTCTGCTTTCCTGATGTTTTAAAACATTGATCCCAGGTTATGTTGGTGAAGCTGCTTAAATTATGGATTTTGGTAATCACTCTTCACGGCCAGTGTTTTTGTAACTTTCACATATTTTATTACTCAGCTTATTGAATACACAATACAGTTTGCAGAGATTCTTGAATATTTACCCAGAGTACATGTATCAGTATGGTATGCTGGATAGTTTAATACAAAGCAAATCAAAGGTAACCTGCTGTTTGTGTGTTGATTACACTTGCTTGCTTTTTACTAATATTTTTATTATCCCTAAAGACTAAATCCCTAATATCACTAAATATTTTTGTAAATTCAGCATTTCCAAAGATTAAGTACTTTTGTCACAAATCAACTTTACATAAAACTGTCATCTAAAATCCCAGTGCTGTTGATCTTCATAGGTAAACATTATGTATCTGGGACCATGTGTACATTAGAAGTGCTTTGTGAGTATAGGTATACGGGTGTATTTTACCTGCAGACAGCTCATACTGTGGATGACTCTTGTACCAGCAAAACTGCATTTATTCCAGCCATGCCAAATGAAATAAGCGATACCGACATAACTATATTTTTGCCGATATAATTGCATCTACACTTAGGGGTTTGGTTGGCATCGCTTTATCGGTCAGGGACCACACCCTCTTCATACCTCGGATTGACATAGCTATACTGGCAGAAGTTTATAGTGTAGATATGGCCCTATTTATGGCAATCAATAATTTTTCTCTTTTATAGAGATGCACTATTAAACATTTGTAATCTATTTTGGTTAGTTCACATTATAGATCCCTTACGGGGCTTTACTGGCCAGCAGGCAGTACTCTTGCATCTATCAGGTGATTATCTTCTGAGAAAAGAACACAATTTATATGCATCAATTTCAATGTCGGTTGGCACAGTGTTTCATTAAGGCAAAGTCTGTGCTTAGTTAAAATCTGGCAGATCTGCACCAAGAGATCGCTGCCTCTGGTTCCATCAGGGTACTAGCGTTCTGCAGCACAAAGAATGTAGTGAGAGCAGGGATTTTAAGTACATGCAGCTATTTAAATTCTAGTCTGGCTTTCTCTGAGTGGTGGAGAATAATTTTGCCAAACCCTATTCAGCGTGTAGCCCAATCAAAAGACACACAGACTTGAACAGGCATGTTGAAAAAATTTAGCTCCGCTCACCAGCACACACACACACACACATTTGGTGCATATGTGGAACAGAGAACTGTTTAAAAATCTGCATTTTAGAGAGCAAAGACTATTTGATCTATAGGTAATAAACACTGTCTGTGGTCTCCAGTCACTTGTACTTCACCATGGCCCGAGACTATTTCTGGGTGTGGAACCCCATAAAATGTAGGCTGCCTTTTCTGCAGTCATGCCTCCACTTATACCCCTGACTACTTCTGAGAGGGAAAGCAGGATTGTTTACAGGGAGGGAAATATATAGGTTTTTGTAAAAGTCAAATATCAAGGTAAAGACTTAAAGCCTATGCTGTTCCACAGACAAAGTTAAGATACTCTACAAAATCCCTTGGCTGGTGTTTCTGGAGTATTGATCTTTGGTTGTCTTTAGTCATTTTTAAATGACTTTTATACAGTTGCAGTTTAATGGGGATGACTTCTAAGAGGAAGTAAACCTCTAAGATATCAAAGCACTAGCAAAAACCATTAAAATCTTATTTGCTCCATGACAAGTGCCTTAGGTGAAAGTAGATCTTGGCCTATAATAGCAACATGTTTGCTGACATACAAGGTAATTCATTTTGTTGGAAGGATGGTTTTTGATGCAGAATTGCTTCCCAAGGTATATGTAAACATGTGGAATGTGAAATCTCTTGAACAGTGAGTATGTGCTTAGTTGAGGCCTTTGCACCAGTAAGTTGCTTAAGTAGAGGATCTCATCCAAGAAGTAAGAAGTATATATGAATTTTGATAAATATTATT
Organism: Natator depressus; assembly: GCF_965152275.1. NCBI lineage: Eukaryota > Metazoa > Chordata > Testudines > Cheloniidae > Natator > Natator depressus. Next base: position 23,533,661 of record NC_134249.1, on the reverse strand, counting down.
GGAATCTTGGGTTGGCTAGTAATTTTTTAAACTATTATTTTAGTGGAGAATGTGGCTTGGAATTTCCGAGAGAGCCAACTAAAGAGCAGATACCTTTTACTATGTGGCCATTAAAGGAAGTGTGGAATAGAAATTGTACGTGACGTGAGGGTTTTGGGTTAAATGTTGTTGGTTATAAAGTTTGATCCACCTTGATAGTGGAAAGGTCTTCTGTGTACGTGGCAGGACCTCTTGGACCCTAATTTTAAAGCAAGGTGGCAAACCATGTGTTATGAGAGTATATTCCTTTATATCTTTTGGTGATTTTAACTGTCTCAGAAAACATGAAGGCCAAAAAACATTTATTTTGATAAATGTGTCTGTAAGGTTTGTACATATCCCCAGACAAACCTGGGCAAGGCAAAAAATTAAATATGCTCAACAGGGAATTTTCTCAAATTGGGAACAAGATGGCATGTTTTACCAGAAAACTGTTGTTTAAATGAGAATACCAGTCCCCTATTATCCCTTCATCCAATTTTATAAGATGTCTAATTCCCTAGATTCCAAATTAGGCTCCCCTCCCCCTCAATGCATTTCTAGAAGCTCATGAAAGTTTATCTTTAAATGTAAATAACGTAGTTCCTTTTTATGAATATTTAAAATAGAATGTCCATCATAATAGTCTGCTTGATTCTGGTTGTCAAATCTGCAGCCTACTAATAAATAGTGTGTTCATATTTGTGAGATGTGGAGATGTTGTGTTCTGTGCAGCATACTGAAAACACGTGTGTGTGTGTGTGTGTGTGTGTGTGTGTGTAATCTCATGTGAGTAAAATTATTCACAGATATTCAAAGGATTGGACCCTTAAAATATTTTATATTCATCTATATGTGGATTTGAGAACTTCCCCTCAAAACTGAGGACATATTAGAACCTGAAATCTTCTGTTATTTTTATATTAGTGGCTTATTTTATTTTTGCATTTCACATTGATTATATTTGTACTTGTATTCTGCTTGCCTATAAAGGTTTGAAAATATAAAAATCAGAGTGAAGTATTAAAATTACCTAAACTTCTAACCATGTAGAAAATTTAACATAAGAAGTTATTGTTAACTTGTTCTTAAAATATACTTACTGTGTATTTTAATTACTTTAGTAAAAGTGAATCTAGCTTCATGAAAATTTTGCATCTGTTAGCAATTGAACAGCCAATCAACTAATGCATTAGTAAAACAAACTTTGCCAGTGAGAAATCTAGGGTGGGGACCAATTTTAAAAATAAAAGTATATGGTGTATATGTCATAAAATGATTCTCTTCCCCTCAAGCCCTAACTCCAGTGCAGTATAACAATAATTGAGCAGTAAAGATTGTTTACAAAACCTTACTCCCTACATAATGATCAAAACTTGTGGAAACATTTTATAAAAAGTCAGGCATCTGGTAACAATGTATTCAACATGCTAAGCTTCAAACAATTGAAAATGATCACAATTGCACACAAATGTTAGATACTATACAGGATACTGATAACTTCTTTGAATAAGTAACGAATTTTTTCCGGGTATGATATTTTAGACACTAAACAGTATCTAATTTTTATCTACTAATTTTCATAATTAAAGAATGCACTGATAATATAGAACTTGGCAGTCTTGGAAACACTCCTTAGAAAAACAGATGGCCTTGAAAGAGTTCTGTTTTAAATAGACTGTTGTATAAATTATTTGTCTAGATTTTTTTGTTTTTTCTTAACAAGTCTAATTGTATTAAATAGAACATAACTTCATATTAGGTTGTATTACCATATTTTTTTATACTGACAAACCTTTGTCTTGATGTGTACTATCATGAAACATTTAAAATTTGTTTCCAAATGAGCAGAGATGTTCACGGCTACTTTAATTAGTTCTTTCAAATTGTTGATAAATATTGTTATACGTTTGCAAAGGAGTGTGCTTTCTCTCCCACTATGTAGTTGAGTCAGCCTTGAAAGAGCTGTGATCTGGTCCCACTTAAAACTGTTTCCTATAGAGGTTTATCAACCCAGTGTCTGTAGTTGGCTAAATGAGGTATCTGATTAAAAACAAAAAGTCAAAGCACATTTGGAAACTGTTTTCTGGCAACACATGTAGCTGGCAATTTGCAGCTAGTAAGATTTTTGCATTAGGTAACAGCCTAAAGTTAACAGTAGCATTGAGTCTTTTTATTTCTTTTTTGTCTTTCTCGAAGAGAGTAAAGGAAGAGCCTTGAAGAGTCCTTCCTTGCTCTTATCAACATTACAGCCTCAGCTGCCCTCCTTGGATCCCCTGCCAGGGTTGCTATCATCTTCTGATCAAATATTAATGTGTGATTCTCTGCTTGCTCACTAATCCAAAGCCAATTAATATTATCTGTCAATTATTTACAGATCCTGAGGTGCGGAGGAAATTCCCAGAGGACTACAGTGACCAGGTTTGGAATGCGTAATTAATTTTTTACATGACAAAATTTATTTCAGGGTTGTTCGACATATTATTGCTGTTCTTTTTACTGAGAGAGATAAATGCATTTTTAGAAGGAAAGAGAAGCCATAATTAGGAGCTGAGGATAAAAAAAAATATGTGTTTGGAACTGGAACTGAAAATATTGTTAGAAGAATTTTGGATCTCAATGAGATCCTTTTACAATCTAATCTTTACAAGCAAACATGAGAGCAGGGAAGAAAATTAATTAATAAATTTCAGTTTTTGCCTGGAGGTGCCATAGTCTACAGTTCTTTTGGCAATCTTCATCTCATTGTCTGAAAGTTTATAACTTTATTTAACTGGGTACCTGGCACTACAGTACATTTTTAAAATATTTCCCTGATAATGTAGTCTTTAAGTCTATTTCATAGTGATGGTATAAAAATGTGAATGTGCATATAGAATGCATGGGAATTTTGCATTTAGCATATAAACAGAGTGAATGGGAATCCTTCCTAGGACTTGTTAGCTGAGGTTATAGTTGTTATAACTGAATGCTACTCCAGATTTTGTTGGCAACTTCTGTATTTTACTATATCTCATTAGGAAGGGATTTGGGGGGAGGAGGGATTATTTTTGTGGTGTTCATGAATGGCACTGAAGTTAATGCTCTGTTGCTGTTTGCCTAACTAGCCCTGTTTGTCAGAAGACTGCTTAAGGCAGCCATTACCACTTGATCTGGACTAAAACTTGGTCTTTTATCTCTCAAATTCTCTTTTTTAATTTTTGAAAAGTGCCAGTCAAAGTTATGGTGCTATATAAATATTTAATATAACAATAAATGTGGCCTAAATCAGTGTCTGCTTTTAAATTATGGGGTGTAGAGTTATTTGTTTAAAATCTTTTTAACCTTTTAAAATTACTCAGTGTCATGCAATATGAAATTTTGTAGGGATTAATCTATGGTGGCTGAGCACGTTTATTAGACAAGATAGCTTTTAGGGGCAGGGACAGTGTCTCCGTGTGTGTTTGTACACTAGTTAGTACAATGGGGCCCCGGTCTTCTTTCAAAGCAACTATTCAGCACCCTCAGTGACTGCTTCTCATGAGTTTTTAATAATAGCCCTTTTTCTATATGTGAACCATGAGGCTGCAGTTATGCAACAACTTTTATTTTTGTAAATATGCAATTCCCTGTTGCTTCCTTCTGTCAATAATCTATGAATAAA